>NC_091282.1:561886273-562192610 GCF_032444005.1 Ranitomeya imitator | reverse complement strand
TTGTGCCCCTGCCTTATGCCCAGCCTGCACTTGTGCCCCTGCCTTATGCCCAGCCTGCACTTGTGCCCCTGCCTTATGCCCAGCCTGCACTTGTGCCCCTTCCTCATGCCTAGCCTGCACTTGTGCCCCTGCCTTATGCCTAGCCTGCACTTGTGCCCCTGCCTTATGCCTAGCCTGCACTTGTGCCCCTGCCTTATGCCTAGCCTGCACTTGTGCCCCTGCCTTATGCCTAGCCTGCACTTGTGCCCCTGCCTTATGCCTAGCCCGCACTTGTGCCCCTGCCTTATGCCTAGCCCGCACGTGTGCCCCTGCCTTATGCCTAGCCCGCACGTGTGCCCCTGCCTTATGCCTAGCCCGCACTTGTGCCCCTGCCTTATGCCTAGCCCGCACTTGTGCCCCTGCCTTATGCCTAGCCCGCACTTGTGCCCCTGCCTTATGCCTAGCCTGCACTTGTGCCCCTGCCTTATGCCTAGCCTGCACTTGTGCCCCTGCCTTATGCCTAGCCTGCACTTGTGCCCCTGCCTTATGCATAGCCAGCACTTGTGCCCCTTGCATTATTGTTTTTTTGTCTTTAGCTTCATGTTCGTTATGCACACAGGGCAGGCTTTACGCTCTTCGCTCTTGTCCCGTCTGAATGCACATGCACGACTGTAATTGGGGACGAAGGCATTACCCATTTACGGAGGACAGACAAGATGTGCCTGGTCGCTTGGAGCATGGGGGTTATGGAGTGGCTCCGCACTGTACAACAAAGTACAGAGTAGAGGGGTGAAAGCTAGCTCTTCACCCCTAAGGGTGCCTATCCCTTTATGCAAAGAGTGCAAAGAGTTAGCCGTATGCCTTATGTGTAGCCATTACTTGTGCCCCTGCCTTATGCCTAGCCTGCACTTGTGCACCTGCCTTATGCCTAGCCTGCACTTGTGCCCCTGCCTTATGCCTAGCCTGCACTTGTGCCCCTGCCTTATGCCTAGCCTGCACTTGTGCCCCTGCCTTATGCCTAGCCTGCACTTGTGCCCCTGCCTTATGCTTAGCCTGCATTTGTGCCCCTGCCTTATGCCTAGCCTGCATTTGTGCCCCTGCCTTATGCCTAGCCTGCATTTGTGCCCCTTCCTTATGCCTAGCCTGCACTTGTGCCCCTGCCTTATGCCTAGCCTGCACTTGTGCCCCTGCCTTATGCCTAGCCTGCACGTGTGCCCTTGCCTTATGCCTAGCCTGCACGTGTGCCCCTGCCTTATGCCTAGCCTGCACGTGTGCCCCTGCCTTATGCCTAGCCTGCACGTGTGCCCCTGCCTTATGCCTAGCCTGCACGTGTGCCCCTGCCTTATGCCTAACCTGCACGTGTGCCCCTGCCTTATGCCTAGCCAGCACTTGTGCCCCTGCCTTATGCCTAGCCAGCACTTGTGCCCCTGCCTTATGCCTAGCCAGCACCTGTGCCCCTGCCTTATGCCTAGCCAGCACCTGTGCCCCTGCCTTATGCCTAGCCAGCACCTGTGCCCCTGCCTTATGCCTAGCCAGCACCTGTGCCCCTGCCTTATGCCTAGCCTGCACTTGTGCACCTGCCTTATGCCTAGCCTGCACTTGTGCACCTGCCTTATGCCTAGCCTGCACTTGTGCCCCTGCCTTATGCCTAGCCTGCACTTGTGCCTTTGCCTTATGCCTAGCCTGCACTTGTGCCTTTGCCTTATGCCTAGCCTGCACTTGTGCACCTGCCTTATGCCTAGCCTGCACGTGTGCCCCTGCCTTATGCCTAGCCTGCACGTGTGCCCCTGCCTTATGCCTAGCCTGCACGTGTGCCCCTGCCTTATGCCTAGCCAGCACTTGTGCCCCTGCCTTATGCCTAGCCTGCACTTGTGCCCCTGCCTTATGCCTAGCCAGCACCTGTGCCCCTGCCTTATGCCTAGCCAGCACTTGTGCCTCTGCCTTATGCCTAGCCAGCATTTGTGCCCCTGCCTTATGCCTAGCCAGCATTTGTGCCCCTGCCTTATGCCTAGCCTGCACTTGTGCACATGCCTTATGCCTAGCCTGCACTTGTGCACCTGCCTTATGCCTAGCCTGCACTTGTGCCCCTGCCTTATGCCTAGCCAGCACTTGTTCCCCTGCCTTATGCCTAGCCAGCACTTGTGCCCCTGCCTTATGCCTAGCCTGCACTTGTGCACCTGCCTTATGCCTAGCCTGCACTTGTGCACCTGCCTTATGCCTAGCCTGCACTTGTGCCCCTGCCTTATGCCTAGCCAGCACGTGTTCCCATGCCTTAAGCCTTAGCCAGCACTTGTGCCCATGCCTTAAGCCTTAGCCAGCACTTGTGCCCATGCCTTAAGCCTTAGCCAGCACTTGTGCCCATGCCTTAAGCCTTAGCCAGCACTTGTGCCCCTGCCTTATGCCTAGCCAGCACTTGTGCCCCTGCCTTATGCCTAGCCTGCACTTGTGCACATGCCTTATGCCTAGCCTGCACTTGTGCACCTGCCTTATGCCTAGCCTGCACTTGTGCCCCTGCCTTATGCCTAGCCAGCACTTGTGCCCCTGCCTTATGCCTAGCCAGCACTTGTGCCCCTGCCTTATGCCTAGCCAGCACTTGTGCACCTGCCTTATGCCTAGCCTGCACTTGTGCCCCTGCCTTATGCCTAGCCTGCACTTGTTCCCATGCCTTAAGCCTTAGCCAGCACTTGTGCCCATGCCTTAAGCCTTAGCCAGCACTTGTGCCCATGCCTTAAACCTTAGCCAGCACTTGTGCCCATGCCTTAAGCCTTAGCCAGCACTTGTGCCCATGCCTTAAGCCTTAGCCAGCACTTGTGCCCCTGCCTTATGCCTAGCCTGCACTTGTGCCCCTGCCTTATGCCTAGCCTGCACTTGTGCCCCTGCCTTATGCCTAGCCTGCACTTGTGCCCCTGCCTTATGCCTAGCCTGCACTTGTGCCCCTGCCTTATGCCTAGCCTGCACTTGTGCCCCTGCCTTATGCCTAGCTGCACTTGTGCCCCAGCCTTATGCCTAGCCTGCACTTGTGCCCCTGCCTTATGCCTAGCCTGCACTTGTGCCCCTGCCTTATGCCTAGCCTGCACTTGTGCCCCTGCCTTATGCCTAGCCAGCACTTGTGCCCCTGCCTTATGCCTAGCCAGCACTTGTGCCCCTGCCTTATGCCTAGCCAGCACTTGTGCCCCTGCCTTATGCCTAGCCAGCACTTGTGCCCCTGCCTTATGCCTAGCCAGCACTTGTGCCCCTGCCTTATGCCTAGCCAGCACTTGTGCCCCTGCCTTATGCCTAGCCAGCACTTGTGCCCCTGCCTTATGCCTAGCCAGCACTTGTGCCCCTGCCTTAGGTCTAGCCAGCACTTGTGCCCCTGCCTTATGCCTAGCCAGCACTTGTGCCCCTGCCTTATGCCTAGCCAGCACTTGTGCCCCTGCCTTATGCCTAGCCAGCACGTGTGCCCCTGCCTTATGCCTAGCCTGCACGTGTGCCCCTGCCTTATTCCTAGCCTGCACGTGTGCCCCTGCCTTATGCCTAGCCTGCACGTGTGCCCCTGCCTTATGCCCAGCCTGCACTTGTGCCCCTGCCTTATGCCCAGCCTGCACTTGTGCCCCTGCCTTATGCCCAGCCTGCACTTGTGCCCCTGCCTTATGCCCAGCCTGCACTTGTGCCCCTGCCTTATGCCCAGCCTGCACTTGTGCCCCTGCCTTATGCCCAGCCTGCACTTGTGCCCCTGCCTTATGCCTAGCCTGCACTTGTGCCCCTGCCTTATGCCTAGCCTGCACTTGTGCCCCTGCCTTATGCCTAGCCTGCACTTGTGCCCCTGCCTTATGCCTAGCCCGCACTTGTGCCCCTGCCTTATGCCTAGCCCGCACGTGTGCCCCTGCCTTATGCCTAGCCCGCACTTGTGCCACTGCCTTATGCCTAGCCCGCACTTGTGCCCCTGCCTTATGCCTAGCCCGCACTTGTGCCCTTGCCTTATGCCTAGCCCGAACTTGTGCCCCTGCCTTATGCCTAGCCCGCACTTGTGCCCCTGCCTTATGCCTAGCCCGCACTTGTGCCCCTGCCTTATGCCTAGCCCGCACTTGTGCCCCTGCCTTATGCCTAGCCCGCACTTGTGCCCCTGCCTTATGCCTAGCCCGCACTTGTGCCCCTGCCTTATGCCTAGCCCGCACTTGTGCCCCTGCCTTATGCCTAGCCCGCACTTGTGCCCCTGCCTTATGCCTAGCCCGCACTTGTGCCCCTGCCTTATGCCTAGCCAGCACTTGTGCCCCTTGCATTATTGTTTTTTTGTCTTTAGCTTCATGTTAGTTATGCACACAGGGCAGGCTTTACGCTCTTCGCTCTTGTCCCGTCTGAATGCACATGCACGACTGTAATTGGGGACGAAGGCATTACCCATTTACGGAGGACAGACAAGATGTGCCTGGTCGCTTGGAGCATGGGGGTTATGGAGTGGCTCCGCACTGTACAACAATGTACAGAGTAGAGGGGTGAAAGCTAGCTCTTCACCCCTAAGGGTGCCTATCCCTTTATGCAAAGAGTGCAAAGAGTTAGCCGTATGCCTTATGTGTAGCCATCACTTGTGCCCCTGCCTTATGCCTAGCCTGCACTTGTGCACCTGCCTTATGCCTAGCCTGCACTTGTGCCCCTGCCTTATGCCTAGCCTGCACTTGTGCCCCTGCCTTATGCCTAGCCTGCACTTGTGCCCCTGCCTTATGCCTAGCCTGCACTTGTGCCCCTGCCTTATGCCTAGCCTGCACTTGTGCCCCTGCCTTATGCCTAGCCTGCATTTGTGCCCCTGCCTTATGCCTAGCCTGCATTTGTGCTCCTGCCTTATGCCTAGCCTGCACTTGTGCCCCTGCCTTATGCCTAGCCTGCACTTGTGCCCCTGCCTTATGCCTAGCCAGCACTTGTGCCCCTGCCTTATGCCTTGCCAGCACGTGTGCCCCTGCCTTATGCCTTGCCAGCACTTGTGCCCCTGCCTTATGCCTTGCCAGCACTTGTGCCCCTGCCTTATGCCTAGCCAGCACTTGTGCCCCTGCCTTATGCCTAGCCAGCACTTGTGCCCTTGCCTTATGCCTAGTCAGCACTTGTGCCCCTGCCTTATGCCTAGCCAGCACTTGTGCCCCTGCCTTATGCCTAGCCAGCACTTGTGCCCCTGCCTTATGCCTAGCCTGCACGTGTGCCCCTGCCTTATTCCTAGCCTGCACGTGTGCCCCTGCCTTATTCCTAGCCTGCACGTGTGCCCCTGCCTTATGCCTAGCCTGCACGTGTGCCCCTGCCTTATGCCTAGCCTGCACTTGTGCCCCTGCCTTATGCTTAGCCTGCACTTGTGCCCCTGCCTTATGCCTAGCCTGCACTTGTGCCCAGCCTGCACTTGTGCCCCTGCCTTATGTCTAGCCAGCACTTGTGCCCCTGCCTTATGCCTAGCCAGCACTTGTGCCCCTGCCTTATGCCTAGCCAGCACTTGTGCCCCTGCCTTATGCATAGCCAGCACTTGTGCCCCTGCCTTATGCCTAGCCAGCACTTGTGCCCCTGCCCTATGCCTAGCCAGCACTTGTGCCCCTGCCCTATGCCTAGCCAGCACTTGTGCCCCTGCCCTATGCCTAGCCAGCACTTGTGCCCCTGCCCTATGCCTAGCCAGCACTTGTGCCCCTGCCCTATGCCTAGCCAGCACTTGTGCCCCTGCCCTATGCCTAGCCAGCACTTGTGCCCCTGCCCTATGCCTAGCCAGCACTTGTGCCCCTGCCCTATGCCTAGCCCGCACTTGTGCCACTGCCCTATGCCTAGCCCGCACTTGTGCCCCTGCCTTATGCCTAGCCCGCACTTGTGCCCCTGCCTTATGCCTAGCCCGCACTTGTGCCCCTGCCTTATGCCTAGCCCGCACTTGTGCCCCTGCCTTATGCCTAGCCCGCACTTGTGCCCCTGCCTTATGCCTAGCCCGCACTTGTGCCCCTGCCTTATGCCTAGCCCGCACTTGTGCCCCTGCCTTATGCCTAGCCCGCACTTGTGCCCCTGCCTTATGCCTAGCCCGCACTTGTGCCCCTGCCTTATGCCTAGCCCGCACTTGTGCCCCTGCCTTAAGCCTAGCCCGCACTTGTGCCCCTGCCTTAAGCCTAGCCCGCACTTGTGCCCCTGCCTTAAGCCTAGCCCGCACTTGTGCCCCTGCCTTATGCCTAGCCCGCTCTTGTGCCCCTGCCTTATGCCTAGCCAGCACTTGTGCCCCTGCCTTATGCCTAGCCCGCACTTGTGCCCCTGCCTTATGCCTAGCCCGCACTTGTGCCCCTGCCTTATGCCTAGCCCGCACTTGTGCCCCTGCCTTATGCCTAGCCAGCACTTGTGCCCCTGCCTTATGCCTAGCCAGCACTTGTGCCCCTGCCTTATGCCTAGCCAGCACTTGTGCCCCTGCCTTATGCCTAGCCTGCACTTGTGCCCCTGCCTTATGCCTAGCCTGCACTTGTGCCCCTGCCTTATGCCTAGCCTGGACTTGTGCCCCTGCCTTATGCCTAGCCAGCACTTGTGCCCCTGCCTTATGCCTAGCCAGCCCTTGTGCCCCTGCCTTATGCCTAGCCAGCACTTGTGCCCCTGCCTTATGCCTAGCCAGCACTTTTGCCCCTGCCGTATGCCTAGCCAGCACTTGTGCCCCTGCCGTATGCCTAGCCAGCACTTGTGCCCCTGCCTTATGCCTAGCCAGCACTTGTGCCCCTGCCTTATGCCTAGCCAGCACTTGTGCCCCTGCCTTATGCCTAGCCAGCACTTGTGCCCCTGCCTTATGCCTAGCCAGCACTTGTGCCCCTGCCTTATGCCTAGCCAGCACCTGTGCCCCTGCCCTATGCCTAGCCAGCACCTGTGCCCCTGCCCTATGCCTAGCCAGCACCTGTGCCCCTGCCCTATGCCTAGCCAGCACCTGTGCCCCTGCCCTATGCCTAGCCAGCACCTGTGCCCCTGCCCTATGCCTAGCCAGCACCTGTGCCCCTGCCCTATGCCTAGCCAGCACCTGTGCCCCTGCCCTATGCCTAGCCAGCACCTGTGCCCCTGCCTTATGCCTAGCCAGCACCTGTGCCCCTGCCTTATGCCTAGCCAGCACCTGTGCCCCTGCCTTATGCCTAGCCCGCACTTGTGCCCCTGCCTTATGCCTAGCCCGCACTTGTGCCCCTGCCTTATGCCTAGCCCGCACTTGTGCCCCTGCCTTATGCCTAGCCCGCACTTGTGCCCCTGCCTTATGCCTAGCCAGCACTTGTGCCCCTGCCTTATGCCTAGCCAGCACTTGTGCCCCTGCCTTATGCCTAGCCAGCACTTGTGCCCCTGCCTTATGCCTAGCCAGCACTTGTGCCCCTGCCTTATGCCTAGCCAGCACTTGTGCCCCTGCCTTATGCCTAGCCAGCACTTGTGCCCCTGCCTTATGCCTAGCCAGCACTTGTGCCCCTGCCTTATGCCTAGCCAGCACTTGTGCCCCTGCCTTATGCCTAGCCAGCACTTGTGCCCCTGCCTTATGCCTAGCCAGCACTTGTGCCCCTGCCTTATGCCTAGCCAGCACTTGTGCCCCTGCCTTATGCCTAGCCAGCACTTGTGCCCCTGCCTTATGCCTAGCCAGCACTTGTGCCCCTGCCTTATGCCTAGCCAGCACTTGTGCCCCTGCCTTATGCCTAGCCAGCACTTGTGCCCCTGCCTTATGCCTAGCCTGCACTTGTGCCCCTGCCTTATGCCTAGCCAGCACTTGTGCCCCTGCCTTATGCCTAGCCAGCACTTGTGCCACTGCCTTATGCCTAGCCAGCACTTGTGCCCCTGCCTTATGCCTAGCCAGCACTTGTGCCCCTGCCTCATGCCTAGCCTGCACTTGTGCCCCTGCCTTATGCCTAGCCTGCACTTGTGCCCCTGCCTTATGCCTACCCTGCACTTGTGCCCCTTGCATTATTGGTTTTTGTCTTTAGCTTCATGTTGGTTATGCACACATGGCAGGCTTTACGCTCTTCGCTCTTGTCCCGTCTGAATGCACATGCACGACTGTAATTGGGGACGAAGGCATTACCCATTTACGGAGGACAGACAAGATGTGCCTAGTCGCTTGGAGCATGGGGGTTATGGAGTGGCTCCGCACTGTACAACAAAGTACAGAGTAGAGGGGTGAAAGCTAGCTCTTCACCCCTAAGGGTGCCTATCCCTTTATGCAAAGAGTGCAAAGAGTTAGCCGTATGCCTTATGTGTAGCCATCACTTGTGCCCCTGCCTTAAGCCTAGCCTGCATAGGTGCCCCTGCCTTATGACTAGCCAGCACTTGTGCCCCTGCCTTATGCCTAGCCTGCACTTGTGCCCCTGCCTTATGCCTAGCCTGCACTTGTGCCCCTGCCTTATGCCTAGCCTGCACTTGTGCCCCTGCCTTATGCCTAGCCTGCATTTGTGCCCCTGCCTTATGCCTAGCCTGCATTTGTGCTCCTGCCTTATGCCTAGCCTGCACTTGTGCCCCTGCCTTATGCCTAGCCTGCACTTGTGCCCCTGCCTTATGCCTAGCCAGCACTTGTGCCCCTGCCTTATGCCTTGCCAGCACGTGTGCCCCTGCCTTATGCCTTGCCAGCACTTGTGCCCCTGCCTTATGCCTAGCCAGCACTTGTGCCCCTGCCTTATGCCTAGCCTGCACGTGTGCCCCTGCCTTATGCCTAGCCTGCACGTGTGCCCCTGCCTTATGCCTAGCCTGCACGTGTGCCCCTGCCTTATGCCAAGCCTGCACTTGTGCCCCTGCCTTATGCCTAGCCTGCACTTGTGCCCCTGCCTTATGCCTAGCCTGCACTTGTGCCCCTGCCTTATGCCTAGCCTGCACTTGTGCCCCTGCCTTATGCCTAGCCTGCACTTGTGCCCCTTGCATTATTGTTTTTTTGTCTTTAGCTTCATGTTGGTTATGCACACAGGGCAGGCTTTACGCTCTTCGCTCTTGTCCCGTCTGAATGCACATGCACGACTGTAATTGGGGACGAAGGCATTACCCATTTACGGAGGACACACAAGATGTGCCTGGTCGCTTGGAGCATGGGGGTTATGGAGTGGCTCCGCACTGTACAACAAAGTACAGAGTAGAGGGGTGAAAGCTAGCTCTTCACCCCTAAGGGTGCCTATCCCTTTATGCAAAGAGTGCAAAGAGTTAGCCGTATGCCTTATGTGTAGCCATCACTTGTGCCCCTGCCTTAAGCCTAGCCTGCATAGGTGCCCCTGCCTTATGCCTAGCTTGCACTTGTGCCTCTGCCTTATGCCTAGCCAGCACTTGTGCCCCTGCATTATGCCTAGCCAGCACTTGTGCCCCTGAATTATGGCTAGCCAGCACTTGTGCCCCTGCCTTATGCCTAGCCAGCACTTGTGCCCCTGCCTTATGCCTAGCCAGCACTTGTGCCCCTGCCTTATGCCTAGCCAGCACGTGTGCCCCTGCCTTATGCCTAGCCTGCACGTGTGCCCCTGCCTTATGCCTAGCCAGCACCTGTGCCCCTGCCTTATGCCTAGCCTGCACATGTGCCCCTGCCTTATGCCTAGCCAGCACTTGTGCCCCTGCCTTATGCCTAGCCAGCACTTGTGCCCCTGCCTTATGCCTAGCCAGCACTTGTGCCCCTGCCTTATGCCTAGCCAGCACTTGTGCCCCTGCCTTATGCCTAGCCAGCACTTGTGCCCCTGCCTTATGCCTAGCCAGCACTTGTGCCCCTGCCTTATGCCTAGCCAGCACTTGTGCCCCTGCCTTATGCCTAGCCAGCACTTGTGCCCCTGCCTTATGCCTAGCCAGCACTTGTGCCCCTGCCTTATGCCTAGCCAGCACTTGTGCCCCTGCCTTATGCCTAGCCAGCACTTGTGCCCCTGCCTTATGCCTAGCCAGCACTTGTGCCCCTGCCTTATGCCTAGCCAGCACTTGTGCCCCTGCCTTATGCCTAGCCAGCACTTGTGCCCCTGCCTTATGCCTAGCCAGCACTTGTGCCCCTGCCTTATGCCTAGCCAGCACTTGTGCCCCTGCCTTATGCCTAGCCAGCACTTGTGCCCCTGCCTTATGCCTAGCCAGCACTTGTGCCCTTGCCTTATGCCTAGCCTGCACGTGTGCCCCTGCCTTATGCCTAGCCTGCACGTGTGCCCCTGCCTTATGCCTAGCCAGCACTTGTGCCCCTGCCTTATGCCTAGCCTGCACGTGTGCCCCTGCCTTATGCCTAGCCTGCACGTGTGCCCCTGCCTTATGCCTAGCCTGCACGTGTGCCCCTGCCTTATGCCTAGCCTGCACGTGTGCCCCTGCCTTATGCCTAGCCTGCACTTGTGCCCCTGCTTTATGCCTAGCCAGCACTTGTGCCCCTGCCTTATGCCTAGCCAGCACTTGTGCCCCTGCCTTATGCCTAGCCAGCACTTGTGCCCCTGCCTTATGCCTAGCCAGCACTTGTGCCCCTGCCTTATGCCTAGCCAGCACTTGTGCCCCTGCCTTATGCCTAGCCAGCACTTGTGCCCCTGCCTTATGCCTAGCCAGCACTTGTGCCCCTGCCTTATGCCTAGCCAGCACTTGTGCCCCTGCCTTATGCCTAGCCAGCACTTGTGCCCCTTCCTTATGCCTAGCCAGCACTTGTGCCCCTGCCTTATGCCTAGCCAGCACGTGTGCCCCTGCCTTATGCCTAGCCAGCACGTGTGCCCCTGCCTTATGCCTAGCCAGCACGTGTGCCCCTGCCTTATGCCTAGCCAGCACTTGTGCCCCTGCCTTATGCCTAGCCAGCACTTGTGCCCCTGCCTTATGCCTAGCCAGCACTTGTGCCCCTGCCTTATGCCTAGCCAGCACTTGTGCCCCTGCTTTATGCCTAGCCAGCACTTGTGCCCCTGCCTTATGCCTAGCCAGCACTTGTGCCCCTCCTTATGCCTAGCCAGCACTTGTGCCCCTGCCCTATGCCTAGCCAGCACTTGTGCCCCTGCCCTATGCCTAGCCAGCACTTGTGCCCCTGCCCTATGCCTAGCCAGCACTTGTGCCCCTGCCCTATGCCTAGCCAGCACTTGTGCCCCTGCCCTATGCCTAGCCAGCACTTGTGCCCCTGCCCTATGCCTAGCCAGCACTTGTGCCCCTGCCTTATGACTAGCCAGCACTTGTGCCCCTGCCTTATGCCTAGCCAGCACTTGTGCCCCTGCCTTATGCCTAGCCTGCACGTGTGCCCCTGCCTTATGCCTAGCCTGCACGTGTGCCCCTGCCTTATGCCTAGCCAGCACTTGTGCCCCTGCCTTATGCCTAGCCTGCACGTGTGCCCCTGCCTTATGCCTAGCCTGCACGTGTGCCCCTGCCTTATGCCTAGCCTGCACTTGTGCCCCTGCCTTATGCCTAGCCTGCACTTGTGCCCCTGCCTTATGCCTAGCCTGCACTTGTGCCCCTGCCTTATGCCTAGCCTGCACTTGTGCCCCTGCCTTATGCCTAGCCTGCACTTGTGCCCCTTGCATTATTGTTTTTTTGTCTTTAGCTTCATGTTGGTTATGCACACAGGGCAGGCTTTACGCTCTTCGCTCTTGTCCCGTCTGAATGCACATGCACGACTGTAATTGGGGACGAAGGCATTACCCATTTACAGAGGACAGACAAGATGTGCCTGGTCGCTTGGAGCATGGGGGTTATGGAGTGGCTCCGCACTGTACAACAAAGTACAGAGTAGAGGGGTGAAAGCTAGCTCTTCACCCCTAAGGGTGCCTATCCCTTTATGCAAAGAGTGCAAAGAGTTAGCCGTATGCCTTATGTGTAGCCATCACTTGTGCCCATGCCTTAAGCCCAGCCTGCATAGGTGCCCCTGCCTTATGCCTAGCCAGCACTTGTGCCCCGGCCTTATGCCTAGCCAGAACTTGTGCCCCGGCCTTATGCCTAGCCAGCTCTTGTGCCCCGGCCTTATGCCTAGCCAGCACTTGTGCCCCTGCCTTATGCCTAGCCAGCACTTGTGCCCCTGCCTTATGCCTAGCCAGCACTTGTGCCCCTGCCTTATGCCTAGCCAGCACTTGTGCCCCTGCTTTATGCCTAGCCAGCACTTGTGCCCCTGCCTTATGCCTAGCCAGCACTTGTGCCTCTGCCTTATGCCTAGCCAGCACTTGTGCCCCTGCCTTATGCCTAGCCAGCACTTGTGCCCCTGCCTTATGCCTAGCCAGCACTTGTGCCCTTGCCTTATGCCTAGCCAGCACTTGTGCCCCTGCCTTATGCCTAGCCAGCACTTGTGCCCCTGCCTTATGCCTAGCCAGCACTTGTGCCCCTGCCTTATGCCTAGCCAGCACTTGTGCCCCTGCCTTATGCCTAGCCAGCACTTGTGCCCCTGCCTTATGCCTAGCCAGCACTTGTGCCCCTGCCTTATGCCTAGCCAGCACTTGTGCCCCTGCCTTATGCCTAGCCAGCACTTGTGCCCCTGCCTTATGCCTAGCCAGCACTTGTGCCCCTGCCTTATGCCTAGCCAGCACTTGTGCCCCTGCCTTATGCCTAGCCAGCACTTGTGCCCCTGCCTTATGCCTAGCCAGCACTTGTGCCCCTGCCTTATGCCTAGCCAGCACTTGTGCCCCTGCCTTATGCCTAGCCAGCACTTGTGCCCCTGCCTTATGCCTAGCCAGCACTTGGGCCCCTGCCTTATGCCTAGCCAGCACTTGTGCCCTTGCCTTATGCCTAGCCAGCACTTGTGCCCCTGCCTTATGCCTAGCCAGCACTTGTGCCCCTGAATTATGCCTAGCCAGCACTTGTGCCCCTGCCTTATGCCTAGCCAGCACTTGTGCCCCTGCCTTATGCCTAGCCAGCACTTGTGCCCCTGCCTTATGCCTAGCCAGCACTTGTGCCCCTGCCTTATGCCTAGCCAGCACTTGTGCCCCTGCCTTATGCCTAGCCAGCACTTGTGCCCCTGCCTTATGCCTAGCCAGCACTTGTGCCCCTGCCTTATGCCTAGCCAGCACTTGTGCCCCTGCCTTATGCCTAGCCAGCACTTGTGCCCCTGCCTTATGCCTAGCCAGCACTTGTGACCCTGCCTTATGCCTAGCCAGCACTTGTGCCCCTGCCTTATGCCTAGCCAGCACTTGTGCCCCTGCCTTATGCCTAGCCAGCACTTGTGCCCCTGCCTTATGCCTAGCCAGCACTTGTGCCCCTGCCTTATGCCTAGCCAGCACTTGTGCCCCTGCCTTATGCCTAGCCAGCACTTGTGCCCCTGCCTTATGCCTAGCCAGCACTTGTGCCCCTGCCTTATGCCTAGCCAGCACTTGTGCCCCTGCCTTATGCCTAGCCAGCACTTGTGCCCCTGCCTTATGCCTAGCCAGCACTTGTGCCCCTGCCTTATGCCTAGCCAGCACTTGTGCCCCTGCCTTATGCCTAGCCAGCACTTGTGCCCCTGCCTTATGCCTAGCCAGCACTTGTGCCCCTGCCTTATGCCTAGCCAGCACTTGTGACCCTGCCTTATGCCTAGCCAGCACTTGTGCCCCTGCCTTATGCCTAGCCAGCACTTGTGCCCCTGCCTTATGCCTAGCCAGCACTTGTGCCCCTGCCTTATGCCTAGCCAGCACTTGTGCCCCTGCCTTATGCCTAGCCAGCACTTGTGCCCCTGCCTTATGCCTAGCCAGCACTTGTGCCCCTGCCTTATGCCTAGCCAGCACTTGTGCCCCTGCCTTATGCCTAGCCAGCACTTGTGCCCCTGCCTTATGCCTAGCCAGCACTTGTGCCCCTGCCTTATGCCTAGCCAGCACTTGTGACCCTGAATTATGCCTAGCCAGCACTTGTGCCCCTGCCTTATGCCTAGCCAGCACTTGTGCCCCTGCCTTATGCCTAGCCAGCACTTGTGCCCCTGCCTTATGCCTAGCCAGCACTTGTGCCCCTGCCTTATGCCTAGCCAGCACTTGTGCCCCTGCCTTATGCCTAGCCAGCACTTGTGCCCCTGCCTTATGCCTAGCCAGCACTTGTGCCCCTGCCTTATGCCTAGCCAGCACTTGTGCCCCTGCCTTATGCCTAGCCAGCACTTGTGCCCCTGCCTTATGCCTAGCCAGCACTTGTGCCCCTGCCTTATGCCTAGCCAGCACTTGTGCCCCTGCCTTATGCCTAGCCAGCACTTGGGCCCCTGCCTTATGCCTAGCCAGCACTTGGGCCCCTGCCTTATGCCTAGCCAGCACTTGTGCCCCTGCCTTATGCCTAGCCAGCACTTGTGCCCCTGCCTTATGCCTAGCCAGCACTTGTGCCCCTGAATTATGCCTAGCCAGCACTTGTGCCCCTGCCTTATGCCTAGCCAGCACTTGTGCCCCTGCCTTATGCCTAGCCAGCACTTGTGCCCCTGCCTTATGCCTAGCCAGCACTTGTGCCCCTGCCTTATGCCTAGCCAGCACTTGTGCCCCTGCCTTATGCCTAGCCAGCACTTGTGCCCCTGCCTTATGCCTAGCCAGCACTTGTGACCCTGCCTTATGCCTAGCCAGCACTTGTGCCCCTGCCTTATGCCTAGCCAGCACTTGTGCCCCTGCCTTATGCCTAGCCAGCACTTGTGCCCCTGCCTTATGCCTAGCCAGCACTTGTGCCCCTGCCTTATGCCTAGCCAGCACTTGTGCCCCTGCCTTATGCCTAGCCAGCACTTGTGCCCCTGCCTTATGCCTTGCCAGCACTTGTGCCCCTGCCTTATGCCTTGCCAGCACTTGTGCCCCTGCCTTATGCCTAGCCAGCACTTGTGCCCCTGCCTTATGCCTAGCCAGCACTTGTGCCCCTGCCTTATGCCTAGCCAGCACTTGTGCCCCTGCCTTATGCCTAGGCAGCACTTGTGCCCCTGCCTTATGCCTAGCCAGCACTTGTGCCCCTGCCTTATGCCTAGCCAGCACTTGTGCCCCTGCCTTATGCCTAGCCAGCACTTGTGCCCCTGCCTTATGCCTAGCCAGCACTTGTGCCCCTGCCTTATGCCTTGCCAGCACTTGTGCCCCTGCCTTATGCCTAGCCAGCACTTGTGCCCCTGCCTTATGCCTAGCCAGCACTTGTGCCCCTGCCTTATGCCTAGCCAGCACTTGTGCCCCTGCCTTATGCCTAGGCAGCACTTGTGCCCCTGCCTTATGCCTAGGCAGCACTTGTGCCCCTGCCTTATGCCTAGCCTGCACTTGTGCCCCTTGCATTATTGTTTTTTTGTCTTTAGCTTCATGTTGGTTATGCACACAGGGCAGGCTTTACGCTCTTCGCTCTTGTCCCGTCTGAATGCACATGCACGACTGTAATTGGGGACGAAGGCATTACCCATTTACGGAGGACAGACAAGATGTGCCTGGTCGCTTGGAGCATGGGGGTTATGGAGTGGCTCCGCACTGTACAACAAAGTACAGAGTAGAGGGGTGAAAGCTAGCTCTTCACCCCTAAGGGTGCCTATCCCTTTATGCAAAGAGTGCAAAGAGTTAGCCGTATGCCTTATGTGTAGCCATCACTTGTGCCCCTGCCTTAAGCCTAGCCTGCATAGGTGCCCCTGCCTTATGCCTAGCCAGCACTTGTGCCCCGGCCTTATGCCTAGCCAGCACTTGTGCCCCGGCCTTATGCCTAGCCAGCACTTGTGCCCCGGCCTTATGCCTAGCCAGCACTTGTGCCCCGGCCTTATGCCTAGCCAGCACTTGTGCCCCGGCTTTATGCCTAGCCAGCACTTGTGCCCCTGCCTTATGCCTAGCCAGCACCTGTGCCCCTGCCTTATGCCTAGCCAACACCTGTGCCCCTGCCTTATGCCTAGCCAGCACTTGTGCCCCTGCCTTATGCCTAGCCAGCACTTGTGCCCCTGCCTTATGCCTAGCCAGCACTTGTGCCCCTGCCTTATGCCTAGCCAGCACTTGTGCCCCTGCCTTATGCCTAGCCAGCACTTGTGCCCCTGCCTTATGCCTAGCCAGCACTTGTGCCCCTGCCTTATGCCTAGCCAGCACTTGTGCCCCTGCCTTATGCCTAGCCAGCACTTGTGCCCCTGCCTTATGCCTAGCCAGCACTTGTGCCCCTGCCTTATGCCTAGCCAGCACTTGTGCCCCTGCCTTATGCCTAGCCAGCACTTGTGCCCCTGCCTTATGCCTAGCCAGCACTTGTGCCCCTGCCTTATGCCTAGCCAGCACGTTTGCCCCTGCCTTATGCCTAGCCAGCACGTGTGCCCCTGCCTTATGCCTAGCCTGCACTTGTGCCCCTGAATTATGCCTAGCCTGCACTTGTGCCCCTGCCTTATGCCTAGCCTGCACTTGTGCCCCTGCCTTATGCCTAGCCTGCACTTGTGCCCCTTGCATTATTGTTTTTTTGTCTTTAGCTTCATGTTGGTTATGCACACAGGGCAGGCTTTACGCTCTTCGCTCTTGTCCCGTCTGAATGCACATGCACGACTGTAATTGGGGACGAAGGCATTACCCATTTACGGAGGACAGACAAGATGTGCCTGGTCGCTTGGAGCATGGGGGTTATGGAGTGGCTCCGCACTGTACAACAAAGTACAGAGTAGAGGGGTGAAAGCTAGCTCTTCACCCCTAAGGGTGCCTATCCCTTTATGCAAAGAGTGCAAAGAGTTAGCCGTATGCCTTATGTGTAGCCATCACTTGTGCCCCTGCCTTAAGCCTAGCCTGCATAGGTGCCCCTGCCTTATGCCTAGCCAGCACTTGTGCCCCGGCCTTATGCCTAGCCAGCACTTGTGCCCCGGCCTTATGCCTAGCCAGCACTTGTGCCCCGGCCTTATGCCTAGCCAGCACTTGTGCCCCGGCTTTATGCCTAGCCAGCACTTGTGCCCCTGCCTTATGCCTAGCCAGCACCTGTGCCCCTGCCTTATGCCTAGCCAACACCTGTGCCCCTGCCTTATGCCTAGCCAGCACTTGTGCCCCTGCCTTATGCCTAGCCAGCACTTGTGCCCCTGCCTTATGCCTAGCCAGCACTTGTGCCCCTGCCTTATGCCTAGCCAGCACTTGTGCCCCTGCCTTATGCCTAGCCAGCACTTGTGCCCCTGCCTTATGCCTAGCCAGCACTTGTGCCCCTGCCTTATGCCTAGCCAGCACTTGTGCCCCTGCCTTATGCCTAGCCAGCACTTGTGCCCCTGCCTTATGCCTAGCCAGCACTTGTGCCCCTGCCTTATGCCTAGCCAGCACTTGTGCCCCTGCCTTATGCCTAGCCAGCACTTGTGCCCCTGCCTTATGCCTAGCCAGCACTTGTGCCCCTGCCTTATGCCTAGCCAGCACTTGTGCCCCTGCCTTATGCCTAGCCAGCACTTGTGCCCCTGCCTTATGCCTAGCCAGCACTTGTGCCCCTGCCTTATGCCTAGCCAGCACTTGTGCCCCTGCCTTATGCCTAGCCAGCACTTGTGCCCCTCCTTATGCCTAGCCAGCACTTGTGCCCCTGCCCTATGCCTAGCCAGCACTTGTGCCCCTGCCCTATGCCTAGCCAGCACTTGTGCCCCTGCCCTATGCCTAGCCAGCACTTGTGCCCCTGCCCTATGCCTAGCCAGCACTTGTGCCCCTGCCCTATGCCTAGCCAGCACTTGTGCCCCTGCCCTATGCCTAGCCAGCACTTGTACCTCTGCCTTATGACTAGCCAGCACTTGTGCCCCTGCCTTATGCCTAGCCAGCACTTGTGCCCCTGCCTTATGCCTAGCCAGCACTTGTGCCCCTGCCTTATGTCTAGCCTGCACGTGTGCCCCTGCCTTATGCCTAGCCTGCACGTGTGCCCCTGCCTTATGCCTAGCCAGCACGTGTGCCCCTGCCTTATGCCTAGCCTGCACGTGTGCACCTGCCTTATGCCTAGCCTGCACGTGTGCCCCTGCCTTATGCCTAGCCTGCACGTGTGCCCCTGCCTTATGCCTAGCCTGCACTTGTGCCCCTGCCTTATGCCTAGCCTGCACTTGTGCCCCTGCCTTATGCCTAGCCTGCACTTGTGCCCCTGCCTTATGCCTAGCCTGCACTTGTGCCCCTGCCTTATGCCTAGCCTGCACTTGTGCCCCTTGCATTATTGTTTTTTTGTCTTTAGCTTCATGTTGGTTATGCACACAGGGCAGGCTTTACGCTCTTCGCTCTTGTCCCGTCTGAATGCACATGCACGACTGTAATTGGGGACGAAGGCATTACCCATTCACGGAGGACAGACAAGATGTGCCTGGTCGCTTGGAGCATGGGGGTTATGGAGTGGCTCCGCACTGTACAACAAAGTACAGAGTATTGGGGTGAAAGCTAGCTCTTCACCCCTAAGGGTGCCTATCCCTTTATGCAAAGAGTTAGCCGTATGCCTTATGTGTAGCCATCACTTGTGCCCCTGCTTTATGCCTAGCCAGCACTTGTGCCCCGGCCTTATGCCTAGCCAGCACTTGTGCCCCTGCCTTATGCCTAGCCAGCACTTGTGCCCCGGCCTTATGCCTAGCCAGCACTTGTGCCCCGGCCTTATGCCTAGCCAGCACTTGTGCCCCTGCCTTAGGCCTAGCCAGCACTTGTGCCCCTGCCTTATGCCTAGCCAGCACTTGTGCCCCTGCCTTATGCCTAGCCAGCACTTGTGCCCCTGCCTTATGCCTAGCCAGCACTTGTGCCCCTGCCTTATGCCTAGCCTGCACTTGTGCCCCTGCCTTATGCCTAGCCAGCACTTGTGCCCCTGCCGTATGCCTAGCCAGCACTTGTGCCCCTGCCGTATGCCTAGCCAGCACTTGTGCCCCTGCCTTATGCCTAGCCAGCACTTGTGCCCCTGCCTTATGCCTAGCCAGCACTTGTGCCCCTGCCTTATGCCTAGCCAGCACTTGTGCCCCTGCCTTATGCCTAGCCAGCACTTGTGCCCCTGCCTTATGCCTAGCCAGCACTTGTGCCCCTGCCTTATGCCTAGCCAGCACTTGTGCCCGTGCCTTATGCCTAGCCAGCACTTGTGCCCCTGCCTTATGCCTAGCCAGCACTTGTGCCCCTGCCTTATGCCTAGCCAGCACTTGTGCCCCTGCTTTATGCCTAGCCAGCACTCGTGCCCCTGCCTTATGCCTAGCCAGCACTTGTGCCCCTGCCTTATGCCTAGTAAGCACTTGTGCCCCTGCCTTATGCCTAGCCAGCACTTGTGCCCCTGCCTTATGCCTAGCCAGCACTTGTGCCCCTGCCTTATGCCTAGCCAGCACTTGTGCCCCTGCCTTATGCCTAGCCAGCACTTGTGCCCCTGCCTTATGCCTAGCCAGCACTTGTGCCCCTGCCTTATGCCTAGCCAGCACTTGTGCCCCGGCCTTATGCCTAGCCAGCACTTGTGCCCCGGCCTTATGCCTAGCCAGCACTTGTTCCCCGGCCTTATGCCTAGCCAGCACTTGTGCCCCGGCCTTATGCCTAGCCAGCACTTGTGCCCCGGCCTTATGCCTAGCCAGCACTTGTGCCCCGGCCTTATGCCTAGCCAGCACTTGTGCCCCGGCCTTATGCCTAGCCAGCACTTGTGCCCCGGCCTTATGCCTAGCCAGCACTTGTGCCCCGGCCTTATGCCTAGCCAGCACTTGTGCCCCTGCCTTATGCCTAGCCAGCACTTGTGCCCCTGCCTTATGCCTAGCCAGCACTTGTGCCCCTGCCTTATGCCTAGCCAGCACTTTTGCCCCTGCCTTATGCCTAGCCAGCACTTTTGCCCCTGCCTTATGCCTAGCCAGCACTTGTGCCCCTGCCTTATGCCTAGCCAGCACTTGTGCCCCTGCCTTATGCCTAGCCAGCACTTGTGCCCCTGCCTTATGCCTAGCCAGCACTTGTGCCCCTGCCTTATGCCTAGCCAGCACTTGTGCCCCTGCCTTATGCCTAGCCAGCACTTGTGCCCCTGCCTTATGCCTAGCCAGCACCTGTGCCCCTGCCCTATGCCTAGCCAGCACCTGTGCCCCTGCCCTATGCCTAGCCAGCACCTGTGCCCCTGCCTTATGCCTAGCCAGCACTTGTGCCCCTGCCTTATGCCTAGCCAGCACTTGTGCCCCTGCCTTATGCCTAGCCAGCACTTGTGCCCCTGCTTTATGCCTAGCCAGCACTTGTGCCCCTGCCTTATGCCTAGCCAGCACTTGTGCCTCTGCCTTATGCCTAGCCAGCACTTGTGCCCCTGCCTTATGCCTAGCCAGCACTTGTGCCCCGGCCTTATGCCTAGCCAGCACTTGTGCCCCGGCCTTATGCCTAGCCAGCACTTGTGCCCCTGCCTTATGCCCCTGCCTTATGCCTAGCCAGCACCTGTGCCCCTGCCCTATGCCTAGCCAGCACCTGTGCCCCTGCCCTATGCCTAGCCAGCACCTCTGCCCCTGCCTTATGCCTAGCCAGCACTTGTGCCCCTGCCTTATGCCTAGCCAGCACTTGTGCCCCTGCCTTATGCCTAGCCAGCACTGGTGCCCCTGCCTTATGCCTAGCCAGCACTTGTGCCCCTGCCTTATGCCTAGCCAGCACTCGTGCCCCTGCTTTATGCCTAGCCAGCACTCGTGCCCCTGCCTTATGCCTAGCCAGCACTTGTGCCCCTGCCTTATGCCTAGCCAGCACTCGTGCCCCTGCTTTATGCCTAGCCAGCACTCGTGCCCCTGCCTTATGCCTAGCCAGCACTTGTGCCCCTGCCTTATGCCTAGTAAGCACTTGTGCCCCTGCCTTATGCCTAGCCAGCACTTGTGCCCCTGCCTTATGCCTAGCCAGCACTTGTGCCCCTGCCTTATGCCTAGCCAGCATTTGTGCCCTGCCTTATGCCTAGCCAGCACTTGTGCCCCGGCCTTATGCCTAGCCAGCACTTGTTCCCCGGCCTTATGCCTAGCCAGCACTTGTGCCCCGGCCTTATGCCTAGCCAGCACTTGTGCCCCGGCCTTATGCCTAGCCAGCACTTGTGCCCCGGCCTTATGCCTAGCCAGCACTTGTGCCCCGGCCTTATGCCTAGCCAGCACTTGTGCCCCGGCCTTATGCCTAGCCAGCACTTGTGCCCCGGCCTTATGCCTAGCCAGCACTTGTGCCCCTGCCTTATGCCTAGCCAGCACTTGTGCCCCTGCCTTATGCCTAGCCAGCACTTGTGCCCCTGCCTTATGCCTAGCCAGCACTTGTGCCCCTGCCTTATGCCTAGCCAGCACTTGTGCCCCTGCCTTATGCCTAGCCAGCACTTGTGCCCCTGCCTTATGCCTAGCCAGCACTTGTGCCCCGGCCTTATGCCTAGCCAGCACTTGTGCCCCGGCCTTATGCCTAGCCAGCACTTGTGCCCCGGCCTTATGCCTAGTCAGCACTTGTGCCCCGGCCTTATGCCTAGTCAGCACTTGTTCCCCGGCCTTATGCCTAGCCAGCACTTGTGCCCCGGCCTTATGCCTAGCCAGCACTTGTGCCCCGGCCTTATGCCTAGCCAGCACTTGTGCCCCGGCCTTATGCCTAGCCAGCACTTGTGCCCCGGCCTTATGCCTAGCCAGCACTTGTGCCCCGGCCTTATGCCTAGCCAGCACTTGTGCCCCTGAATTATGCCTAGACAGCACTTGTGTCCCTGCCTTATGCCTAGCCAGCACTTGTGCCCCTGCTTTATGCATAGCCAGCACTTGTGCCCCTGCCTTATGCCTAGCCAGCACTTGTGCCCCTGCCTTATGCCTAGCCAGCACTTGTGCCCCTGCCTTATGTCTAGCCTGCACGTGTGCCCCTGCCTTATGCCTAGCCTGCACGTGTGCCCCTGCCTTATGCCTAGCCAGCACGTGTGCCCCTGCCTTATGCCTAGCCTGCACGTGTGCACCTGCCTTATGCCTAGCCTGCACGTGTGCCCCTGCCTTATGCCTAGCCTGCACGTGTGCCCCTGCCTTATGCCTAGCCTGCACTTGTGCCCCTGCCTTATGCCTAGCCTGCACTTGTGCCCCTGCCTTATGCCTAGCCTGCACTTGTGCCCCTGCCTTATGCCTAGCCTGCACTTGTGCCCCTGCCTTATGCCTAGCCTGCACTTGTGCCCCTTGCATTATTGTTTTTTTGTCTTTAGCTTCATGTTGGTTATGCACACAGGGCAGGCTTTACGCTCTTCGCGCTTGTCCCGTCTGAATGCACATGCACGACTGTAATTGGGGACGAAGGCATTACCCATTCACGGAGGACAGACAAGATGTGCCTGGTCGCTTGGAGCATGGGGGTTATGGAGTGGCTCCGCACTGTACAACAAAGTACAGAGTAGAGGGGTGAAAGCTAGCTCTTCACCCCTAAGGGTGCCTATCCCTTTATGCAAAGAGTGCAAAGAGTTAGCCGTATGCCTTATGTGTAGCCATCACTTGTGCCCCTGCCTTATGCCTAGCCAGCACTTGTGCCCCGGCCTTATGCCTAGCCAGCACTTGTGCCCCGGCCTTATGCCTAGCCAGCACTTGTGCCCCTGCCTTATGCCTAGCCAGCACTTGTGCCCCGGCCTTATGCCTAGCCAGCACTTGTGCCCCGGCCTTATGCCTAGCCAGCACTTGTGCCCCGGCCTTATGCCTAGCCAGCACTTGTGCCCCTGCCTTATGCCTAGCCAGCACTTGTGCCCCTGCCTTATGCCTAGCCAGCACTTGTGCCCCTGCCTTATGCCTAGCCAGCACTTGTGCCCCTGCCTTATGCCTAGCCAGCACTTGTGCCCCTGCCTTATGCCTAGCCAGCACTTGTGCCCCTGCCTTATGCCTAGCCAGCACTTGTGCCCCTGCCTTATGCCTAGCCAGCACTTGTGCCCCTGCCTTATGCCTAGCCAGCACTTGTGCCCCTGCCTTATGCCTAGCCTGCACTTGTGCCCCTGCCTTATGCCTAGCCAGCACTTGTGCCCCTGCCGTATGCCTAGCCAGCACTTGTGCCCCTGCCGTATGCCTAGCCAGCACTTGTGCCCCTGCCTTATGCCTAGCCAGCACTTGTGCCCCTGCCTTATGCCTAGCCAGCACTTGTGCCCCTGCCTTATGCCTAGCCAGCACTTGTGCCCCTGCCTTTTGCCTAGCCAGCACTTGTGCCCCTGCCTTATGCCTAGCCAGCACTTGTGCCCCTGCCTTATGCCTAGCCAGCACTTGTGCCCCTGCTTTATGCCTAGCCAGCACTCGTGCCCCTGCCTTTTGCCTAGCCAGCACTCGTGCCCCTGCCTTATGCCTAGCAAGCACTTGTGCCCCTGCCTTATGCCTAGCCAGCACTTGTGCCCCTGCCTTATGCCTAGCCAGCACTTGTGCCCCTGCCTTATGCCTAGCCAGCACTTGTGCCCCGGCCTTATGCCTAGCCAGCACTTGTGCCCCGGCCTTATGCCTAGCCAGCACTTGTTCCCCGGCCTTATGCCTAGCCAGCACTTGTTCCCCGGCCTTATGCCTAGCCAGCACTTGTGCCCCGGCCTTATGCCTAGCCAGCACTTGTGCCCCGGCCTTATGCCTAGCCAGCACTTGTGCCCCGGCCTTATGCCTAGCCAGCACTTGTGCCCCGGCCTTATGCCTAGCCAGCACTTGTGCCCCTGCCTTATGCCTAGCCAGCACTTGTGCCCCTGCCTTATGCCTAGCCAGCACTTGTGCCCCTGCCTTATGCCTAGCCAGCACTTTTGCCCCTGCCTTATGCCTAGCCAGCACTTGTGCCCCTGCCTTATGCCTAGCCAGCACTTGTGCCCCTGCCTTATGCCTAGCCAGCACTTGTGCCCCTGCCTTATGCCTAGCCAGCACTTGTGCCCCTGCCTTATGCCTAGCCAGCACTTGTGCCCCGGCCTTATGCCTAGCCAGCACTTGTGCCCCGGCCTTATGCCTAGTCAGCACTTGTTCCCCGGCCTTATGCCTAGTCAGCACTTGTTCCCCGGCCTTATGCCTAGCCAGCACTTGTGCCCCGGCCTTATGCCTAGCCAGCACTTGTGCCCCGGCCTTATGCCTAGCCAGCACTTGTGCCCCGGCCTTATGCCTAGCCAGCACTTGTGCCCCGGCCTTATGCCTAGCCAGCACTTGTGCCCCGGCCTTATGCCTAGCCAGCACTTGTGCCCCGGCCTTATGCCTAGCCAGCACTTGTGCCCCTGCCTTATGCCTAGCCAGCACTTGTGCCCCTGCCTTATGCCTAGCCAGCACTTGTGCCCCTGCCTTATGCCTAGCCAGCACTTGTGCCCCTGCCTTATGCCTAGCCAGCACTTTTGCCCCTGCCTTATGCCTAGCCAGCACTTGTGCCCCTGCCTTATGCCTAGCCAGCACTTGTGCCCCTGCCTTATGCCTAGCCAGCACTTGTGCCCCTGCCTTATGCCTAGCCAGCACTTGTGCCCCTGCCTTATGCCTAGCCAGCACTTGTGCCCCTGCCTTATGCCTAGCCAGCACTTGTGCCCCTGCCTTATGCCTAGCCAGCACTTGTGCCCCTGCCTTATGCCTAGCCAGCACTTGTGCCCCTGCCTTATGCCTAGCCAGCACTTGTGCCCCTGCCTTATGCCTAGCCAGCACTTGTGCCCCTGCCTTATGCCTAGCCAGCACTTGTGCCCCTGCCTTATGCCTAGCCAGCACTTGTGCCCCTGCCTTATGCCTAGCCAGCACTTGGGCCCCTGCCTTATGCCTAGCCAGCACTTGTGCCCCTGCCTTATGCCTAGCCAGCACTTGTGCCCCTGCCTTATGCCTAGCCAGCACTTGTGCCCCTGAATTATGCCTAGCCAGCACTTGTGCCCCTGCCTTATGCCTAGCCAGCACTTGTGCCCCTGCCTTATGCCTAGCCAGCACTTGTGCCCCTGCCTTATGCCTAGCCAGCACTTGTGCCCCTGCCTTATGCCTAGCCAGCACTTGTGCCCCTGCCTTATGCCTAGCCAGCACTTGTGCCCCTGCCTTATGCCTAGCCAGCACTTGTGCCCCTGCCTTATGCCTAGCCAGCACTTGTGCCCCTGCCTTATGCCTAGCCAGCACTTGTGCCCCTGCCTTATGCCTAGCCAGCACTTGTGCCCCTGCCTTATGCCTAGCCAGCACTTGTGCCCCTGCCTTATGCCTAGCCAGCACTTGTGCCCCTGCCTTATGCCTAGCCAGCACTTGTGCCCCTGCCTTATGCCTAGCCAGCACTTGTGCCCCTGCCTTATGCCTAGCCAGCACTTGTGCCCCTGCCTTATGCCTAGCCAGCACTTGTGCCCCTGCCTTATGCCTAGCCAGCACTTGTGCCCCTGCCTTATGCCTAGCCAGCACTTGTGCCCCTGCCTTATGCCTAGCCAGCACTTGTGCCCCTGCCTTATGCCTAGCCAGCACTTGTGCCCCTGCCTTATGCCTAGCCAGCACGTGTGCCCCTGCCTTATGCCTAGCCAGCACGTGTGCCCCTGCCTTATGCCTAGCCAGCACGTGTGCCCCTGCCTTATGCCTAGCCAGCACGTGTGCCCCTGCCTTATGCCTAGCCAGCACGTGTGCCCCTGAATTATGCCTAGACAGCACTTGTGTCCCTGCCTTATGCCTAGCCAGCACTTGTGCCCCTGCTTTATGCATAGCCAGCACTTGTGCCCCTGCCTTATGCCTAGCCAGCACTTGTGCCCCTGCCTTATGCCTAGCCAGCACTTGTGCCCCTGCCTTATGTCTAGCCAGCACTTGTGCCCCTGCCTTATGTCTAGCCTGCACGTGTGCCCCTGCCTTATGCCTAGCCTGCACGTGTGCCCCTGCCTTATGCCTAGCCAGCACTTGTGCCCCTGCCTTATGCCTAGCCTGCACGTGTGCACCTGCCTTATGCCTAGCCTGCACGTGTGCCCCTGCCTTATGCCTAGCCTGCACGTGTGCCCCTGCCTTATGCCTAGCCTGCACTTGTGCCCCT
This sequence comes from Ranitomeya imitator, assembly GCF_032444005.1. NCBI lineage: Eukaryota > Metazoa > Chordata > Amphibia > Anura > Dendrobatidae > Ranitomeya > Ranitomeya imitator. Next base: position 562,167,063 of record NC_091282.1, on the reverse strand, counting down.
GCCTTATGCCTAGCCTGCACTTGTGCCCCTGCCTTATGCCTAGCCTGCACTTGTGCCCCTGCCTTATGCCTAGCCTGCACTTGTGCCCCTTGCATTATTGTTTTTTTGTCTTTAGCTTCATGTTGGTTATGCACACAGGGCAGGCTTTACGCTCTTCGCTCTTGTCCCGTCTGAATGCACATGCACGACTGTAATTGGGGACGAAGGCATTACCCATTCACGGAGGACAGACAAGATGTGCCTGGTCGCTTGGAGCATGGGGGTTATGGAGTGGCTCCGCACTGTACAACAAAGTACAGAGTAGAGGGGTGAAAGCTAGCTCTTCACCCCTAAGGGTGCCTATCCCTTTATGCAAAGAGTGCAAAGAGTTAGCCGTATGCCTTATGTGTAGCCATCACTTGTGCCCCTGCCTTATGCCTAGCCAGCACTTGTGCCCCGGCCTTATGCCTAGCCAGCACTTGTGCCCCTGCCTTATGCCTAGCCAGCACTTGTGCCCCTGCCTTATGCCTAGCCAGCACTTGTGCCCCGGCCTTATGCCTAGCCAGCACTTGTGCCCCGGCCTTATGCCTAGCCAGCACTTGTGCCCCTGCCTTATGCCTAGCCTGCACTTGTGCCCCTGCCTTATGCCTAGCCAGCACTTGTGCCCCTGCCGTATGCCTAGCCAGCACTTGTGCCCCTGCCGTATGCCTAGCCAGCACTTGTGCCCCTGCCTTATGCCTAGCCAGCACTTGTGCCCCTGCCTTATGCCTAGCCAGCACTTGTGCCCCTGCCTTATGCCTAGCCAGCACTTGTGCCCCTGCCTTTTGCCTAGCCAGCACTTGTGCCCCTGCCTTATGCCTAGCCAGCACTTGTGCCCCTGCCTTATGCCTAGCCAGCACTTGTGCCCCTGCTTTATGCCTAGCCAGCACTCGTGCCCCTGCCTTTTGCCTAGCCAGCACTTGTGCCCCTGCCTTATGCCTAGTAAGCACTTGTGCCCCTGCCTTATGCCTAGCCAGCACTTGTGCCCCTGCCTTATGCCTAGCCAGCACTTGTGCCCCTGCCTTATGCCTAGCCAGCACTTGTGCCCCGGCCTTATGCCTAGCCAGCACTTGTGCCCCGGCCTTATGCCTAGCCAGCACTTGTTCCCCGGCCTTATGCCTAGCCAGCACTTGTTCCCCGGCCTTATGCCTAGCCAGCACTTGTTCCCCGGCCTTATGCCTAGCCAGCACTTGTTCCCAGGCCTTATGCCTAGCCAGCACTTGTTCCCCGGCCTTATGCCTAGCCAGCACTTGTGCCCCGGCCTTATGCCTAGCCAGCACTTGTGCCCCTGCCTTATGCCTAGCCAGCACTTGTGCCCCTGCCTTATGCCTAGCCAGCACTTGTGCCCCTGCCTTATGCCTAGCCAGCACTTTTGCCCCTGCCTTATGCCTAGCCAGCACTTGTGCCCCTGCCTTATGCCTAGCCAGCACTTGTGCCCCTGCCTTATGCCTAGCCAGCACTTGTGCCCCTGCCTTATGCCTAGCCAGCACTTGTGCCCCTGCCTTATGCCTAGCCAGCACTTGTGCCCCTGCCTTATGCCTAGCCAGCACTTGTGCCCCTGCCTTATGCCTAGCCAGCACTTGTGCCCCTGCCCTATGCCTAGCCAGCACCTGTGCCCCTGCCCTATGCCTAGCCAGCACCTGTGCCCCTGCCTTATGCCTAGCCAGCACTTGTGCCCCTGCCTTATGCCTAGCCAGCACTTGTGCCCCTGCCTTATGCCTAACCAGCACTTGTGCCCCTGCCTTATGCCTAGCCAGCACTCGTGCCCCTGCTTTATGCCTAGCCAGCACTCGTGCCCCTGCCTTATGCCTAGCCAGCACTCGTGCCCCTGCCTTATGCCTAGTAAGCACTTGTGCCCCTGCCTTATGCCTAGCCAGCACTTGTGCCCCTGCCTTATGCCTAGCCAGCACTTGTGCCCCTGCCTTATGCCTAGCCAGCACTTGTGCCCCTGCCTTATGCCTAGCCAGCACTTGTGCCCCTGCCTTATGCCTAACCAGCACTTGTGCCCCTGCCTTATGCCTAGCCAGCACTCGTGCCCCTGCTTTATGCCTAGCCAGCACTCGTGCCCCTGCCTTATGCCTAGCCAGCACTCGTGCCCCTGCCTTATGCCTAGTAAGCACTTGTGCCCCTGCCTTATGCCTAGCCTGCACTTGTGCCCCTGCCTTATGCCTAGCCTGCACTTGTGCCCCTTGCATTATTGTTTTTTTGTCTTTAGCTTCATGTTGGTTATGCACACAGGGCAGGCTTTACGCTCTTCGCTCTTGTCCCGTCTGAATGCACATGCACGACTGTAATTGGGGACGAAGGCATTACCCATTCACAGAGGACAGACAAGATGTGCCTGGTCGCTTGGAGCATGGGGGTTATGGAGTGGCTCCGCACTGTACAACAAAGTACAGAGTAGAGGGGTGAAAGCTAGCTCTTCACCCCTAAGGGTGCCTATCCCTTTATGCAAAGAGTGCAAAGAGTTAGCCGTATGCCTTATGTGTAGCCATCACTTGTGCCCCTGCCTTATGCCTAGCCAGCACTTGTGCCCCGGCCTTATGCCTAGCCAGCACTTGTGCCCCTGCCTTATGCCTAGCCAGCACTTGTGCCCCTGCCTTATGCCTAGCCAGCACTTGTGCCCCGGCCTTATGCCTAGCCAGCACTTGTGCCCCGGCCTTATGCCTAGCCAGCACTTGTGCCCCTGCCTTATGCCTAGCCAGCACTTGTGCCCCTGCCTTATGCCTAGCCAGCACTTGTGCCCCTGCCTTATGCCTGGCCAGCACTTGTGCCCCTGCCTTATGCCTAGCCAGCACTTGTGCCCCTGCCTTATGCCTAGCCAGCACTTGTGCCCCTGCCTTATGCCTAGCCTGCACTTGTGCCCCTGCCTTATGCCTAGCCAGCACTTGTGCCCCTGCCGTATGCCTAGCCAGCACTTGTGCCCCTGCCGTATGCCTAGCCAGCACTTGTGCCCCTGCCTTATGCCTAGCCAGCACTTGTGCCCCTGCCTTATGCCTAGCCAGCACTTGTGCCCCTGCCTTATGCCTAGCCAGCACTTGTGCCCCTGCCTTATGCCTAGCCAGCACTTGTGCCCCTGCCTTATGCCTAGCCAGCACTTGTGCCCCTGCCTTATGCCTAGCCAGCACTTGTGCCCCTGCCTTATGCCTAGCCAGCACTTGTGCCCCTGCCTTATGCCTAGCCAGCACTTGTGCCCCTGCTTTATGCCTAGCCAGCACTCGTGCCCCTGCCTTATGCCTAGCCAGCACTTGTGCCCCTGCCTTATGCCTAGTAAGCACTTGTGCCCCTGCCTTATGCCTAGCCAGCACTTGTGCCCCTGCCTTATGCCTAGCCAGCACTTGTGCCCCTGCCTTATGCCTAGCCAGCACTTGTGCCACGGACTTATGCCTAGCCAGCACTTGTGCCCCGGCCTTATGCCTAGCCAGCACTTGTGCCCCGGCCTTATGCCTAGCCAGCACTTGTTCGCCGGCCTTATGCCTAGCCAGCACTTGTGCCCCGGCCTTATGCCTAGCCAGCACTTGTGCCCCGGCCTTATGCCTAGCCAGCACTTGTGCCCCGGCCTTATGCCTAGCCAGCACTTGTGCCCCGGCCTTATGCCTAGCCAGCACTTGTGCCCCGGCCTTATGCCTAGCCAGCACTTGTGCCCCTGCCTTATGCCTAGCCAGCACTTGTGCCCCTGCCTTATGCCTAGCCAGCACTTGTGCCCCTGCCTTATGCCTAGCCAGCACTTTTGCCCCTGCCTTATGCCTAGCCAGCACTTGTGCCCCTGCCTTATGCCTAGCCAGCACTTGTGCCCCTGCCTTATGCCTAGCCAGCACTTGTGCCCCTGCCTTATGCCTAGCCAGCACTTGTGCCCCTGCCTTATGCCTAGCCAGCACTTGTGCCCCTGCCTTATGCCTAGCCAGCACTTGTGCCCCTGCCTTATGCCTAGCCAGCACTTGTGCCCCTGCCCTATGCCTAGCCAGCACCTGTGCCCCTGCCCTATGCCTAGCCAGCACCTGTGCCCCTGCCTTATGCCTAGCCAGCACTTGTGCCCCTGCCTTATGCCTAGCCAGCACTTGTGCCCCTGCCTTATGCCTAACCAGCACTTGTGCCCCTGCCTTATGCCTAGCCAGCACTCGTGCCCCTGCTTTATGCCTAGCCAGCACTCGTGCCCCTGCCTTATGCCTAGCCAGCACTCGTGCCCCTGCTTTATGCCTAGCCAGCACTCGTGCCCCTGCCTTATGCCTAGCCAGCACTCGTGCCCCTGCCTTATGCCTAGTAAGCACTTGTGCCCCTGCCTTATGCCTAGCCAGCACTTGTGCCCCTGCCTTATGCCTAGCCAGCACTTGTGCCCCTGCCTTATGCCTAGCCAGCATTTGTGCCCTGCCTTATGCCTAGCCAGCACTTGTGCCCCGGCCTTATGCCTAGCCAGCACTTGTTCCCCGGCCTTATGCCTAGCCAGCACTTGTGCCCCGGCCTTATGCCTAGCCAGCACTTGTGCCCCGGCCTTATGCCTAGCCAGCACTTGTGCCCCGGCCTTATGCCTAGCCAGCACTTGTGCCCCTGCCTTATGCCTAGCCAGCACTTGTGCCCCTGCCTTATGCCTAGCCAGCACTTGTGCCCCTGCCTTATGCCTAGCCAGCACTTGTGCCCCTGCCTTATGCCTAGCCAGCACTTGTGCCCCTGCCTTATGCCTAGCCAGCACTTGTGCCCCTGCCTTATGCCTAGCCAGCACTTGTGCCCCTGCCTTATGCCTAGCCAGCACTTGTGCCCCTGCCTTATGCCTAGCCAGCACTTGTGCCCCTGCCTTATGCCTAACCAGCACTTGTGCCCCTGCCTTATGCCTAGCCAGCACTCGTGCCCCTGCTTTATGCCTAGCCAGCACTCGTGCCCCTGCCTTATGCCTAGCCAGCACTTGTGCCCCTGCCTTATGCCTAGTAAGCACTTGTGCCCCTGCCTTATGCCTAGCCTGCACTTGTGCCCCTGCCTTATGCCTAGCCTGCACTTGTGCCCCTTGCATTATTGTTTTTTTGTCTTTAGCTTCATGTTGGTTATGCACACAGGGCAGGCTTTACGCTCTTCGCTCTTGTCCCGTCTGAATGCACCTGCACGACTGTAATTGGGGATGAAGGCATTACCCATTCACGGAGGACAGACAAGATGTGCCTGGTCGCTTGGAGCATGGGGGTTATGGAGTGGCTCCGCACTGTACAACAAAGTACAGAGTAGAGGGGTGAAAGCTAGCTCTTCACCCCTAAGGGTGCCTATCCCTTTATGCAAAGAGTGCAAAGAGTTAGCCGTATGCCTTATGTGTAGCCATCACTTGTGCCCCTGCCTTATGCCTAGCCAGCACTTGTGCCCCGGCCTTATGCCTAGCCAGCACTTGTGCCCCTGCCTTATGCCTAGCCAGCACTTGTGCCCCGGCCTTATGCCTAGCCAGCACTTGTGCCCCTGCCTTATGCCTAGCCAGCACTTGTGCCCCGGCCTTATGCCTAGCCAGCACTTGTGCCCCGGCCTGATGCCTAGCCAGCACTTGTGCCCCTGCCTTATGCCTAGCCAGCACTTGTGCCCCTGCCTTATGCCTAGCCAGCACTTGTGCCCCTGCCTTATGCCTAGCCAGCACTTGTGCCCCTGCCTTATGCCTAGCCTGCACTTGTGCCCCTGCCTTATGCCTAGCCAGCACTTGTGCCCCTGCCGTATGCCTAGCCAGCACTTGTGCCCCTGCCGTATGCCTAGCCAGCACTTGTGCCCCTGCCTTATGCCTAGCCAGCACTTGTGCCCCTGCCTTATGCCTAGCCAGCACTTGTGCCCCTGCCTTATGCCTAGCCAGCACTTGTGCCCCTGCCTTATGCCTAGCCAGCACTTGTGCCCCTGCCTTATGCCTAGCCAGCACTTGTGCCCCTGCCTTATGCCTAGCCAGCACTTGTGCCCCTGCCTTATGCCTAGCCAGCACTTGTGCCCCTGCCTTATGCCTAGCCAGCACTTGTGCCCCTGCCTTATGCCTAGCCAGCACTTGTGCCCCTGCCTTATGCCTAGCCAGCACTTGTGCCCCTGCCTTATGCCTAGCCAGCACTTGTGCCCCTGCCTTATGCCTAGCCAGCACTTGTGCCCTTGCCTTATGCCTAGCCAGCACTTGTGCCCCTGCCTTATGCCTAGCCAGCACTTGTGCCCCTGCTTTATGCCTAGCCAGCACTCGTGCCCCTGCCTTATGCCTAGCCAGCACTTGTGCCCCTGCCTTATGCCTAGGAAGCACTTGTGCCCCTGCCTTATGCCTAGCCAGAACTTGTGCCCCTGCCTTATGCCTAGCCAGCACTTGTGCCCCTGCCTTATGCCTAGCCAGCACTTGTGCCCCGGCCTTATGCCTAGCCAGCACTTGTTCCCCGGCCTTATGCCTAGCCAGCACTTGTGCCCCGGCCTTATGCCTAGCCAGCACTTGTGCCCCGGCCTTATGCCTAGCCAGCACTTGTGCCCCGGCCTTATGCCTAGCCAGCACTTGTGCCCCGGCCTTATGCCTAGCCAGCACTTGTGCCCCGGCCTTATGCCTAGCCAGCACTTGTGCCCCGGCCTTATGCCTAGCCAGCACTTGTGCCCCTGCCTTATGCCTAGCCAGCACTTGTGCCCCTGCCTTATGCCTAGCCAGCACTTGTGCCCCTGCCTTATGCCTAGCCAGCACTTTTGCCCCTGCCTTATGCCTAGCCAGCACTTGTGCCCCTGCCTTATGCCTAGCCAGCACTTGTGCCCCTGCCTTATGCCTAGCCAGCACTTGTGCCCCTGCCTTATGCCTAGCCAGCACTTGTGCCCCTGCCTTATGCCTAGCCAGCACTTGTGCCCCTGCCTTATGCCTAGCCAGCACTTGTGCCCCTGCCCTATGCCTAGCCAGCACCTGTGCCCCTGCCCTATGCCTAGCCAGCACCTGTGCCCCTGCCTTATGCCTAGCCAGCACTTGTGCCCCTGCCTTATGCCTAGCCAGCACTTGTGCCCCTGCCTTATGCCTAGCCAGCACTCGTGCCCCTGCCTTATGCCTAGCCAGCACTCGTGCCCCTGCTTTATGCCTAGCCAGCACTCGTGCCCCTGCCTTATGCCTAGCCAGCACTTGTGCCCCTGCCTTATGCCTAGTAAGCACTTGTGCCCCTGCCTTATGCCTAGCCAGCACTTGTGCCCCTGCCTTATGCCTAGCCAGCACTTGTGCCCCTGCCTTATGCCTAGCCAGCATTTGTGCCCTGCCTTATGCCTAGCCAGCACTTGTGCCCCGGCCTTATGCCTAGCCAGAACTTGTTCCCCGGCCTTATGCCTAGCCAGCACTTGTGCCCCGGCCTTATGCCTAGCCAGCACTTGTGCCCCGGCCTTATGCCTAGCCAGCACTTGTGCCCCGGCCTTATGCCTAGCCAGCACTTGTGCCCCTGCCTTATGCCTAGCCAGCACTTGTGCCCCTGCCTTATGCCTAGCCAGCACTTGTGCCCCTGCCTTATGCCTAGCCAGCACTTGTGCCCCTGCCTTATGCCTAGCCAGCACTTGTGCCCCTGCCTTATGCCTAGCCAGCACTTGTGCCCCTGCCTTATGCCTAGCCAGCACTTGTGCCCCTGCCTTATGCCTAGCCAGCACTTGTGCCCCTGCCTTATGCCTAGCCAGCACTTGTGCCCCTGCCTTATGCCTAGCCAGCACTTGTGCCCCTGCCTTATGCCTAGCCAGCACTTGTGCCCCTGCCTTATGCCTAGCCAGCACTTGTGCCCCGGCCTTATGCCTAGCCAGCACTTGTGCCCCGGCCTTATGCCTAGCCAGCACTTGTGCCCCGGCCTTATGCCTAGCCAGCACTTGTGCCCCGGCCTTATGCCTAGCCAGCACTTGTGCCCCGGCCTTATGCCTAGCCAGCACTTGTGCCCCGGCCTTATGCCTAGCCAGCACTTGTGCCCCTGCCTTATGCCTAGCCAGCACTTGTGCCCCTGCCTTATGCCTAGCCAGCACTTGTGCCCCTGCCTTATGCCTAGCCAGCACTTGTGCCCCTGCCTTATGCCTAGCCAGCACTTGTGCCCCTGCCTTATGCCTAGCCAGCACTTGTGCCCCTGCCTTATGCCTAGCCAGCACTTGTGCCCCTGCCTTATGCCTAGCCAGCACTTGTGCCCCTGCCTTATGCCTAGCCAGCACTTGTGCCCCTGCCTTATGCCTAGCCAGCACTTGTGCCCCTGCCTTATGCCTGGCCAGCACTTGTGCCCCTGCCTTATGCCTGGCCAGCACTTGGGCCCCTGCCTTATGCCTGGTCAGCACTTGTGCCCCTGCCTTATGCCTGGCCAGCACTTGTGCCCCTGCCTTATGCCTGGCCAGCACTTGTGCCCCTGCCTTATGCCTGGCCAGCACTTGTGCCCCTGCCTTATGCCTGGCCAGCACTTGTGCCCCTGCCTTATGCCTGGCCAGCACTTGTGCCCCTGCCTTATGCCTGGCCAGCACTTGTGCCCCTGCCTTATGCCTGGCCAGCACTTGTGCCCCTGCCTTATGCCTGGCCAGCACGTGTGCCCCTGCCTTATGCCTGGCCAGCACGTGTGCCCCTGCCTTATGCCTGGCCAGCACTTGTGCCCCTGCCTTATGCCTAGCCAGCACTTGTGCCCCTGCCTTATGCCTAGCCAGCACTTGTGCCCCTGCCTTATGCGTAGCCAGCACTTGTGCCCCTGCCTTATGCCTAGCCAGCACTTGTGCCCCTGCCTTATGCCTAGCCAGCACTTGTGCCCCTGCCTTATGCCTAGCCAGCACTTGTGCCCCTCCTTATGCCTAGCCAGCACTTGTGCCCCTGCCCTATGCCTAGCCAGCACTTGTGCCCCTGCCCTATGCCTAGCCAGCACTTGTGTCCCTGCCCTATGCCTAGCCAGCACTTGTGCCCCTGCCCTATGCCTAGCCAGCACTTGTGCCCCTGCCCTATGCCTAGCCAGCACTTGTGCCCCTGCCTTATGACTAGCCAGCACTTGTGCCCCTGCCTTATGCCTAGCCAGCACTTGTGCCCCTGCCTTATGCCTAGCCAGCACTTGTGCCCCTGCCTTATGCCTAGCCTGCACTTGTGCCCCTGCCTTATGCCTAGCCTGCACTTGTGCCCCTTGCGTTATTGTTTTTTTGTCTTTAGCTTCATGTTGGTTATGCACACAGGGCAGGCTTTACGCTCTTCGCTCTTGTCCCGTCTGAATGCACATGCACGACTGTAATTGGGGACGAAGGCATTACCCATTTACGGAGGACAGACAAGATGTGCCTGGTCGCTTGGAGCATGGGGGTTATGGAGTGGCTCCGCACTGTACAACAAAGTACAGAGTAGAGGGGTGAAAGCTAGCTCTTCACCCCTAAGGGTGCCTATCCCTTTATGCAAAGAGTGCAAAGAGTTAGCCGTATGCCTTATGTGTAGCCATCACTTGTGCCCCTGCCTTAAGCCTAGCCTGCATAGGTGCCCCTGCCTTATGCCTAGCCAGCACTTGTGCCCCGGCCTTATGCCTAGTAAGCACTTGTGCCCCGGCCTTATGCCTAGCCAGCACTTGTGCCCCGGCCTTATGCCTAGCCAGCACTTGTGCCCCGGCCTTATGCCTAGCCAGCACGTGTGCCCCGGCCTTATGCCTAGCCAGCACTTGTGCCCCGGCTTTATGCCTAGCCAGCACTTGTGCCCCTGCCTTATGCCTAGCCAGCACCTGTGCCCCTGCCTTATGCCTAGCCAACACCTGTGCCCCTGCCTTATGCCTAGCCAGCACTTGTGCCCCTGCCTTATGCCTAGCCAGCACTTGTGCCCCTGCCTTATGCCTAGCCAGCACTTGTGCCCCTGCCTTATGCCTAGCCAGCACTTGTGCCCCTGCCTTATGCCTAGCCAGCACTTGTGCCCCTGCCTTATGCCTAGCCAGCACTTGTGTCCCTGCCTTATGCCTAGCCAGCACTTGTGCCCCTGCCTTATGCCTAGCCAGCACTTGTGCCCCTGCCTTATGCCTAGCCAGCACTTGTGCCCCTGCCTTATGCCTAGCCAGCACTTGTGCCCCTGCCTTATGCCTAGCCAGCACTTGTGCCCCTGCCTTATGCCTAGCCAGCACTTGTGCCCCTGCCTTATGCCTAGCCAGCACCTGTGCCCCTGCCTTATGCCTAGCAAGCACTTGTGCCCCTGCCTTATGCCTAGCCAGCACTTGTGCCCCTGCCTTATGCCTAGCCAGCACTTGTGCCCCTGCCGTATGCCTAGCCAGCACTTGTGCCCCTCCTTATGCCTAGCCAGCACTTGTGCCCCTGCCCTATGCCTAGCCAGCACTTGTGCCCCTGCCCTATGCCTAGCCAGCACTTGTGCCCCTGCCCTATGCCTAGCCAGCACTTGTGCCCCTGCCCTATGCCTAGCCAGCACTTGTGCCCCTGCCCTATGCCTAGCCAGCACTTGTGCCCCTGCCCTATGCCTAGCCAGCACTTGTGCCCCTGCCTTATGACTAGCCAGCACTTGTGCCCCTGCCTTATGCCTAGCCAGCACTTGTGCCCCTGCCTTATGCCTAGCCAGCACTTGTGCCCCTGCCTTATGCCTAGCCTGCACGTGTGCCCCTGCCTTATGCCTAGCCTGCACGTGTGCCCCTGCCTTATGCCTAGCCAGCACGTGTGCCCCTGCCTTATGCCTAGCCTGCACGTGTGCACCTGCCTTATGCCTAGCCTGCACGTGTGCCCCTGCCTTATGCCTAGCCTGCACGTGTGCCCCTGCCTTATGCCTAGCCTGCACTTGTGCCCCTGCCTTATGCCTAGCCTGCACTTGTGCCCCTGCCTTATGCCTAGCCTGCACTTGTGCCCCTGCCTTATGCCTAGCCTGCACTTGTGCCCCTGCCTTATGCCTAGCCTGCACTTGTGCCCCTTGCATTATTGTTTTTTTGTCTTTAGCTTCATGTTGGTTATGCACACAGGGCAGGCTTTACGCTCTTCGCTCTTGTCCCGTCTGAATGCACATGCACGACTGTAATTGGGGACGAAGGCATTACCCATTCACGGAGGACAGACAAGATGTGCCTGGTCGCTTGGAGCATGGGGGTTATGGAGTGGCTCCGCACTGTACAACAAAGTACAGAGTAGAGGGGTGAAAGCTAGCTCTTCACCCCTAAGGGTGCCTATCCCTTTATGCAAAGAGTGCAAAGAGTTAGCCGTATGCCTTATGTGTAGCCATCACTTGTGCCCCTGCCTTATGCCTATCCAGCACTTGTGCCCCTGCCCTATGCCTTGCCAGCACTTGTGCCCCTGCCTTATGCCTAGCCAGCACTTGTGCCCCTGCCTTATGCCTAGCCAGCACTTGTGCCCCTGCCTTATGCCTAGCCAGCACTTGTGCCCCTGCCTTATGCCTAGCCAGCACTTGTGCCCCTGCCTTATGCCTAGCCAGCACTTGTGCCCCTGCCTTATGCCTAGCCAGCACTTGTGCCCCTGCCTTATGCCTAGCCAGCACTTGTGCCCCTGCCTTATGCCTAGCCAGCACTTGTGCCCCTGCCTTATGCCTGGCCAGCACTTGTGCCCCTGCCTTATGCCTGGCCAGCACTTGTGCCCCTGCCTTATGCCTGGCCAGCACTTGTGCCCCTGCCTTATGCCTGGCCAGCACTTGTGCCCCTGCCTTATGCCTGGCCAGCACTTGTGCCCCTGCCTTATGCCTGGCCAGCACGTGTGCCCCTGCCTTATGCCTGGCCAGCACGTGTGCCCCTGCCTTATGCCTGGCCAGCACTTGTGCCCCTGCCTTATGCCTAGCCAGCACTTGTGCCCCTGCCTTATGCCTAGCCAGCACTAGTGCCCCTGCCTTATGCCTAGCCAGCACTTGTGCCCCTGCCTTATGCCTAGCCAGCACTTGTGCCCCTGCCTTATGCCTAGCCAGCACTTGTGCCCCTCCTTATGCCTAGCCAGCACTTGTGCCCCTCCTTATGCCTAGCCAGCACTTGTGCCCCTGCCCTATGCCTAGCCAGCACTTGTGCCCCTGCCCTATGCCTAGCCAGCACTTGTGCCCCTGCCCTATGCCTAGCCAGCACTTGTGCCCGTGCCCTATGCCTAGCCAGCACTTGTGCCCCTGCCTTATGCCTAGCCTGCACGTGTGCCCCTGCCTTATGCCTAGCCTGCACGTGTGCCCCTGCCTTATGCCTAGCCAGCACGTGTGCCCCTGCCTTATGCCTAGCCTGCACGTGTGCACCTGCTTTATGCCTAGCCTGCACGTGTGCCCCTGCCTTATGCCTAGCCTGCACGTGTGCCCCTGCCTTATGCCTAGCCTGCACTTGTGCCCCTGCCTTATGCCTAGCCTGCACTTGTGCCCCTGCCTTATGCCTAGCCTGCACTTGTGCCCCTGCCTTATGCCTAGCCTGCACTTGTGCCCCTGCCTTATGCCTAGCCTGCACTTGTGCCCCTTGCATTATTGTTTTTTTGTCTTTAGCTTCATGTTGGTTATGCACACAGGGCAGGCTTTACGCTCTTCGCTCTTGTCCCGTCTGAATGCACATGCACGACTGTAATTGGGGACGAAGGCATTACCCATTCACGGAGGACAGACAAGATGTGCCTGGTCGCTTGGAGCATGGGGGTTATGGAGTGGCTCCGCACTGTACAACAAAGTACAGAGTAGAGGGGTGAAAGCTAGCTCTTCACCCCTAAGGGTGCCTATCCCTTTATGCAAAGAGTGCAAAGAGTTAGCCGTATGCCTTATGTGTAGCCATCACTTGTGCCCCTGCCTTATGCCTAGCCAGCACTTGTGCCCCGGCCTTATGCCTAGCCAGCACTTGTGCCCCTGCCTTATGCCTAGCCAGCACTTGTGCCCCGGCCTTATGCCTAGCCAGCACTTGTGCCCCGGCCTTATGCCTAGCCAGCACTTGTGCCCCGGCCTTATGCCTAGCCAGCACTTGTGCCCCTGCCTTATGCCTAGCCTGCACTTGTGCCCCTGCCTTATGCCTAGCCTGCACTTGTGCCCCTGCCTTATGCCTAGCCAGCACTTGTGCCCCTGCCTTATGCCTAGCCAGCACTTGTGCCCCTGCCTTATGCCTAGCCTGCACTTGTGCCCCTGCCTTATGCCTAGCCAGCACTTGTGCCCCTGCCGTATGCCTAGCCAGCACTTGTGCCCCTGCCGTATGCCTAGCCAGCACTTGTGCCCCTGCCTTATGCCTAGCCAGCACTTGTGCCCCTGCCTTATGCCTAGCCAGCACTTGTGCCCCTGCCTTATGCCTAGCCAGCACTTGTGCCCCTGCCTTATGCCTAGCCAGCACTTGTGCCCCTGCCTTATGCCTAGCCAGCACTTGTGCCCCTGCCTTATGCCTAGCCAGCACTTGTGCCCCTGCCTTATGCCTAGCCAGCACTTGTGCCCCTGCTTTATGCCTAGCCAGCACTCGTGCCCCTGCCTTATGCCTAGCCAGCACTTGTTCCCCGGCCTTATGCCTAGCCAGCACTTGTGCCCCGGCCTTATGCCTAGCCAGCACTTGTGCCCCGGCCTTATGCCTAGCCAGCACTTGTGCCCCGGCCTTATGCCTAGCCAGCACTTGTGCCCCGGCCTTATGCCTAGCCAGCACTTGTGCCCCTGCCTTATGCCTAGCCAGCACTTGTGCCCCTGCCTTATGCCTAGCCAGCACTTGTGCCCCTGCCTTATGCCTAGCCAGCACTTGTGCCCCTGCCTTATGCCTAGCCAGCACTTGTGCCCCTGCCTTATGCCTAGCCAGCACTTGTGCCCCTGCCTTATGCCTAGCCAGCACTTGTGCCCCTGCCTTATGCCTAGCCTGCACTTGTGCCCCTGCCTTATGCCTAGCCAGCACTTGTGCCCCTGCCGTATGCCTAGCCAGCACTTGTGCCCCTGCCGTATGCCTAGCCAGCACTTGTGCCCCTGCCTTATGCCTAGCCAGCACTTGTGCCCCTGCCTTATGCCTAGCCAGCACTTGTGCCCCTGCCTTATGCCTAGCCAGCACTTGTGCCCCTGCCTTATGCCTAGCCAGCACGTGTGCCCCTGCCTTATGCCTAGCCAGCACGTGTGCCCCTGCCTTATGCCTAGCCAGCACTTGTGCCCCTGAATTATGCCTAGACAGCACTTGTGCCCTGCCTTATGCCTAGCCAGCACTTGTGCCCCTGCCTTATGCCTAGCCAGCACTTGTGCCCCTGCCTTATGCCTAGCCAGCACTTGTTCCCCGGCCTTATGCCTACCCAGCACTTGTGCCCCGGCCTTATGCCTAGCCAGCACTTGTGCCCCGGCCTTATGCCTAACCAGAACTTGTGCCCCGGCCTTATGCCTAGCCAGCACTTGTGCCCCGGCCTTATGCCTAGCCAGCACTTGTGCCCCGGCCTTATGCCTAGCCAGCACTTGTGCCCCGGCCTTATGCCTAGCCAGCACTTGTGCCCCGGCCTTATGCCTAGCCAGCACTTGTGCCCCGGCCTTATGCCTAACCAGCACTTGTGCCCCGGCCTTATGCCTAGCCAGCACTTGTGCCCCGGCCTTATGCCTAGCCAGCACTTGTGCCCCGGCCTTATGCCTAGCCAGCACTTGTGCCCCTGCCTTATGCCTAGCCTGCACGTGTGCCCCTGCCTTATGCCTAGCCAGCACTTGTGCCCCGGCCTTATGCCTAGCCAGCACTTGTGCCCCGGCCTTATGCCTAGCCAGCACTTGTGCCCCTGCCTTATGCCTAGCCTGCACGTGTGCCCCTGCCTTATGCCTAGCCAGCACTTGTGCCCCTGCCTTATGCCTAGCCAGCACTTGTGCCCCTGCCTTATGCCTAGCCAGCACTTGTGCCCCTGCCTTATGCCTAGCCAGCACTTGTGCCCCTGCCTTATGCCTAGCCAGCACTTGTGCCCCTGCCTTATGCCTAGCCAGCACTTGTGCCCCTGCCTTATGCCTAGCCAGCACTTGTGCCCCTGCCTTATGCCTAGCCAGCACTTGTGCCCCTGCCCTATGCCTAGCCAGCACCTGTGCCCCTGCCCTATGCCTAGCCAGCACCTGTGCCCCTGCCTTATGCCTAGCCAGCACATGTGCCCCTGCCTTATGCCTAGCCAGCACCTGTGCCCCTGCCTTATGCCTAGCCAGCACTTGTGCCCCTGCCTTATGCCTAGCCAGCACTTGTGCCCCTGCCTTATGCCTAGCCAGCACTTGTGCCCCTGCCTTATGCCTAGCCAGCACTTGTGCCCCTGCCTTATGCCTAGCCAGCACTCGTGCCCCTGCTTTATGCCTAGCCAGCACTCGTGCCCCTGCTTTATGCCTAGCCAGCACTCGTGCCCCTGCCTTATGCCTAGCCAGCACTTGTGCCCCTGCCTTATGCCTAGTAAGCACTTGTGCCCCTGCCTTATGCCTAGCCAGCACTTGTGCCCCTGCCTTATGCCTAGCCAGCATTTGTGCCCTGCCTTATGCCTAGCCAGCACTTGTGCCCCGGCCTTATGCCTAGCCAGCACTTGTTCCCCGGCCTTATGCCTAGCCAGCACTTGTGCCCCGGCCTTATGCCTAGCCAGCACTTGTGCCCCGGCCTTATGCCTAACCAGCACTTGTGCCCCGGCCTTATGCCTAGCCAGCACTTGTGCCCCGGCCTTATGCCTAGCCAGCACTTGTGCCCCGGCCTTATGCCTAGCCAGCACTTGTGCCCCGGCCTTATGCCTAGCCAGCACTTGTGCCCCGGCCTTATGCCTAGCCAGCACTTGTGCCCCTGCCTTATGCCTAGCCAGCACTTGTGCCCCTGCCTTATGCCTAGCCAGCACTTGTGCCCCTGCCTTATGCCTAGACAGCACTTGTGCCCCTGCCTTATGCCTAGACAGCACTTGTGCCCCTGCATTATGCCTAGACAGCACTTGTGCCCCTGCCTTATGCCTAGACAGCACTTGTGCCCCTGCCTTATGCCTAGACAGCACTTGTGCCCCTGCCTTATGCCTAGCCAGCACTTGTGCCCCTGCCTTATGCCTAGCCAGCACTTGTGCCCCTGCCTTATGCCTAGCCAGCACTTGTGCCCCTGCCTTATGCCTAGCCAGCACTTGTGCCCCTGCCTTATGCCTAGCCAGCACTTGTGCCCCTGCCTTATGCCTAGCCAGCACTTGTGCCCCTGCCTTATGCCTAGCCAGCACTTGTGCCCCTGCCTTATGCCTAGCCAGCACTTGTGCCCCTGCCTTATGCCTAGCCAGCACTTGTGCCCCTGCCTTATGCCTAGCCAGCACTTGTGCCCCTGCCTTATGCCTAGCCAGCACTTGTGCCCCTGCCTTATGCCTAGCCAGCACTTGTGCCCCTGCCTTATGCCTAGCCAGCACTTGTGCCCCTGCCTAATGCCTAGCCAGCACTTGTGCCCCTGCCTTATGCCTAGCCAGCACTTGTGCCCCGGCCTTAAGCCTAGCCCGCACTTGTGCCCCGGCCTTAAGCCTAGCCCGCACTTGTGCCCCGGCCTTAAGCCTAGCCCGCACTTGTGCCCCGGCCTTAAGCCTAGCCCGCACTTGTGCCCCGGCCTTAAGCCTAGCCCGCACTTGTGCACCGGCCTTAAGCCTAGCCCGCACTTGTGCCCCGGCCTTAAGCCTAGCCCGCACTTGTGCACCGGCCTTAAGCCTAGCCCGCACTTGTGCCCCGGCCTTAAGCCTAGCCCGCACTTGTGCCCCGGCCTTAAGCCTAGCCCGCACTTGTGCCCCGGCCTTAAGCCTAGCCCGCACTTGTGCCCTGGCCTTAAGCCTAGCCCGCACTTGTGCCCTGGCCTTAAGCCTAGCCCGCACTTGTGCCCCTGCCTTATGCCTAGCCAGCACTTGCGCCCCTGCCTTATGCCTAGCCAGCACTTGCGCCCCTGCCTTATGCCTAGCCAGCACTTGCGCCCCTGCCTTAAGCCTAGCCCGCACTTGTGCACCGGCCTTAAGCCTAGCCCGCACTTGTGCCCCGGCCTTAAGCCTAGCCCGCACTTGTGCCCCGGCCTTAAGCCTAGCCCGCACTTGTGCCCCGGCCTTAAGCCTAGCCCGCACTTGTGCCCCGGCCTTAAGCCTAGCCCGCACTTGTGCCCCGGCCTTAAGCCTAGCCCGCACTTGTGCCCCGGCCTTAAGCCCGCACTTGTGCCCCGGCCTTAAGCCTAGCCCGCACTTGTGCCCCGGCCTTAAGCCTAGCCCGCACTTGTGCCCCGGCCTTAAGCCTAGCCCGCACTTGTGCCCCGGCCTTAAGCCTAGCCCGCACTTGTGCCCCGGCCTTAAGCCTAGCCCGCACTTGTGCCCCGGCCTTAAGCCTAGCCCGCACTTGTGCCCCTGCCTTATGCCTAGCCAGCACTTGTGCCCCTGCCTTATGCCTAGCCAGCACCTGTGCCCCTGCCTTATGCCTAGCCAGCACCTGTGCCCCTGCCTTATGCCTAGCCATCACCTGTGCCCCTGCCTTATGCCTAGCCTGCACGTGTGCCCCTGCCTTATGCCTAGCCTGCACTTGTGCCCCTGCCTTATGCCTAGCCTGCACTTTTGCCCCTGCCTTATGCCTAGCCTGCACTTGTGCCCCTGCCTTATGCCTAGCCTGCACTTGTGCCCCTTGCATTATTGTTTTTTTGTCTTTAGCTTCATGTTGGTTATGCACACAGGGCAGGCTTTACGCTCTTCGCTCTTGTCCCGTCTGAATGCACATGCACGACTGTAATTGGGGACGAAGGCATTACCCATTTACGGAGGACAGACAAGATGTGCCTGGTCGCTTGGAGCATGGGGGTTATGGAGTGGCTCCGCACTGTACAACAAAGTACAGAGTAGAGGGGTGAAAGCTAGCTCTTGACCCCTAAGGGTGCCTATCCCTTTATGCAAAGAGTGCAAAGAGTTAGCCGTATGCCTTGTGTAGCCATCACTTGTGCCCCTGCCTTAAGCCTAGCCTGCATAGGTGCCCCTGCCTTATGCCTAGCTTGCACTTGTGCCTTTGCCTTATGCTTAGTTTGTGCTTGTGCCCCTGCCTAAAGCCTAGCCAGCACTTGTGCCCCTGCCTTATGCCTAGCCAGCACTTGTGCCCCTGCCTTATGCCTAGCCAGCACTTGTGCCCCTGCCTTATGCCTAGCCAGCACTTGTGCCCCTGCCTTATGCCTAGCCAGCACTTGTGCCCCGGCCTTAAGCCTAGCCCGCACTTGTGCCCCGGCCTTAAGCCTAGCCCGCACTTGTGCCCCGGCCTTAAGCCTAGCCTTCACTTGTGCCCCGGCCTTATGCCTAGCCAGCACTTGTGCCCCTGCCTTATGCCTAGCCAGCACTTGTGCCCCTGCCTTATGCCTAGCCAGCACTTGTGCCCCTGCCTTATGCCTAGCCAGCACTTGTGCCCCTGCCTTATGCCTAGCCAGCACTTGTGCCCCTGCCTTATGCCTAGCCAGCACTTGTGCCCCTGCCTTATGCCTAGCCAGCACTTGTGCCCCTGCCTTATGCCTAGCCAGCACTTGTGCCCCTGCCTTATGCCTAGCCAGCACTTGTGCCCCTGCCTTAAGCCTAGCCCGCACTTGTGCCCCGGCCTTAAGCCTAGCCCGCACTTGTGCCCCTGCCTTATGCCTAGCCAGCACTTGTGCCCCTGCCTTATGCCTAGCCAGCACCTGTGCCCCTGCCTTATGCCTAGCCAGCACCTGTGCCCCTGCCTTATGCCTAGCCTGCACTTGTGCCCCTGCCTTATGCCTAGCCAGCACTTGTGCCCCTGCCTTATGCCTAGCCAGCACTTGTGCCCCTGCCTTATGCCTAGCCAGCACTTGTGCCCCTGCCTTATGCCTAGCCAGCACTTGTGCCCCTGCCTTATGCCTAGCCAGCACTTGTGCCCCTGCCTTATGCCTAGCCAGCACTTGTGCCCCTGCCTTATGCCTAGCCAGCACGTGTGCCCCTGCCTTATGCCTAGCCAGCACGTGTGCCCCTGCCTTATGCCTAGCCAGCACGTGTGCCCCTGCCTTATGCCTAGCCAGCACTTGTGCCCCTGAATTATGCCTAGACAGCACTTGTGTCCCTGCCTTATGCCTAGCCAGCACTTCTGCCCCTGCTTTATGCATAGCCAGCACTTGTGCCCCTGCCTTATGCATAGCCAGCACTTGTGCCCCTGCCTTATGCCTAGCCAGCACTTGTGCCCCTGCCTTATGCCTAGCCAGCACTTGTGCCCCTGCCTTATGCCTAGCCAGCACTTGTGCCCCTGCCTTATGCCTAGCCAGCACTTGTGCCCCTGCCTTATGCCTAGCCAGCACTTGTGCCCCTGCCTTATGCCTAGCCAGCACTTGTGCCCCTGCCTTATGCCTAGCCAGCACTTGTGCCCCTGCCTTATGCCTAGCCAGCACTTGTGCCCCTGCCTTATGCCTAGCCAGCACTTGTGCCCCTGCCTTATGCCTAGCCAGCACTTGTGCCCCTGCCTTATGCCTAGCCAGCACTTGTGCCCCTGCCTTATGCCTAGCCAGCACTTGTGCCCCTGCCTTATGCCTAGCCAGCACTTGTGCCCCTGCCTTATGCCTAGCCAGCACTTGTGCCCCTGCCTTATGCCTAGCCAGCACTTGTGCCCCTGCCTTATGCCTAGCCAGCACTTGTGCCCCTGCCTTATGCCTAGCCAGCACTTGTGCCCCTGCCTTATGCCTAGCCAGCACTTGTGCCCCTGCCTTATGCCTAGCCAGCACTTGTGCCCCTGCCTTATGCCTAGCCAGCACTTGTGCCCCTGCCTTATGCCTAGCCAGCACTTGTGCCCCTGCCTTATGCCTAGCCAGCACGTGTGCCCCTGCCTTATGCCTAGCCAGCACGTGTGCCCCTGCCTTATGCCTAGCCAGCACGTGTGCCCCTGCCTTATGCCTAGCCAGCACTTGTGCCCCTGAATTATGCCTAGACAGCACTTGTGTCCCTGCCTTATGCCTAGCCAGCACTTGTGCCCCTGCTTTATGCATAGCCAGCACTTGTGCCCCTGCTTTATGCATAGCCAGCACTTGTGCCCCTGCCTTATGCCTAGCCAGCACTTGTGCCCCTGCCTTATGCCTAGCCAGCACTTGTGCCCCTGCCTTATGCCTAGCCAGCACTTGTGCCCCTGCCTTATGCCTAGCCAGCACTTGTGCCCCTGCCTTATGCCTAGCCAGCACTTGTGCCCCTGCCTTATGCCTAGCCAGCACTTGTGCCCCTTCCTTATGCCTAGCCAGCACTTGTGCCCCTGCCTTATGCCTAGCCAGCACGTGTGCCCCTGCCTTATGCCTAGCCAGCACGTGTGCCCCTGCCTTATGCCTAGCCAGCACGTGTGCCCCTGCCTTATGCCTAGCCAGCACGGGTGCCCCTGCCTTATGCCTAGCCAGCACTTCTGCCCCTGCCTTATGCCTAGCCAGCACTTGTGCCCCTGCCTTATGCCTAGCCAGCACTTGTGCCCCTGCCTTATGCCTAGCCAGCACTTGTGCCCCTGCCTTATGCCTAGCCAGCACTTGTGCCCCTGCTTTATGCCTAGCCAGCACTTGTGCCCCTGCCTTTTGCCTAGCCAGCACTTGTGCCCCTCCTTATGCCTAGCCAGCACTTGTGCCCCTGCCCTATGCCTAGCCAGCACTTGTGCCCCTGCCCTATGCCTAGCCAGCACTTGTGCCCCTGCCCTATGCCTAGCCAGCACTTGTGCCCCTGCCTTATGCCTAGCCAGCACTTGTGCCCCTGCCTTATGACTAGCCAGCACTTGTGCCCCTGCCTTATGCCTAGCCAGCACTTGTGCCCCTGCCTTATGCCTAGCCAGCACTTGTGACCCTGCCTTATGCCTAGCCTGCACGTGTGCCCCTGCCTTATGCCTAGCCTGCACGTGTGCCCCTGCCTTATGCCTAGCCTGCACGTGTGCCCCTGCCTTATGCCTAGCCAGCACTTGTGCCCCTGCCTTATGCCTAGCCTGCACGTGTGCCCCTGCCTTATGCCTAGCCTGCACGTGTGCCCCTGCCTTATGCCTAGCCTGCACTTGTGCCCCTGCCTTATGCCTAGCCTGCACTTGTGCCCCTGCCTTATGCCTAGCCTGCACTTGTGCCCCTGCCTTATGCCTAGCCTGCACTTGTGCACCTGCCTTATGCCTAGCCTGCACTTGTGCCCCTTGCATTATTTTTTTTTGTCTTTAGCTTCATGTTGGTTATGCACACAGGGCAGGCTTTACGCTCTTCGCTCTTGTCCCGTCTGAATGCACATGCACGACTGTAATTGGGGACGAAGGCATTACCCATTTACGGAGGACAGACAAGATGTGCCTGGTCGCTTGGAGCATGGGGGTTATGGAGTGGCTCCGCACTGTACAACAAAGTACAGAGTAGAGGGGTGAAAGCTAGCTCTTCACCCCTAAGGGTGCCTATCCCTTTATGCAAAGAGTGCAAAGAGTTAGCCGTATGCTTTATGTGTAGCCATCACTTGTGCCCATGCCTTAAGCCCAGCCTGCATAGGTGCCCCTGCCTTATGCCTAGCCAGCACTTGTGCCCCGGCCTTATGCCTAGCCAGCACTTGTGCCCCGGCCTTATGCCTAGCCAGCACTTGTGCCCCGGCCTTATGCCTAGCCAGCACTTGTGCCCCGGCCTTATGCCTAGCCAGCACTTGTGCCCCGGCCTTATGCCTAGCCAGCACTTGTGCCCCTGCCTTATGCCTAGCCAGCACTTGTGCCCCTGCCTTATGCCTAGCCAGCACTTGTGCCCCTGCCTTATGCCTAGCCAGCACTTGTGCCCCTGCCTTATGCCTAGCCAGCACTTGTGCCCCTGCCTTATGCCTAGCCAGCACTTGTGCCCCTGCCTTATGCCTAGCCAGCACTTGTGCCCCTGCCTTATGCCTAGCCAGCACTTGTGCCCCTGCCTTATGCCTAGCCAGCACTTATGCCCCTGCCTTATGCCTAGCCAGCACTTGTGCCCCTGCCTTATGCCTAGCCAGCACTTGTGCCCCTGCCTTATGCCTAGCCAGCACTTGTGCCCCTGCCTTATGCCTAGCCAGCACTTGTGCCCCTGCCTTATGCCTAGCCAGCACTTGTGCCCCTGCCTTATGCCTAGCCAGCACTTGTGCCCCTGCCTTATGCCTAGCCAGCACTTGTGCCCCTGCCTTATGCCTAGCCAGCACTTGTGCCCCTGCCTTATGCCTAGCCAGCACTTGTGCCCCTGCCTTATGCCTAGCCAGCACTTGTGCCCCTGCCTTATGCCTAGCCAGCACTTGTGCCCCTGCCTTATGCCTAGCCAGCACTTGTGCCCCTGCCTTATGCCTAGCCAGCACTTGTGCCCCTGCCTTATGCCTAGCCAGCACTTGTGCCCCTGCCTTATGCCTAGCCAGCACTTGTGCCCCTGCCTTATGCCTAGCCAGCAAGTGTGCCCCTGCCTTATGCCTAGCCAGCACGTGTGCCCCTGCCTTATGCCTAGCCAGCACGTGTGCCCCTGCCTTATGCCTAGCCAGCACTTGTGCCCCTGAATTATGCCTAGACAGCACTTGTGTCCCTGCCTTATGCCTAGCCAGCACTTGTGCCCCTGCTTTATGCATAGCCAGCACTTGTGCCCCTGCTTTATGCATAGCCAGCACTTGTGCCCCTGCCTTATGCCTAGCCAGCACTTGTGCCCCTGCCTTATGCCTAGCCAGCACTTGTGCCCCTGCCTTATGCCTAGCCAGCACTTGTGCCCCTGCCTTATGCCTAGCCAGCACTTGTGCCCCTGCCTTATGCCTAGCCAGCACTTGTGCCCCTGCCTTATGCCTAGCCAGCACTTGTGCCCCTGCCTTATGCCTAGCCAGCACTTGTGCCCCTTCCTTATGCCTAGCCAGCACTTGTGCCCCTTCCTTATGCCTAGCCAGCACTTGTGCCCCTGCCTTATGCCTAGCCAGCACGTGTGCCCCTGCCTTATGCCTAGCCAGCACGTGTGCCCCTGCCTTATGCCTAGCCAGCACTTCTGCCCCTGCCTTATGCCTAGCCAGCACTTGTGCCCCTGCCTTATGCCTAGCCAGCACTTGTGCCCCTGCCTTATGCCTAGCCAGCACTTGTGCCCCTGCTTTATGCCTAGCCAGCACTTGTGCCCCTGCCTTTTGCCTAGCCAGCACTTGTGCCCCTCCTTATGCCTAGCCAGCACTTGTGCCCCTGCCCTATGCCTAGCCAGCACTTGTGCCCCTGCCCTATGCCTAGCCAGCACTTGTGCCCCTGCCCTATGCCTAGCCAGCACTTGTGCCCCTGCCCTATGCCTAGCCAGCACTTGTGCCCCTGCCTTATGACTAGCCAGCACTTGTGCCCCTGCCTTATGCCTAGCCAGCACTTGTGCCCCTGCCTTATGCCTAGCCAGCACTTGTGCCCCTGCCTTATGCCTAGCCAGCACTTGTGCCCCTGCCTTATGCCTAGCCAGCACTTGTGCCCCTGCCTTATGCCTAGCCTGCACGTGTGCCCCTGCCTTATGCCTAGCCTGCACGTGTGCCCCTGCCTTATGCCTAGCCTGCACGTGTGCCCCTGCCTTATGCCTAGCCAGCACTTGTGCCCCTGCCTTATGCCTAGCCTGCACGTGTGCCCCTGCCTTATGCCTAGCCTGCACGTGTGCCCCTGCCTTATGCCTAGCCTGCACTTGTGCCCCTGCCTTATGCCTAGCCTGCACTTGTGCCCCTGCCTTATGCCTAGCCTGCACTTGTGCCCCTGCCTTATGCCTAGCCTGCACTTGTGCCCCTGCCTTATGCCTAGCCTGCACTTGTGCCCCTTGCATTATTTTTTTTTGTCTTTAGCTTCATGTTGGTTATGCACACAGGGCAGGCTTTACGCTCTTCGCTCTTGTCCCGTCTGAATGCACATGCACGACTGTAATTGGGGACGAAGGCATTACCCATTTACGGAGGACAGACAAGATGTGCCTGGTCGCTTGGAGCATGGGGGTTATGGAGTGGCTCCGCACTGTACAACAAAGTACAGAGTAGAGGGGTGAAAGCTAGCTCTTCACCCCTAAGGGTGCCTATCCCTTTATGCAAAGAGTGCAAAGAGTTAGCCGTATGCCTTATGTGTAGCCATCACTTGTGCCCATGCCTTAAGCCCAGCCTGCATAGGTGCCCCTGCCTTATGCCTAGCCAGCACTTGTGCCCCGGCCTTATGCCTAGCCAGCACTTGTGCCCCGGCCTTATGCCTAGCCAGCACTTGTGCCCCGGCCTTATGCCTAGCCAGCACTTGTGCCCCGGCCTTATGCCTAGCCAGCACTTGTGCCCCGGCCTTATGCCTAGCCAGCACTTGTGCCCCTGCCTTATGCCTAGCCAGCACTTGTGCCCCTGCCTTATGCCTAGCCAGCACTTGTGCCCCTGCCTTATGCCTAGCCAGCACTTGTGCCCCTGCCTTATGCCTAGCCAGCACTTGTGCCCCTGCCTTATGCCTAGCCAGCACTTGTGCCCCTGCCTTATGCCTAGCCAGCACTTGTGCCCCTGCCTTATGCCTAGCCAGCACTTGTGCCCCTGCCTTATGCCTAGCCAGCACTTGTGCCCCTGCCTTATGCCTAGCCAGCACTTGTGCCCCTGCCTTATGCCTAGCCAGCACTTGTGCCCCTGCCTTATGCCTAGCCAGCACTTGTGCCCCTGCCTTATGCCTAGCCAGCACTTGTGCCCCTGCCTTATGCCTAGCCAGCACTTGTGCCCCTGCCTTATGCCTAGCCAGCACTTGTGCCCCTGCCTTATGCCTAGCCAGCACTTGTGCCCCTGCCTTATGCCTAGCCAGCACTTGTGCCCCTGCCTTATGCCTAGCCAGCACTTGTGCCCCTGCCTTATGCCTAGCCAGCACTTGTGCCCCTGCCTTATGCCTAGCCAGCACTTGTGCCCCTGCCTTATGCCTAGCCTGCACGTGTGCCCCTGCCTTATGCCTAGCCTGCACGTGTGCCCCTGCCTTATGCCTAGCCAGCACTTGTACCCCTGCCTTATGCCTAGCCTGCACGTGTGCCCCTGCCTTATGCCTAGCCTGCACGTGTGCCCCTGCCTTATGCCTAGCCTGCACGTGTGCCCCTGCCTTATGCCTAGCCTGCACTTGTGCCCCTGCCTTATGCCTAGCCTGCACTTGTGCCCCTGCCTTATGCCTAGCCTGCACTTGTGCCCCTGCCTTATGCCTAGCCTGCACTTGTGCCCCTGCCTTATGCCTAGCCTGCACTTGTGCCCCTTGCATTATTTTTTTTTGTCTTTAGCTTCATGTTGGTTATGCACACAGGGCAGGCTTTACGCTCTTCGCTCTTGTCCCGTCTGAATGCACATGCACGACTGTAATTGGGGACGAAGGCATTACCCATTTACGGAGGACAGACAAGATGTGCCTGGTCGCTTGGAGCATGGGGGTTATGGAGTGGCTCCGCACTGTACAACAAAGTACAGAGTAGAGGGGTGAAAGCTAGCTCTTCACCCCTAAGGGTGCCTATCCCTTTATGCAAAGAGTGCAAAGAGTTAGCCGTATGCCTTATGTGTAGCCATCACTTGTGCCCATGCCTTAAGCCCAGCCTGCATAGGTGCCCCTGCCTTATGCCTAGCCAGCACTTGTGCCCCGGCCTTATGCCTAGCCAGCACTTGTGCCCCGGCCTTATGCCTAGCCAGCACTTGTGCCCCGGCCTTATGCCTAGCCAGCACTTGTGCCCCGGCCTTATGCCTAGCCAGCACTTGTGCCCCGGCCTTATGCCTAGCCAGCACTTGTGCCCCTGCCTTATGCCTAGCCAGCACTTGTGCCCCTGCCTTATGCCTAGCCAGCACTTGTGCCCCTGCCTTATGCCTAGCCAGCACTTGTGCCCCTGCCTTATGCCTAGCCAGCACTTGTGCCCCTGCCTTATGCCTAGCCAGCACTTGTGCCCCTGCCTTATGCCTAGCCAGCACTTGTGCCCCTGCCTTATGCCTAGCCAGCACTTGTGCCCCTGCCTTATGCCTAGCCAGCACTTGTGCCCCTGCCTTATGCCTAGCCAGCACTTGTGCCCCTGCCTTATGCCTAGCCAGCACTTGTGCCCCTGCCTTATGCCTAGCCAGCACTTGTGCCCCTGCCTTATGCCTAGCCAGCACTTGTGCCCCTGCCTTATGCCTAGCCAGCACTTGTGCCCCTGCCTTATGCCTAGCCAGCACTTGTGCCCCTGCCTTATGCCTAGCCAGCACTTGTGCCCCTGCCTTATGCCTAGCCAGCACTTGTGCCCCTGCCTTATGCCTAGCCAGCACTTGTGCCCCTGCCTTATGCCTAGCCAGCACTTGTGCCCCTGCCTTATGCCTAGCCAGCACTTGTGCCCCTGCCTTATGCCTAGCCAGCACTTGTGCCCCTGCCTTATGCCTAGCCAGCACTTGTGCCCCTGCCTTATGCCTAGCCAGCACTTGGGCCCCTGCCTTATGCCTAGCCAGCACTTGGGCCCCTGCCTTATGCCTAGCCAGCACTTGTGCCCCTGCCTTATGCCTAGCCAGCACTTGTGCCCCTGAATCATGCCTAGCCAGCACTTGTGCCCCTGCCTTATGCCTAGCCAGCACTTGTGCCCCTGCCTTATGCCTAGCCAGCACTTGTGCCCCTGCCTTATGCCTAGCCAGCACTTGTACCCCTGCCTTATGCCTAGCCTGCACGTGTGCCCCTGCCTTATGCCTAGCCTGCACGTGTGCCCCTGCCTTATGCCTAGCCTGCACGTGTGCCCCTGCCTTATGCCTAGCCTGCACTTGTGCCCCTGCCTTATGCCTAGCCTGCACTTGTGCCCCTGCCTTATGCCTAGCCTGCACTTGTGCCCCTGCCTTATGCCTAGCCTGCACTTGTGCCCCTTGCATTATTTTTTTTTGTCTTTAGCTTCATGTTGGTTATGCACACAGGGCAGGCTTTACGCTCTTCGCTCTTGTCCCGTCTGAATGCACATGCACGACTGTAATTGGGGACGAAGGCATTACCCATTTACGGAGGACAGACAAGATGTGCCTGGTCGCTTGGAGCATGGGGGTTATGGAGTGGCTCCGCACTGTACAACAAAGTACAGAGTAGAGGGGTGAAAGCTAGCTCTTCACCCCTAAGGGTGCCTATCCCTTTATGCAAAGAGTGCAAAGAGTTAGCCGTATGCCTTATGTGTAGTCATCACTTGTGCCCATGCCTTAAGCCCAGCCTGCATAGGTGCCCCTGCCTTATGCCTAGCCAGCACTTGTGCCCCGGCCTTATGCCTAGCCAGCACTTGTGCCCCGGCCTTATGCCTAGCCAGCACTTGTGCCCCGGCCTTATGCCTAGCCAGCACTTGTGCCCCGGCCTTATGCCTAGCCAGCACTTGTGCCCCGGCCTTATGCCTAGCCAGCACTTGTGCCCCTGCCTTATGCCTAGCCAGCACTTGTGCCCCTGCCTTATGCCTAGCCAGCACTTGTGCCCCTGCCTTATGCCTAGCCAGCACTTGTGCCCCTGCCTTATGCCTAGCCAGCACTTGTGCCCCTGCCTTATGCCTAGCCAGCACTTGTGCCCCTGCCTTATGCCTAGCCAGCACTTGTGCCCCTGCCTTATGCCTAGCCAGCACTTGTGCCCCTGCCTTATGCCTAGCCAGCACTTGTGCCCCTGCCTTATGCCTAGCCAGCACTTGTGCCCCTGCCTTATGCCTAGCCAGCACTTGTGCCCCTGCCTTATGCCTAGCCAGCACTTGTGCCCCTGCCTTATGCCTAGCCAGCACTTGTGCCCCTGCCTTATGCCTAGCCAGCACTTGTGCCCCTGCCTTATGCCTAGCCAGCACTTGTGCCCCTGCCTTATGCCTAGCCAGCACTTGTGCCCCTGCCTTATGCCTAGCCAGCACTTGTGCCCCTGCCTTATGCCTAGCCAGCACTTGTGCCCCTGCCTTATGCCTAGCCAGCACTTGTGCCCCTGCCTTATGCCTAGCCAGCACTTGTGCCCCTGCCTTATGCCTAGCCAGCACTTGTGCCCCTGCCTTATGCCTAGCCAGCACTTGTGCCCCTGCCTTATGCCTAGCCAGCACTTGTGCCCCTGCCTTATGCCTAGCCAGCACTTGGGCCCCTGCCTTATGCCTAGCCAGCACTTGTGCCCCTGCCTTATGCCTAGCCAGCACTTGTGCCCCTGAATCATGCCTAGCCAGCACTTGTGCCCCTGCCTTATGCCTAGCCAGCACTTGTGCCCCTGCCTTATGCCTAGCCAGCACTTGTGCCCCTGCCTTATGCCTAGCCAGCACTTGTGCCCCTGCCTTATGCCTAGCCAGCACTTGAGCCCCTGCCTTATGCCTAGCCAGCACTTGTGCCCCTGCCTTATGCCTAGCCAGCACTTGTGCCCCTGCCTTATGCCTAGCCAGCACTTGTGCCCCTGCCTTATGCCTAGCCAGCACTTGTGCCCCTGCCTTATGCCTAGCCAGCACTTGTGCCCCTGCCTTATGCCTAGCCAGCACTTGTGCCCCTGCCTTATGCCTAGCCAGCACTTGTGCCCCTACCTTATGCCTAGCCAGCACTTGTGCCCCTGCCTTATGCCTAGCCAGCACTTGTGCCCCTGCCTTATGCCTAGCCAGCACTTGTGCCCCTGCCTTATGCCTAGCCAGCACTTGTGCCCCTGCCTTATGCCTAGCCAGCACTTGTGCCCCTGCCTTATGCCTAGCCAGCACTTGTGCCCCTGCCTTATGCCTAGCCAGCACTTGTGCCCCTGCCTTATGCCTAGCCAGCACGTGTGCCCCTGCCTTATGCCTAGCCAGCACGTGTGCCCCTGCCTTATGCCTAGCCAGCACGTGTGCCCCTGCCTTATGCCTAGCCAGCACTTGTGCCCCTGAATTATGCCTAGACAGCACTTGTGTCCCTGCCTTATGCCTAGCCAGCACTTGTGCCCCTGCTTTATGCATAGCCAGCACTTGTGCCCCTGCTTTATGCCTAGCCAGCACTTGTGCCCCTGCCTTATGCCTAGCCAGCACTTGTGCCCCTGCCTTATGCCTAGCCAGCACTTGTGCCCCTGCCTTATGCCTAGCCAGCACTTGTGCCCCTGCCTTATGCCTAGCCAGCACTTGTGCCCCTGCCTTATGCCTAGCCAGCACTTGTGCCCCTGCCTAATGCCTTGCCAGCACTTGTGCCCCTGCCTTATGCCTAGCCAGCACTTGTGCCCCTGCCTTATGCCTAGCCAGCACTTGTGCCCCTGCCTTATGCCTAGCCAGCACTTGTGCCCCTGCCTTATGCCTAGCCAGCACTTGTGCCCCTGCCTTATGCCTAGCCAGCACTTGTGCCCCTGCCTTATGCCTAGCCAGCACTTGTGCCCCTGCCTTATGCCTAGCCAGCACTTGTGCCCCTGCCTTATGCCTAGCCAGCACTTGTGCCCCTGCCTTATGCCTAGCCAGCACTTGGGCCCCTGCCTTATGCCTAGCCAGCACTTGGGCCCCTGCCTTATGCCTAGCCAGCACTTGTGCCCCTGCCTTATGCCTAGCCAGCACTTGTGCCCCTGAATCATGCCTAGCCAGCACTTGTGCCCCTGCCTTATGCCTAGCCAGCACTTGTGCCCCTGCCTTATGCCTAGCCAGCACTTGTGCCCCTGCCTTATGCCTAGCCAGCACTTGTACCCCTGCCTTATGCCTAGCCTGCACGTGTGCCCCTGCCTTATGCCTAGCCTGCACGTGTGCCCCTGCCTTATGCCTAGCCTGCACGTGTGCCCCTGCCTTATGCCTAGCCTGCACTTGTGCCCCTGCCTTATGCCTAGCCTGCACTTGTGCCCCTGCCTTATGCCTAGCCTGCACTTGTGCCCCTGCCTTATGCCTAGCCTGCACTTGTGCCCCTTGCATTATTTTTTTTTGTCTTTAGCTTCATGTTGGTTATGCACACAGGGCAGGCTTTACGCTCTTCGCTCTTGTCCCGTCTGAATGCACATGCACGACTGTAATTGGGGACGAAGGCATTACCCATTTACGGAGGACAGACAAGATGTGCCTGGTCGCTTGGAGCATGGGGGTTATGGAGTGGCTCCGCACTGTACAACAAAGTACAGAGTAGAGGGGTGAAAGCTAGCTCTTCACCCCTAAGGGTGCCTATCCCTTTATGCAAAGAGTGCAAAGAGTTAGCCGTATGCCTTATGTGTAGTCATCACTTGTGCCCATGCCTTAAGCCCAGCCTGCATAGGTGCCCCTGCCTTATGCCTAGCCAGCACTTGTGCCCCGGCCTTATGCCTAGCCAGCACTTGTGCCCCGGCCTTATGCCTAGCCAGCACTTGTGCCCCGGCCTTATGCCTAGCCAGCACTTGTGCCCCGGCCTTATGCCTAGCCAGCACTTGTGCCCCTGCCTTATGCCTAGCCAGCACTTGTGCCCCTGCCTTATGCCTAGCCAGCACTTGTGCCCCTGCCTTATGCCTAGCCAGCACTTGTGCCCCTGCCTTATGCCTAGCCAGCACTTGTGCCCCTGCCTTATGCCTAGCCAGCACTTGTGCCCCTGCCTTATGCCTAGCCAGCACTTGTGCCCCTGCCTTATGCCTAGCCAGCACTTGTGCCCCTGCCTTATGCCTAGCCAGCACTTGTGCCCCTGCCTTATGCCTAGCCAGCACTTGTGCCCCTGCCTTATGCCTAGCCAGCACTTGTGCCCCTGCCTTATGCCTAGCCAGCACTTGTGCCCCTGCCTTATGCCTAGCCAGCACTTGTGCCCCTGCCTTATGCCTAGCCAGCACTTGTGCCCCTGCCTTATGCCTAGCCAGCACTTGTGCCCCTGCCTTATGCCTAGCCAGCACTTGTGCCCCTGCCTTATGCCTAGCCAGCACTTGTGCCCCTGCCTTATGCCTAGCCAGCACTTGTGCCCCTGCCTTATGCCTAGCCAGCACTTGTGCCCCTGCCTTATGCCTAGCCAGCACTTGTGCCCCTGCCTTATGCCTAGCCAGCACTTGTGCCCCTGCCTTATGCCTAGCCAGCACTTGGGCCCCTGCCTTATGCCTAGCCAGCACTTGTGCCCCTGAATCATGCCTAGCCAGCACTTGTGCCCCTGCCTTATGCCTAGCCAGCACTTGTGCCCCTGCCTTATGCCTAGCCAGCACTTGTGCCCCTGCCTTATGCCTAGCCAGCACTTGTGCCCCTGCCTTATGCCTAGCCAGCACTTGAGCCCCTGCCTTATGCCTAGCCAGCACTTGTGCCCCTGCCTTATGCCTAGCCAGCACTTGTGCCCCTGCCTTATGCCTAGCCAGCACTTGTGCCCCTGCCTTATGCCTAGCCAGCACTTGTGCCCCTGCCTTATGCCTAGCCAGCACTTGTGCCCCTGCCTTATGCCTAGCCAGCACTTGTGCCCCTGCCTTATGCCTAGCCAGCACTTGTGCCCCTACCTTATGCCTAGCCAGCACTTGTGCCCCTGCCTTATGCCTAGCCAGCACTTGTGCCCCTGCCTTATGCCTAGCCAGCACTTGTGCCCCTGCCTTATGCCTAGCCAGCACTTGTGCCCCTGCCTTATGCCTAGCCAGCACTTGTGCCCCTGCCTTATGCCTAGCCAGCACTTGTGCCCCTGCCTTATGCCTAGCCAGCACGTGTGCCCCTGCCTTATGCCTAGCCAGCACGTGTGCCCCTGCCTTATGCCTAGCCAGCACTTGTGCCCCTGAATTATGCCTAGACAGCACTTGTGTCCCTGCCTTATGCCTAGCCAGCACTTGTGCCCCTGCTTTATGCATAGCCAGCACTTGTGCCCCTGCTTTATGCCTAGCCAGCACTTGTGCCCCTGCCTTATGCCTAGCCAGCACTTGTGCCCCTGCCTTATGCCTAGCCAGCACTTGTGCCCCTGCCTTATGCCTAGCCAGCACTTGTGCCCCTGCCTTATGCCTAGCCAGCACTTGTGCCCCTGCCTTATGCCTAGCCAGCACTTGTGCCCCTGCCTAATGCCTTGCCAGCACTTGTGCCCCTGCCTTATGCCTAGCCAGCACTTGTGCCCCTGCCTTATGCCTAGCCAGCACTTGTGCCCCTGCCTTATGCCTAGCCAGCACTTGTGCCCCTGCCTTATGCCTAGCCAGCACTTGTGCCCCTGCCTTATGCCTAGCCAGCACTTGTGCCCCTGCCTTATGCCTAGCCAGCACTTGTGCCCCTGCCTTATGCCTAGCCAGCACTTGTGCCCCTGCCTTATGCCTAGCCAGCACTTGTGCCCCTGCCTTATGCCTGGCCAGCACTTGTGCCCCTGCCTTATGCCTGGCCAGCACTTGTGCCCCTGCCTTATGCCTGGCCAGCACTTGTGCCCCTGCCTTATGCCTGGCCAGCACTTGTGCCCCTGCCTTATGCCTGGCCAGCACTTGTGCCCCTGCCTTATGCCTGGCCAGCACGTGTGCCCCTGCCTTATGCCTGGCCAGCACGTGTGCCCCTGCCTTATGCCTGGCCAGCACTTGTGCCCCTGCCTTATGCCTAGCCAGCACTTGTGCCCCTGCCTTATGCCTAGCCAGCACTTGTGCCCCTGCCTTATGCCTAGCCAGCACTTGTGCCCCTGCCTTATGCGTAGCCAGCACTTGTGCCCCTGCCTTATGCCTAGCCAGCACTTGTGCCCCTGCCTTATGCCTAGCCAGCACTTGTGCCCCTCCTTATGCCTAGCCAGCACTTGTGCCCCTGCCCTATGCCTAGCCAGCACTTGTGCCCCTGCCCTATGCCTAGCCAGCACTTGTGCCCCTGCCCTATGCCTAGCCAGCACTTGTGCCCCTGCCCTATGCCTAGCCAGCACTTGTGCCCCTGCCCTATGCCTAGCCAGCACTTGTGCCCCTGCCTTATGACTAGCCAGCACTTGTGCCCCTGCCTTATGCCTAGCCAGCACTTGTGCCCCTGCCTTATGCCTAGCCAGCACTTGTGCCCCTGCCTTATACCTAGCCTGCACTTGTGCCCCTGCCTTATGCCTAGCCTGCACTTGTGCCCCTGCCTTATGCCTAGCCTGCACTTGTGCCCCTGCCTTATGCCTAGCCTGCACTTGTGCCCCTGCCTTATGCCTAGCCTGCACTTGTGCCCCTGCCTTATGCCTAGCCTGCACTTGTGCCCCTGCCTTATGCCTAGCCTGCACTTGTGCCCCTTGCATTATTTTTTTTTGTCTTTAGCTTCATGTTGGTTATGCACACAGGGCAGGCTTTACGCTCTTCGCTCTTGTCCCGTCTGAATGCACATGCACGACTGTAATTGGGAACGAAGGCATTACCCATTTACGGAGGACAGACAAGATGTGCCTGGTCGCTTGGAGCATGGGGGTTATGGAGTGGCTCCGCACTGTACAACAAAGTACAGAGTAGAGGGGTGAAAGCTAGCTCTTCACCCCTAAGGGTGCCTATCCCTTTATGCAAAGAGTGCAAAGAGTTAGCCGTATGCCTTATGTGTAGCCATCACTTGTGCCCATGCCTTAAGCCCAGCCTGCATAGGTGCCCCTGCCTTATGCCTAGCCAGCACTTGTGCCCCTGCCTTATGCCTAGCCAGCACTTGTGCCCCTGCCTTATGCCTAGCCAGCACTTGTGCCCCTGCCTTATGCCTAGCCAGCACTTGTGCCCCTGCCTTATGCCTAGCCAGCACTTGTGCCCCTGCCTTATGCCTAGCCAGCACTTGTGCCCCTGCCTTATGCCTAGCCAGCACTTGTGCCCCTGCCTTATGCCTAGCCAGCACTTGTGCCCCTGCCTTATGCCTAGCCAGCACTTGTGCCCCTGCCTTATGCCTAGCCAGCACTTGTGCCCCTGCCTTATGCCTAGCCAGCACTTGTGCCCCTGCCTTATGCCTAGCCTGCACTTGTGCCCCTGCCTTATGCCTAGCCTGCACTTGTGCCCCTGCCTTATGCCTAGCCTGCACTTGTGCCCCTGCCTTATGCCTAGCCTGCACTTGTGCCCCTGCCTTATGCCTAGCCTGCACTTGTGCCCCTGCCTTATGCCTAGCCTGCACTTGTGCCCCTTGCATTATTTTTTTTTGTCTTTAGCTTCATGTTGGTTATGCACACAGGGCAGGCTTTACGCTCTTCGCTCTTGTCCCGTCTGAATGCACATGCACGACTGTAATTGGGAACGAAGGCATTACCCATTTACGGAGGACAGACAAGATGTGCCTGGTCGCTTGGAGCATGGGGGTTATGGAGTGGCTCCGCACTGTACAACAAAGTACAGAGTAGAGGGGTGAAAGCTAGCTCTTCACCCCTAAGGGTGCCTATCCCTTTATGCAAAGAGTGCAAAGAGTTAGCCGTATGCCTTATGTGTAGCCATCACTTGTGCCCATGCCTTAAGCCCAGCCTGCATAGGTGCCCCTGCCTTATGCCTAGCCAGCACTTGTGCCCCGGCCTTATGCCTAGCCAGCACTTGTGCCCCGGCCTTATGCCTAGCCAGCACTTGTGCCCCGGCCTTATGCCTAGCCAGCACTTGTGCCCCGGCCTTATGCCTAGCCAGCACTTGTGCCCCGGCCTTATGCCTAGCCAGCACTTGTGCCCCTGCCTTATGCCTAGCCAGCACTTGTGCCCCTGCCTTATGCCTAGCCAGCACTTGTGCCCCTGCCTTATGCCTAGCCAGCACTTGTGCCCCTGCCTTATGCCTAGCCAGCACTTGTGCCCCTGCCTTATGCCTAGCCAGCACTTGTGCCCCTGCCTTATGCCTAGCCAGCACTTGTGCCCCTGCCTTATGCCTAGCCAGCACTTGTGCCCCTGCCTTATGCCTAGCCAGCACTTGTGCCCCTGCCTTATGCCTAGCCAGCACTTGTGCCCCTGCCTTATGCCTAGCCAGCACTTGTGCCCCTGCCTTATGCCTAGCCAGCACTTGTGCCCCTGCCTTATGCCTAGCCAGCACTTGTGCCCCTGCCTTATGCCTAGCCAGCACTTGTGCCCCTGCCTTATGCCTAGCCAGCACTTGTGCCCCTGCCTTATGCCTAGCCAGCACTTGTGCCCCTGCCTTATGCCTAGCCAGCACTTGTGCCCCTGCCTTATGCCTAGCCAGCACTTGTGCCCCTGCCTTATGCCTAGCCAGCACTTGTGCCCCTGCCTTATGCCTAGCCAGCACTTGTGCCCCTGCCTTATGCCTAGCCAGCACTTGTGCCCCTGCCTTATGCCTAGCCAGCACTTGTGCCCCTGCCTTATGCCTAGCCAGCACTTGTGCCCCTGCCTTATGCCTAGCCAGCACTTGTGCCCCTGCCTTATGCCTAGCCAGCACTTGTGCCCCTGCCTTATGCCTAGCCAGCACTTGTGCCCCTGCCTTATGCCTAGCCAGCACTTGTGCCCCTGCCTTATGCCTAGCCAGCACTTGTGCCCCTGAATTATGCCTAGCCAGCACTTGTGCCCCTGCCTTATGCCTAGCCAGCACTTGTGCCCCTGCCTTATGCCTAGCCAGCACTTGTGCCCCTGCCTTATGCCTAGCCAGCACTTGTGCCCCTGCCTTATGCCTAGCCAGCACTTGTGCCCCTGCCTTATGCCTAGCCAGCACTTGTGCCCCTGCCTTATGCCTAGCCAGCACTTGTGCCCCTGCCTTATGCCTAGCCAGCACTTGTGCCCCTGCCTTATGCCTGGCCAGCACTTGTGCCCCTGCCTTATGCCTAGCCAGCACTTGTGCCCCTGCCTTATGCCTAGCCAGCACTTGTGCCCCTGCCTTATGCCTAGCCAGCACTTGTGCCCCTGCCTTATGCCTAGCCAGCACTTGTGCCCCTGCCTTATGCCTAGCCAGCACTTGTGCCCCTGCCTTATGCCTAGCCAGCACTTGTGCCCCTGCCTTATGCCTAGCCAGCACTTGTGCCCCTGCCTTATGCCTAGCCAGCACTTGTGCCCCTGCCTTATGCCTAGCCAGCACTTGTGCCCCTGCCTTATGCCTAGCCAGCACTTGTGCCCCTGCCTTATGCCTAGCCAGCACTTGTGCCCCTGCCTTATGCCTAGCCAGCACTTGTGCCCCTGCCTTATGCCTAGCCAGCACTTGTGCCCCTGCCTTATGCCTAGCCAGCACTTGTGCCCCTGCCTTATGCCTAGCCAGCACTTGTGCCCCTGCCTTATGCCTAGCCAGCACTTGTGCCCCTGCCTTATGCCTAGCCAGCACTTGTGCCCCTGCCTTATGCCTAGCCAGCACTTGTGCCCCTGCCTTATGCCTAGCCAGCACTTGTGCCCCTGCCTTATGCCTAGCCAGCACTTGTGCCCCTGCCTTATGCCTAGCCAGCACTTGTGCCCCTGCCTTATGCCTAGCCAGCACTTGTGCCCCTGCCTTATGCCTAGCCAGCACTTGTGCCCCTGCCTTATGCCTAGCCAGCACTTGTGCCCCTGCCTTATGCCTAGCCAGCACGTGTGCCCCTGCCTTATGCGTAGCCAGCACTTGTGCCCCTGCCTTATGCCTAGCCAGCACTTGTGCCCCTGCCTTATGCCTAGCCAGCACTTGTGCCCCTGCCCTATGCCTAGCCAGCACTTGTGCCCCTGCCCTATGCCTAGCCAGCACTTGTGCCCCTGCCCTATGCCTAGCCAGCACTTGTGCCCCTGCCCTATGCCTAGCCAGCACTTGTGCCCCTGCCCTATGCCTAGCCAGCACTTGTGCCCCGGCCCTATGCCTAGCCAGCACTTGTGCCCCTGCCTTATGACTAGCCAGCACTTGTGCCCCTGCCTTATGCCTAGCCAGCACTTGTGCCCCTGCCTTATGCCTAGCCAGCACTTGTGCCCCTGCCTTATGCCTAGCCTGCACTTGTGCCCCTGCCTTATGCCTAGCCTGCACTTGTGCCCCTGCCTTATGCCTAGCCTGCACTTGTGCCCCTGCCTTATGCCTAGCCTGCACTTGTGCCCCTGCCTTATGCCTAGCCTGCACTTGTGCCCCTGCCTTATGCCTAGCCAGCACTTGTGCCCCTGCCTTATGCCTAGCCAGCACTTGTGCCCCTGCCTTATGCCTAGCCAGCACTTGTGCCCCTCCTTATGCCTAGCCAGCACTTGTGCCCCTGCCCTATGCCTAGCCAGCACTTGTGCCCCTGCCCTATGCCTAGCCAGCACTTGTGCCCCTGCCCTATGCCTAGCCAGCACTTGTGCCCCTGCCCTATGCCTAGCCAGCACTTGTGCCCCTGCCCTATGCCTAGCCAGCACTTGTGCCCCTGCCCTATGCCTAGCCAGCACTTGTGCCCCTGCCTTATGACTAGCCAGCACTTGTGCCCCTGCCTTATGCCTAGCCAGCACTTGTGCCCCTGCCTTATGCCTAGCCAGCACTTGTGCCCCTGCCTTATGCCTAGCCTGCACTTGTGCCCCTGCCTTATGCCTAGCCTGCACTTGTGCCCCTGCCTTATGCCTAGCCTGCACTTGTGCCCCTGCCTTATGCCTAGCCTGCACTTGTGCCCCTGCCTTATGCCTAGCCTGCACTTGTGCCCCTGCCTTATGCCTAGCCTGCACTTGTGCCCCTTGCATTATTTTTTTTTTGTCTTTAGCTTCATGTTGGTTATGCACACAGGGCAGGCTTTACGCTCTTCGCTCTTGTCCCGTCTGAATGCACATGCACGACTGTAATTGGGAACGAAGGCATTACCCATTTACGGAGAACAGACAAGATGTGCCTGGTCGCTTGGAGCATGGGGGTTATGGAGTGGCTCCGCACTGTACAACAAAGTACAGAGTAGAGGGGTGAAAGCTAGCTCTTCACCCCTAAGGGTGCCTATCCCTTTATGCAAAGAGTGCAAAGAGTTAGCCGTATGCCTTATGTGTAGCCATCACTTGTGCCCATGCCTTAAGCCCAGCCTGCATAGGTGCCCCTGCCTTATGCCTAGCCAGCACTTGTGCCCCTGCCTTATGCCTAGCCAGCACTTGTGCCCCTGCCTTATGCCTAGCCAGCACTTGTGCCCCTGCCTTATGCCTAGCCAGCACTTGTGCCCCTGCCTTATGCCTAGCCAGCACTTGTGCCCCTGCCTTATGCCTAGCCAGCACTTGTGCCCCTGCCTTATGCTTAGCCAGCACTTGTGCCCCTGCCTTATGCTTAGCCAGCACTTGTGCCCCTGCCTTATGCCTAGCCAGCACTTGTGCCCCTGCCTTATGCCTAGCCAGCACTTGTGCCCCTGCCTTATGCCTAGCCAGCACTTGTGCCCCTGCCTTATGCCTAGCCAGCACTTGTGCCCCTGCCTTATGCCTAGCCAGCACTTGTGCCCCTGCCTTATGCCTAGCCAGCACTTGTGCCCCTGCCTTATGCCTAGCCAGCACTTGTGCCCCTGCCTTATGCCTAGCCAGCACTTGTGCCCCTGCGTTATGCCTAGCCAGCACTTGTGCCCCTGCCTTATGCCTAGCCAGCACTTGTGCCCCTGCCTTATGCCTGGCCAGCACTTGTGCCCCTGCCTTATGCCTAGCCAGCACTTGTGCCCCTGCCTTATGCCTAGCCAGCACTTGTGCCCCTGCCTTATGCCTAGCCAGCACTTGTGCCCCTGCCTTATGCCTAGCCAGCACTTGTGCCCCTGCCTTATGCCTAGCCAGCACTTGTGCCCCTGCCTTATGCCTAGCCAGCACTTGTGCCCCTGCCTTATGCCTAGCCAGCACTTGTGCCCCTGCCTTATGCCTAGCCAGCACTTGTGCCCCTGCCTTATGCCTAGCCAGCACTTGTGCCCCTGCCTTATGCCTAGCCAGCACTTGTGCCCCTGCCTTATGCCTAGCCAGCACTTGTGCCCCTGCCTTATGCCTAGCCAGCACTTGGGCCCCTGCCTTATGCCTAGCCAGCACTTGTGCCCCTGCCTTATGCCTAGCCAGCACTTGTGCCCCTGAATTATGCCTAGCCAGCACTTGTGCCCCTGCCTTATGCCTAGCCAGCACTTGTGCCCCTGCCTTATGCCTAGCCAGCACTTGTGCCCCTGCCTTATGCCTAGCCAGCACTTGTGCCCCTGCCTTATGCCTAGCCAGCACTTGTGCCCCTGCCTTATGCCTAGCCAGCACTTGTGCCCCTGCCTTATGCCTAGCCAGCACTTGTGCCCCTGCCTTATGCCTAGCCAGCACTTGTGCCCCTGCCTTATGCCTAGCCAGCACTTGTGCCCCTGCCTTATGCCTAGCCAGCACTTGTGCCCCTGCCTTATGCCTAGCCAGCACTTGTGCCCCTGCCTTATGCCTAGCCAGCACTTGTGCCCCTGCCTTATGCCTAGCCAGCACTTGTGCCCCTGCCTTATGCCTAGCCAGCACTTGTGCCCCTGCCTTATGCCTAGCCAGCACTTGTGCCCCTGCCTTATGCCTAGCCAGCACTTGTGCCCCTGCCTTATGCCTAGCCAGCACTTGTGCCCCTGCCTTATGCCTAGCCAGCACTTGTGCCCCTGCCTTATGCCTAGCCAGCACTTGTGCCCCTGCCTTATGCCTAGCCAGCACTTGTGCCCCTGCCTTATGCCTAGCCAGCACTTGTGCCCCTGCCTTATGCCTAGCCAGCACTTGTGCCCCTGCCTTATGCCTAGCCAGCACGTGTGCCCCTGCCTTATGCCTAGCCAGCACGTGTGCCCCTGCCTTATGCCTAGCCAGCACTTGTGCCCCTGAATTATGCCTAGACAGCACTTGTGTCCCTGCCTTATGCCTAGCCAGCACTTGTGCCCCTGCCTTATGCCTAGCCAGCACTTGTGCCCCTGCTTTATGCATAGCCAGCACTTGTGCCCCTGCCTTATGCCTAGCCAGCACTTGTGCCCCTGCCTTATGCCTAGCCAGCACTTGTGCCCCTGCCTTATGCCTAGCCAGCACTTGTGCCCCTGCCTTATGCCTAGCCAGCACTTGTGCCCCTGCCTTATGCCTAGCCAGCACTTGTGCCCCTGCCTTATGCCTTGCCAGCACTTGTGCCCCTGCCTTATGCCTAGCCAGCACTTGTGCCCCTGCCTTATGCCCAGCCAGCACTTGTGCCCCTGCCTTATGCCTAGCCAGCACTTGTGCCCCTGCCTTATGCCTAGCCAGCACTTGTGCCCCTGCCTTATGCCTAGCCAGCACTTGTGCCCCTGCCTTATGCCTAGCCAGCACTTGTGCCCCTGCCTTATGCCTAGCCAGCACTTGTGCCCCTGCCTTATGCCTAGCCAGCACTTGTGCCCCTGCCTTATGCCTGGCCAGCACTTGTGCCCCTGCCTTATGCCTGGCCAGCACTTGTGCCCCTGCCTTATGCCTGGCCAGCACTTGTGCCCCTGCCTTATGCCTGGCCAGCACTTGTGCCCCTGCCTTATGCCTGGCCAGCACGTGTGCCCCTGCCTTATGCCTGGCCAGCACGTGTGCCCCTGCCTTATGCCTGGCCAGCACTTGTGCCCCTGCCTTATGCCTAGCCAGCACTTGTGCCCCTGCCTTATGCCTAGCCAGCACTTGTGCCCCTGCCTTATGCGTAGCCAGCACTTGTGCCCCTGCCTTATGCCTAGCCAGCACTTGTGCCCCTGCCTTATGCCTAGCCAGCACTTGTGCCCCTGCCTTATGCCTAGCCAGCACTTGTGCCCCTCCTTATGCCTAGCCAGCACTTGTGCCCCTGCCCTATGCCTAGCCAGCACTTGTGCCCCTGCCCTATGCCTAGCCAGCACTTGTGCCCCTGCCCTATGCCTAGCCAGCACTTGTGCTCCTGCCCTATGCCTAGCCAGCACTTGTGCCCCTGCCCTATGCCTAGCCAGCACTTGTGCCCCTGCCCTATGCCTAGCCAGCACTTGTGCCCCTGCCTTATGACTAGCCAGCACTTGTGCCCCTGCCTTATGCCTAGCCAGCACTTGTGCCCCTGCCTTATGCCTAGCCAGCACTTGTGCCCCTGCCTTATACCTAGCCTGCACTTGTGCCCCTGCCTTATGCCTAGCCTGCACTTGTGCCCCTGCCTTATGCCTAGCCTGCACTTGTGCCCCTGCCTTATGCCTAGCCTGCACTTGTGCCCCTGCCTTATGCCTAGCCTGCACTTGTGCCCCTTGCATTATTGTTTTTTTGTCTTTAGCTTCATGTTGGTTATGCACACAGGGCAGGCTTTACGCTCTTCGCTCTTGTCCCGTCTGAATGCACATGCACGACTGTAATTGGGGACGAAGGCATTACCCATTTACGGAGGACAGACAAGATGTGCCTGGTCGCTTGGAGCATGGGGGTTATGGAGTGGCTCCGCACTGTACAACAAAGTACAGAGTAGAGGGGTGAAAGCTAGCTCTTCACCCCTAAGGGTGCCTATCCCTTTATGCAAAGAGTGCAAAGAGTTAGCCGTATGCCTTATGTGTAGCCATCACTTGTGCCCCTGCCTTAAGCCTAGCCTGCATAGGTGCCCCTGCCTTATGCCTAGCCAGCACTTGTGCCCCGGCCTTATGCCTAGCCAGCACTTGTGCCCCTGCCTTATGCCTAGCCAGCACTTGTGCCCCTGCCTTATGCCTAGCCAGCACTTGTGCCCCTGCCTTATGCCTAGCCAGCACTTGTGCCCCTGCCTTATGCCTAGCCAGCACTTGTGCCCCTGCCTTATGCCTAGCCAGCACTTGTGCCCCTGCCTTATGCCTAGCCAGCACTTGTGCCCCTGCCTTATGCCTAGCCAGCACTTGTGCCCCTGCCTTATGCCTAGCCAGCACTTGTGCCCCTGCCTTATGCCTAGCCAGCACTTGTGCCCCTGCCTTATGCCTAGCCAGCACTTGGGCCCCTGCCTTATGCCTAGCCAGCACTTGTGCCCCTGCCTTATGCCTAGCCAGCACTTGTGCCCCTGAATTATGCCTAGCCAGCACTTGTGCCCCTGCCTTATGCCTAGCCAGCACTTGTGCCCCTGCCTTATGCCTAGCCAGCACTTGTGCCCCTGCCTTATGCCTAGCCAGCACTTGTGCCCCTGCCTTATGCCTAGCCAGCACTTGTGCCCCTGCCTTATGCCTAGCCA
This sequence comes from Ranitomeya imitator, assembly GCF_032444005.1. NCBI lineage: Eukaryota > Metazoa > Chordata > Amphibia > Anura > Dendrobatidae > Ranitomeya > Ranitomeya imitator. The sequence continues at coordinate 562,125,626 of NC_091282.1, read as the reverse complement.
GCACTTGTGCCCCTGCCTTATGCCTGGCCAGCACTTGTGCCCCTGCCTTATGCCTGGCCAGCACTTGTGCCCCTGCCTTATGCCTGGCCAGCACTTGTGCCCCTGCCTTATGCCTGGCCAGCACTTGTGCCCCTGCCTTATGCCTGGCCAGCACTTGTGCCCCTGCCTTATGCCTGGCCAGCACGTGTGCCCCTGCCTTATGCCTGGCCAGCACGTGTGCCCCTGCCTTATGCCTGGCCAGCACTTGTGCCCCTGCCTTATGCCTAGCCAGCACTTGTGCCCCTGCCTTATGCCTAGCCAGCACTTGTGCCCCTGCCTTATGCGTAGCCAGCACTTGTGCCCCTGCCTTATGCCTAGCCAGCACTTGTGCCCCTGCCTTATGCCTAGCCAGCACTTGTGCCCCTGCCTTATGCCTAGCCAGCACTTGTGCCCCTCCTTATGCCTAGCCAGCACTTGTGCCCCTGCCCTATGCCTAGCCAGCACTTGTGCCCCTGCCCTATGCCTAGCCAGCACTTGTGCCCCTGCCCTATGCCTAGCCAGCACTTGTGCCCCTGCCCTATGCCTAGCCAGCACTTGTGCTCCTGCCCTATGCCTAGCCAGCACTTGTGCCCCTGCCCTATGCCTAGCCAGCACTTGTGCCCCTGCCTTATGACTAGCCAGCACTTGTGCCCCTGCCCTATGCCTAGCCAGCACTTGTGCCCCTGCCTTATGACTAGCCAGCACTTGTGCCCCTGCCTAAAGCCTAGCCAGCACTTGTGCCCCTGCCTTATGCCTAGCCAGCACTTGTGCCCCTGCCTTATGCCTAGCCAGCACTTGTGCCCCCTGCCTTGATCCTAGCCAGCACTTGTGCCCAGGCCTTAAGCCTAGCCTGCACTTTTGCTCAGGCCTTAAGCCTAGCCTGCACTAGTGCCCAGGCCTTAAGCCTAGCTGGCACTTGTGCCCATGCCTTAAGCCTAGCCAGCATTTGTGCCCCCTGCCTTGATCCTAGCCAGCACTGCACTTGTGCCCAGGCCTTAAGCCTAGCCCGCACTGCACTTGTGCCCAGGCCTTAAGCCTAGCCCGCACTTGTGCCCAGGCCTTAAGCCTAGCCCGCACTTGTGCCCAGGCCTTAAGCCTAGCCCGCACTTGTGCCCAGGCCTTAAGCCTAGCCCGCACTTGTGCCCAGGCCTTAAGCCTAGCCCGCACTTGTGCCCAGGCCTTAAGCCTAGCCCGCACTTATGCCCAGGCCTTAAGCCTAGCCCGCACTTGTGCCCAGGCCTTAAGCCTAGCCCGCACTTGTGCCCCGGCCTTAAGCCTAGCCCGCACTTGTGCCCCGGCCTTAAGCCTAGCCCGCACTTGTGCCCCGGCCTTAAGCCTAGCCTGCACTTGTGCCCCGGCCTTAAGCCTAGCCCGCACTTGTGCCCCGGCCTTAAGCCTAGCCCGCACTTGTGCCCCGGTCTTAAGCCTAGCCCGCACTTGTGCCCCGGCCTTAAGCCTAGCCCGCACTTGTGCCCCTGCCTTATGCCTAGCCTGCACTTGTGCCCCTGCCTTATGCCTAGCCTGCACTTGTGCCCCTGCCTTATGCCTAGCCTGCACTTGTGCCCCTGCCTTATGCCTAGCCTGCACTTGTGCCCCTGCCTTATGCCTAGCCTGCACTTGTGCCCCTGCCTTATGCCTAGCCTGCACTTGTGCCCCTTGCATTATTGTTTTTTTGTCTTTAGCTTCATGTTGGTTATGCACACAGGGCAGGCTTTACGCTCTTCGCTCTTGTCCCGTCTGAATGCACATGCACGACTGTAATTGGGGACGAAGGCATTACCCATTTACGGAGGACAGACAAGATGTGCCTGGTCGCTTGGAGCATGGGGGTTATGGAGTGGCTCCGCACTGTACAACAAAGTACAGAGTAGAGGGGTGAAAGCTAGCTCTTCACCCCTAAGGGTGCCTGTCCCTTTATGCAAAGAGTGCAAAGAGTTAGCCGTATGCCTTATGTGTAGCCATCACTTGTGCCCCTGCCTTAAGCCTAGCCTGCATAGGTGCCCCTGCCTTATGCCTAGCCAGCACTTGTGCCCCGGCCTTATGCCTAGCCAGCACTTGTGCCCCGGCCTTATGCCTAGCCAGCACTTGTGCCCCGGCCTTATGCCTAGCCAGCACTTGTGCCCCGGCCTTATGCCTAGCCAGCACTTGTGCCCCGGCCTTATGCCTAGCCAGCACTTGTGCCCCGGCCTTATGCCTAGCCAGCACTTGTGCCCCGGCCTTATGCCTAGCCAGCACTTGTGCCCCTGCCTTATGCCTAGCCAGCACCTGTGCCCCTGCCTTATGCCTAGCCAACACCTGTGCCCCTGCCTTATGCCTAGCCAGCACTTGTGCCCCTGCCTTATGCCTAGCCAGCACTTGTGCCCCTGCCTTATGCCTAGCCAGCACTTGTGCCCCTGCCTTATGCCTAGCCAGCACTTGTGCCCCTGCCTTATGCCTAGCCTGCACGTGTGCACCTGCCTTATGCCTAGCCTGCACGTGTGCACCTGCCTTATGCCTAGCCTGCACGTGTGCCCCTGCCTTATGCCTAGCCTGCACGTGTGCCCCTGCCTTATGCCTAGCCTGCACTTGTGCCCCTGCCTTATGCCTAGCCAGCACTTGTGCCCCTGCCTTATGCCTAGCCAGCACTTGTGCCCCTGCCTTATGCGTAGCCAGCACTTGTGCCCCTGCCTTATGCCTAGCCAGCACTTGTGCCCCTGCCTTATGCCTAGCCAGCACTTGTGCCCCTGCCTTATGCCTAGCCAGCACTTGTGCCCCTGCCTTATGCCTAGCCAGCACTTGTGTCCCTGCCTTATGCCTAGCCAGCACTTGTGCCCCTGCCTTATGCCTAGCCAGCACTTGTGCCCCTGCCTTATGCCTAGCCAGCACTTGTGCCCCTGCCTTATGCCTAGCCAGCACTTGTGCCCCTGCCTTATGCCTAGCCAGCACTTGTGCCCCTGCCTTATGCCTAGCCAGCACTTGTGCCCCTGCCTTATGCCTAGCCAGCACTTGTGCCCCTGCATTATGCCTAGCCAGCACTTGTGCCCCTCCTTATGCCTAGCCAGCACTTGTGCCCCTGCCCTATGCCTAGCCAGCACTTGTGCCCCTGCCCTATGCCTAGCCAGCACTTGTGCCCCTGCCCTATGCCTAGCCAGCACTTGTGCCCCTGCCCTATGCCTAGCCAGCACTTGTGCCCCTGCCCTATGCCTAGCCAGCACTTGTGCCCCTGCCCTATGCCTAGCCAGCACTTGTGCCCCTGCCCTATGCCTAGCCAGCACTTGTGCCCCTGCCCTATGCCTAGCCAGCACTTGTGCCCCTGCCCTATGCCTAGCCAGCACTTGTGCCCCTTGCATTATTGTTTTTTTGTCTTTAGCTTCATGTTGGTTATGCACACAGGGCAGGCTTTACGCTCTTCGCTCTTGTCCCGTCTGAATGCACATGCACGACTGTAATTGGGGACGAAGGCATTACCCATTTACGGAGGACAGACAAGATGTGCCTGGTCGCTTGGAGCATGGGGGTTATGGAGTGGCTCCGCACTGTACAACAAAGTACAGAGTAGAGGGGTGAAAGCTAGCTCTTCACCCCTAAGGGTGCCTATCCCTTTATGCAAAGAGTGCAAAGAGTTAGCCGTATGCCTTATGTGTAGCCATCACTTGTGCCCCTGCCTTATGCCTAGCCAGCACTTGTGCCCCGGCCTTATGCCTAGCCAGCACTTGTGCCCCTGCCTTATGCCTAGCCAGCACTTGTGCCCCGGCCTTATGCCTAGCCAGCACTTGTGCCCCGGCCTTATGCCTAGCCAGCACTTGTGCCCCTGCCTTATGCCTAGCCTGCACTTGTGCCCCTGCCTTATGCCTAGCCTGCACTTGTGCCCCTGCCTTATGCCTAGCCAGCACTTGTGCCCTTGCCTTATGCCTAGCCAGCACTTGTGCCCCTGCCTTATGCCTAGCCAGCACTTGTGCCCCTGCCTTATGCCTAGACAGCACTTGTGCCCCTGCCTTATGCCTAGACAGCACTTGTGCCCCTGCCTTATGCCTAGACAGCACTTGTGCCCCTGCCTTATGCCTAGCCAGCACTTGTGCCCCTGCCTTATGCCTAGCCAGGACTTGTGCCCCTGCCTTATGCCTAGCCAGCACTTGTGCCCCTGCCTTATGCCTAGCCTGCACTTGTGCCCCTGCCTTATGCCTAGCCAGCACTTGTGCCCCTGCCGTATGCCTAGCCAGCACTTGTGCCCCTGCCGTATGCCTAGCCAGCACTTGTGCCCCTGCCTTATGCCTAGCCAGCACTTGTGCCCCTGCCTTATGCCTAGCCAGCACTTGTGCCCCTGCCTTATGCCTAGCCAGCACTTGTGCCCCTGCCTTATGCCTAGCCTGCACTTGTGCCCCTGCCTTATGCCTAGCCTGCACTTGTGCCCCTGCCTTATGCCTAGCCTGCACTTGTGCCCCTGCCTTATGCCTAGCCTGCACTTGTGCCCCTGCCTTATGCCTAGCCTGCACTTGTGCCCCTGCCTTATGCCTAGCCTGCACTTGTGCCCCTGCCTTATGCCTAGCCAGCACTTGTGCCCCTGCCTTATGCCTAGCCAGCACTTGTGCCCCTCCTTATGCCTAGCCAGCACTTGTGCCCCTGCCCTATGCCTAGCCAGCACTTGTGCCCCTGCCCTATGCCTAGCCAGCACTTGTGCCCCTGCCCTATGCCTAGCCAGCACTTGTGCCCCTGCCCTATGCCTAGCCAGCACTTGTGCCCCTGCCCTATGCCTAGCCAGCACTTGTGCCCCTGCCTTATGACTAGCCAGCACTTGTGCCCCTGCCTTATGCCTAGCCAGCACTTGTGCCCCTGCCTTATGCCTAGCCAGCACTTGTGCCCCTGCCTTATGCCTAGCCTGCACTTGTGCCCCTGCCTTATGCCTAGCCTGCACTTGTGCCCCTGCCTTATGCCTAGCCTGCACTTGTGCCCCTGCCTTATGCCTAGCCTGCACTTGTGCCCCTGCCTTATGCCTAGCCTGCACTTGTGCCCCTGCCTTATGCCTAGCCTGCACTTGTGCCCCTGCCTTATGCCTAGCCTGCACTTGTGCCCCTTGCATTATTTTTTTTTTGTCTTTAGCTTCATGTTGGTTATGCACACAGGGCAGGCTTTACGCTCTTCGCTCTTGTCCCGTCTGAATGCACATGCACGACTGTAATTGGGAACGAAGGCATTACCCATTTACGGAGAACAGACAAGATGTGCCTGGTCGCTTGGAGCATGGGGGTTATGGAGTGGCTCCGCACTGTACAACAAAGTACAGAGTAGAGGGGTGAAAGCTAGCTCTTCACCCCTAAGGGTGCCTATCCCTTTATGCAAAGAGTGCAAAGAGTTAGCCGTATGCCTTATGTGTAGCCATCACTTGTGCCCATGCTTTAAGCCCAGCCTGCATAGGTGCCCCTGTCTTATGCCTAGCCAGCACTTGTGCCCCTGCCTTATGCCTAGCCAGCACTTGTGCCCCTGCCTTATGCCTAGCCAGCACTTGTGCCCCTGCCTTATGCCTAGCCAGCACTTGTGCCCCTGCCTTATGCCTAGCCAGCACTTGTGCCCCTGCCTTATGCCTAGCCAGCACTTGTGCCCCTGCCTTATGCCTAGCCAGCACTTGTGCCCCTGCCTTATGCCTAGCCAGCACTTGTGCCCCTGCCTTATGCCTAGCCAGCACTTGTGCCCCTGCCTTATGCCTAGCCAGCACTTGTGCCCCTGCCTTATGCCTAGCCAGCACTTGTGCCCCTGCCTTATGCCTAGCCAGCACTTGTGCCCCTGCCTTATGCCTAGCCAGCACTTGTGCCCCTGCCTTATGTCTAGCCAGCACTTGTGCCCCTGCCTTATGCCTAGCCAGCACTTGTGCCCCTGCCTTATGCCTAGCCAGCACTTGTGCCCCTGCCTTATGCCTAGCCAGCACTTGTGCCCCTGCCTTATGCCTAGCCAGCACTTGTGCCCCTGCCTTATGCCTAGCCAGCACTTGTGCCCCTGCCTTATGCCTAGCCAGCACTTGTGCCCCTGCCTTATGCCTAGCCTGCACTTGTGCCCCTGCCTTATGCCTAGCCAGCACTTGTGCCCCTGCCTTATGCCTAGCCAGCACTTGTGCCCCTGCCTTATGCCTAGCCAGCACGTGTGCCCCTGCCTTATGCGTAGCCAGCACTTGTGCCCCTGCCTTATGCGTAGCCAGCACTTGTGCCCCTGCCTTATGCCTAGCCAGCACTTGTGCCCCTGCCTTATGCCTAGCCAGCACTTGTGCCCCTGCCCTATGCCTAGCCAGCACTTGTGCCCCTGCCCTATGCCTAGCCAGCACTTGTGCCCCTGCCCTATGCCTAGCCAGCACTTGTGCCCCTGCCCTATGCCTAGCCAGCACTTGTGCCCCTGCCCTATGCCTAGCCAGCACTTGTGCCCCGGCCCTATGCCTAGCCAGCACTTGTGCCCCTGCCTTATGACTAGCCAGCACTTGTGCCCCTGCCTTATGCCTAGCCAGCACTTGTGCCCCTGCCTTATGCCTAGCCAGCACTTGTGCCCCTGCCTTATGCCTAGCCAGCACTTGTGCCCCTGCCTTATGCCTAGCCAGCACTTGTGCCCCTGCCTTATGCGTAGCCAGCACTTGTGCCCCTGCCTTATGCCTAGCCAGCACTTGTGCCCCTGCCCTATGCCTAGCCAGCACTTGTGCCCCTGCCTTATGCCTAGCCTGCACTTGTGCCCCTGCCTTATGCCTAGCCTGCACTTGTGCCCCTGCCTTATGCCTAGCCTGCACTTGTGCCCCTGCCTTATGCCTAGCCTGCACTTGTGCCCCTTGCATTATTGTTTTTTTGTCTTTAGCTTCATGTTGGTTATGCACACAGGGCAGGCTTTACGCTCTTCGCTCTTGTCCCGTCTGAATGCACATGCACGACTGTAATTGGGGACGAAGGCATTACCCATTTACGGAGTACAGACAAGATGTGCCTGGTCGCTTGGAGCATGGGGGTTATGGAGTGGCTCCGCACTGTACAACAAAGTACAGAGTAGAGGGGTGAAAGCTAGCTCTTCACCCCTAAGGGTGCCTATCCCTTTATGCAAAGAGTGCAAAGAGTTAGCCGTATGCCTTATGTGTAGCCATCACTTGTGCCCATGCCTTAAGCCCAGCCTGCATAGGTGCCCCTGCCTTATGCCTAGCCAGCACTTGTGCCCCGGCCTTATGCCTAGCCAGCACTTGTGCCCCGGCCTTATGCCTAGCCAGCACTTGTGCACCGGCCTTATGCCTAGCCAGCACTTGTGCCCCGGCCTTATGCCTAGCCAGCACTTGTGCCCCTGCCTTATGCCTAGCCAGCACTTGTGCCCCTGCCTTATGCCTAGCCAGCACTTGTGCCCCTGCCTTATGCCTAGCCAGCACTTGTGCCCCTGCCTTATGCCTAGCCAGCACTTGTGCCCCTGCCTTATGCCTAGCCAGCACTTGTGCCCCTGCCTTATGCCTAGCCAGCACTTGTGCCCCTGCCTTATGCCTAGCCAGCACTTGTGCCCCTGCCTTATGCCTAGCCAGCACTTGTGCCCCTGCCTTATGCCTAGCCAGCACTTGTGCCCCTGCCTTATGCCTGGCCAGCACTTGTGCCCCTGCCTTATGCCTAGCCAGCACTTGTGCCCCTGCCTTATGCCTAGCCAGCACTTGTGCCCCTGCCTTATGCCTAGCCAGCACTTGTGCCCCTGCCTTATGCCTAGCCAGCACTTGTGCCCCTGCCTTATGCCTAGCCAGCACTTGTGCCCCTGCCTTATGCCTAGCCAGCACTTGTGCCCCTGCCTTATGCCTAGCCAGCACTTGTGCCCCTGCCTTATGCCTAGCCAGCACTTGTGCCCCTGCCTTATGCCTAGCCAGCACTTGTGCCCCTGCCTTATGCCTAGCCAGCACTTGTGCCCCTGCCTTATGCCTAGCCAGCACTTGTGCCCCTGCCTTATGCCTAGCCAGCACTTGGGCCCCTGCCTTATGCCTAGCCAGCACTTGTGCCCCTGCCTTATGCCTAGCCAGCACTTGTGCCCCTGAATTATGCCTAGCCAGCACTTGTGCCCCTGCCTTATGCCTAGCCAGCACTTGTGCCCCTGCCTTATGCCTAGCCAGCACTTGTGCCCCTGCCTTATGCCTAGCCAGCACTTGTGCCCCTGCCTTATGCCTAGCCAGCACGTGTGCCCCTGCCTTATGCCTAGCCAGCACGTGTGCCCCTGCCTTATGCCTAGCCAGCACTTGTGCCCCTGAATTATGCCTAGACAGCACTTGTGTCCCTGCCTTATGCCTAGCCAGCACTTGTGCCCCTGCTTTATGCATAGCCAGCACTTGTGCCCCTGCCTTATGCCTAGCCAGCACTTGTGCCCCTGCCTTATGCCTAGCCAGCACTTGTGCCCCTGCCTTATGCCTAGCCAGCACTTGTGCCCCTGCCTTATGCCTAGCCAGCACTTGTGCCCCTGCCTTATGCCTAGCCAGCAATTGTGCCCCTGCCTTATGCCTAGCCAGCACTTGTGCCCCTGCCTTATGCCTTGCCAGCACTTGTGCCCCTGCCTTATGCCTAGCCAGCACTTGTGCCCCTGCCTTATGCCTAGCCAGCACTTGTGCCCCTGCCTTATGCCTAGCCAGCACTTGTGCCCCTGCCTTATGCCTAGCCAGCACTTGTGCCCCTGCCTTATGCCTAGCCAGCACTTGTGCCCCTGCCTTATGCCTAGCCAGCACTTGTGCCCCTGCCTTATGCCTAGCCAGCACTTGTGCCCCTGCCTTATGCCTAGCCAGCACTTGTGCCCCTGCCTTATGCCTGGCCAGCACTTGTGCCCCTGCCTTATGCCTGGCCAGCACTTGTGCCCCTGCCTTATGCCTGGCCAGCACTTGTGCCCCTGCCTTATGCCTGGCCAGCACTTGTGCCCCTGCCTTATGCCTGGCCAGCACTTGTGCCCCTGCCTTATGCCTGGCCAGCACTTGTGCCCCTGCCTTATGCCTGGCCAGCACTTGTGCCCCTGCCTTATGCCTGGCCAGCACGTGTGCCCCTGCCTTATGCCTGGCCAGCACGTGTGCCCCTGCCTTATGCCTGGCCAGCACTTGTGCCCCTGCCTTATGCCTGGCCAGCACTTGTGCCCCTGCCTTATGCCTGGCCAGCACTTGTGCCCCTGCCTTATGCCTAGCCAGCACTTGTGCCCCTGCCTTATGCGTAGCCAGCACTTGTGCCCCTGCCTTATGCCTAGCCAGCACTTGTGCCCCTGCCTTATGCCTAGCCAGCACTTGTGCCCCTGCCTTATGCCTAGCCAGCACTTGTGCCCCTCCTTATGCCTAGCCAGCACTTGTGCCCCTGCCCTATGCCTAGCCAGCACTTGTGCCCCTGCCCTATGCCTAGCCAGCACTTGTGCCCCTGCCCTATGCCTAGCCAGCACTTGTGCTCCTGCCCTATGCCTAGTCAGCACTTGTGCCCCTGCCCTATGCCTAGCCAGCACTTGTGCCCCTGCCTTATGACTAGCCAGCACTTGTGCCCCTGCCTTATGCCTAGCCAGCACTTGTGCCCCTGCCTTATGCCTAGCCAGCACTTGTGCCCCTGCCTTATGCCTAGCCTGCACTTGTGCCCCTGCCTAATGCCTAGCCTGCACTTGTGCCCCTGCCTTATGCCTAGCCTGCACTTGTGCCCCTGCCTTATGCCTAGCCTGCACTTGTGCCCCTGCCTTATGCCTAGCCTGCACTTGTGCCCCTGCCTTATGCCTAGCCTGCACTTGTGCCCCTTGCATTATTGTTTTTTTGTCTTTAGCTTCATGTTGGTTATGCACACAGGGCAGGCTTTACGCTCTTCGCTCTTGTCCCGTCTGAATGCACATGCACGACTGTAATTGGGGACGAAGGCATTACCCATTTACGGAGGACAGACAAGATGTGCCTGGTCGCTTGGAGCATGGGGGTTATGGAGTGGCTCCGCACTGTACAACAAAGTACAGAGTAGAGGGGTGAAAGCTAGCTCTTCACCCCTAAGGGTGCCTATCCCTTTATGCAAAGAGTGCAAAGAGTTAGCCGTATGCCTTATGTGTAGCCATCACTTGTGCCCCTGCCTTAAGCCTAGCCTGCATAGGTGCCCCTGCCTTATGCCTAGCCAGCACTTGTGCCCCGGCCTTATGCCTAGCCAGCACTTGTGCCCCGGCCTTATGCCTAGCCAGCACTTGTGCCCCGGCCTTATGCCTAGCCAGCACTTGTGCCCCGGCCTTATGCCTAGCCAGCACTTGTGCCCCGGCCTTATGCCTAGCCAGCACTTGTGCCCCGGCCTTATGCCTAGCCAGCACCTGTGCCCCTGCCTTATGCCTAGCCAACACCTGTGCCCCTGCCTTATGCCTAGCCAGCACTTGTGCCCCTGCCTTATGCCTAGCCAGCACTTGTGCCCCTGCCTTATGCCTAGCCAGCACTTGTGCCCCTGCCTTATGCCTAGCCAGCACTTGTGCCCCTGCCTTATGCCTAGCCAGCACTTGTGCCCCTGCCTTATGCCTAGCCAGCACGTGTGCCCCTGCCTTATGCCTAGCCTGCACGTGTGCACCTGCCTTATGCCTAGCCTGCACGTGTGCACCTGCCTTATGCCTAGCCTGCACGTGTGCCCCTGCCTTATGCCTAGCCTGCACGTGTGCCCCTGCCTTATGCCTAGCCTGCACTTGTGCCCCTGCCTTATGCCTAGCCAGCACTTGTGCCCCTGCCTTATGCCTAGCCAGCACTTGTGCCCCTGCCTTATGCGTAGCCAGCACTTGTGCCCCTGCCTTATGCCTAGCCAGCACTTGTGCCCCTGCCTTATGCCTAGCCAGCACTTGTGCCCCTGCCTTATGCCTAGCCAGCACTTGTGCCCCTGCCTTATGCCTAGCCAGCACTTGTGTCCCTGCCTTATGCCTAGCCAGCACTTGTGCCCCTGCCTTATGCCTAGCCAGCACTTGTGCCCCTGCCTTATGCCTAGCCAGCACTTGTGCCCCTGCCTTATGCCTAGCCAGCACTTGTGCCCCTGCCTTATGCCTAGCCAGCACTTGTGCCCCTGCCTTATGCCTAGCCAGCACTTGTGCCCCTGCCTTATGCCTAGCCAGCACTTGTGCCCCTGCCTTATGCCTAGCCAGCACTTGTGCCCCTGCCTTATGCCTAGCCAGCACTTGTGCCCCTGCCTTATGCCTAGCCAGCACTTGTGCCCCTGCATTATGCCTAGCCAGCACTTGTGCCCCTCCTTATGCCTAGCCAGCACTTGTGCCCCTGCCCTATGCCTAGCCAGCACTTGTGCCCCTGCCCTATGCCTAGCCAGCACTTGTGCCCCTGCCCTATGCCTAGCCAGCACTTGTGCCCCTGCCCTATGCCTAGCCAGCACTTGTGCCCCTGCCCTATGCCTAGCCAGCACTTGTGCCCCTGCCCTATGCCTAGCCAGCACTTGTGCCCCTGCCCTATGCCTAGCCAGCACTTGTGCCCCTGCCCTATGCCTAGCCAGCACTTGTGCCCCTTGCATTATTGTTTTTTTGTCTTTAGCTTCATGTTGGTTATGCACACAGGGCAGGCTTTACGCTCTTCGCTCTTGTCCCGTCTGAATGCACATGCACGACTGTAATTGGGGACGAAGGCATTACCCATTTACGGAGGACAGACAAGATGTGCCTGGTCGCTTGGAGCATGGGGGTTATGGAGTGGCTCCGCACTGTACAACAAAGTACAGAGTAGAGGGGTGAAAGCTAGCTCTTCACCCCTAAGGGTGCCTATCCCTTTATGCAAAGAGTGCAAAGAGTTAGCCGTATGCCTTATGTGTAGCCATCACTTGTGCCCCTGCCTTATGCCTAGCCAGCACTTGTGCCCCGGCCTTATGCCTAGCCAGCACTTGTGCCCCTGCCTTATGCCTAGCCAGCACTTGTGCCCCGGCCTTATGCCTAGCCAGCACTTGTGCCCCGGCCTTATGCCTAGCCAGCACTTGTGCCCCTGCCTTATGCCTAGCCTGCACTTGTGCCCCTGCCTTATGCCTAGCCTGCACTTGTGCCCCTGCCTTATGCCTAGCCTGCACTTGTGCCCCTGCCTTATGCCTAGCCAGCACTTGTGCCCTTGCCTTATGCCTAGCCAGCACTTGTGCCCCTGCCTTATGCCTAGCCAGCACTTGTGCCCCTGCCTTATGCCTAGACAGCACTTGTGCCCCTGCCTTATGCCTAGACAGCACTTGTGCCCCTGCCTTATGCCCAGACAGCACTTGTGCCCCTGCCTTATGCCTAGCCAGCACTTGTGCCCCTGCCTTATGCCTAGCCAGCACTTGTGCCCCTGCCTTATGCCTAGCCAGCACTTGTGCCCCTGCCTTATGCCTAGCCTGCACTTGTGCCCCTGCCTTATGCCTAGCCAGCACTTGTGCCCCTGCCGTATGCCTAGCCAGCACTTGTGCCCCTGCCGTATGCCTAGCCAGCACTTGTGCCCCTGCCGTATGCCTAGCCAGCACTTGTGCCCCTGCCTTATGCCTAGCCAGCACTTGTGCCCCTGCCTTATGCCTAGCCAGCACTTGTGCCCCTGCCTTATGCCTAGCCAGCACTTGTGCCCCTGCCTTATGCCTAGCCAGCACTTGTGCCCCTGCCTTAAGCCTAGCCCGCACTTGTGCCCCGGCCTTAAGCCTAGCCCGCACTTGTGCCCCGGCCTTAAGCCTAGCCCGCACTTGTGCCCCGGCCTTAAGCCTAGCCCGCACTTGTGCCCCGGCCTTAAGCCTAGCCCGCACTTGTGCTCTGGCCTTAAGCCTAGCCCGCACTTGTGCTCTGGCCTTAAGCCTAGCCCGCACTTGTGCCCCGGCCTTAAGCCTAGCCCGCACTTGTGCCCCGGCCTTAAGCCTAGCCCGCACTTGTGCCCCGGCCTTAAGCCTAGCCCGCACTTGTGCTCTGGCCTTAAGCCTAGCCCGCACTTGTGCCCCGGCCTTAAGCCTAGCCCGCACTTGTGCCCCGGCCTTAAGCCTAGCCCGCACTTGTGCCCCGGCCTTAAGCCTAGCCCGCACTTGTGCTCTGGCCTTAAGCCTAGCCCGCACTTGTGCTCTGGCCTTAAGCCTAGCCCGCACTTGTGCTCTGGCCTTAAGCCTAGCCCGCACTTGTGCTCTGGCCTTAAGCCTAGCCCGCACTTGTGCCCCGGCCTTAAGCCTAGCCCGCACTTGTGCCCCGGCCTTAAGCCTAGCCCGCACTTGTGCCCCGGCCTTAAGCCTAGCCCGCACTTGTGCTCTGGCCTTAAGCCTAGCCCGCACTTGTGCTCTGGCCTTAAGCCTAGCCCGCACTTGTGCGCCGGCCTTAAGCCTAGCCCGCACTTGTGCCCCGGCCTTAAGCCTAGCCCGCACTTGTGCCCCGGCCTTAAGCCTAGCCCGCACTTGTGCCCCTGCCTTATGCCTAGCCAGCACTTGTGCCCCTGCCTTATGCCTAGCCAGCACCTGTGCCCCTGCCTTATGCCTAGCCAGCACCTGTGCCCCTGCCTTATGCCTAGCCTGCACTTGTGCCCCTGCCTTATGCCTAGCCAGCACTTGTGCCCCTGCCTTATGCCTAGCCAGCACTTGTGCCCCTGCCTTATGCCTAGCCAGCACTTGTGCCCCTGCCTTATGCCTAGCCAGCACTTGTGCCCCTGCCTTATGCCTAGACAGCACTTGTGCCCCTGCCTTATGCCTAGACAGCACTTGTGCCCCTGCCTTATGCCCAGACAGCACTTGTGCCCCTGCCTTATGCCTAGCCAGCACTTGTGCCCCTGCCTTATGCCTAGCCAGCACTTGTGCCCCTGCCTTATGCCTAGCCAGCACTTGTGCCCCTGCCTTATGCCTAGCCAGCACTTGTGCCCCTGCCTTATGCTAACCAGCACTTGTGCCCCTGCCTTATGCCTAGCCAGCACTTGTGCCCCTGCCTTATGCCTAGCCAGCACTTGTGCCCCTGCCTTATGCCTAGCCAGCACTTGTGCCCCTGCCTTATGCCTAGCCAGCACTTGTGCCCCTGCCTTATGCCTAGCCAGCACTTGTGCCCCTGCCTTATGCCTAGCCAGCACTTGTGCCCCGGCCTTAAGCCTAGCCCGCACTTGTGCCCCGGCCTTAAGCCTAGCCCGCACTTGTGCCCCGGCCTTAAACCTAGCCCGCACTTGTGCCCCGGCCTTAAGCCTAGCCCGCACTTGTGCCCCGGCCTTAAGCCTAGCCCGCACTTGTGCCCCGGCCTTAAGCCTAGCCCGCACTTGTGCCCCGGCCTTAAGCCTAGCCCGCACTTGTGCCCCGGCCTTAAGCGTAGCCCGCACTTGTGCCCCGGCCTTAAGCCTAGCCCGCACTTGTGCCCCGGCCTTAAGCCTAGCCCGCACTTGTGCTCTGGCCTTAAGCCTAGCCCGCACTTGTGCCCCGGCCTTAAGCCTAGCCCGCACTTGTGCCCCGGCCTTAAGCCTAGCCCGCACTTGTGCCCCGGCCTTAAGCCTAGCCCGCACTTGTGCCCCGGCCTTAAGCCTAGCCCGCACTTGTGCCCCTGCCTTATGCCTAGCCAGCACTTGTGCCCCTGCCTTATGCCTAGCCAGCACCTGTGCCCCTGCCTTATGCCTAGCCAGCACCTGTGCCCCTGCCTTATGCCTAGCCTGCACTTGTGCCCCTGCCTTATGCCTAGCCAGCACTTGTGCCCTTGCCTTATGCCTAGCCAGCACTTGTGCCCCTGCCTTATGCCTAGCCAGCACTTGTGCCCCTTCCTTATGCCTAGACAGCACTTGTGCCCCTGCCTTATGCCCAGACAGCACTTGTGCCCCTGCCTTATGCCTAGCCAGCACTTGTGCCCCTGCCTTATGCCTAGCCAGCACTTGTGCCCCTGCCTTATGCCTAGCCAGCACTTGTGCCCCTGCCTTATGCCTAGCCAGCACTTGTGCCCCTGCCTTATGCCTAGCCAGCACTTGTGCCCCTGCCTTATGCTAACCAGCACTTGTGCCCCTGCCTTATGCCTAGCCAGCACTTGTGCCCCTGCCTTATGCCTAGCCAGCACTTGTGCCCCTGCCTTATGCCTAGCCAGCACTTGTGCCCCTGCCTTATGCCTAGCCAGCACTTGTGCCCCTGCCTTATGCCTAGCCAGCACTTGTGCCCCTGCCTTATGCCTAGCCAGCACTTGTGCCCCGGCCTTAAGCCTAGCCCGCACTTGTGCCCCGGCCTTAAGCCTAGCCCGCACTTGTGCCCCGGCCTTAAGCCTAGCCCGCACTTGTGCCCCGGCCTTAAGCCTAGCCCGCACTTGTGCCCCGGCCTTAAGCCTAGCCCGCACTTGTGCCCCGGCCTTAAGCCTAGCCCGCACTTGTGCCCCGGCCTTAAGCCTAGCCCGCACTTGTGCCCCGGCCTTAAGCCTAGCCCGCACTTGTGCCCCGGCCTTAAGCCTAGCCCGCACTTGTGCCCCGGCCTTAAGCCTAGCCCGCACTTGTGCCCCGGCCTTAAGCCTAGCCCGCACTTGTGCCCCGGCCTTAAGCCTAGCCCGCACTTGTGCCCCTGCCTTATGCCTAGCCAGCACTTGTGCCCCTGCCTTATGCCTAGCCAGCACCTGTGCCCCTGCCTTATGCCTAGCCAGCACCTGTGCCCCTGCCTTATGCCTAGCCTGAACGTGTGCCCCTGCCTTATGCCTAGCCTGAACGTGTGCCCCTGCCTTATGCCTAGCCTGCACTTGTGCCCCTGCCTTATGCCTAGCCTGCACTTGTGCCCCTGCCTTATGCCTAGCCTGCACTTTTGCCCCGGCCTTAAGCCTAGCCCGCACTTGTGCCCCGGCCTTAAGCCTAGCCCGCACTTGTGCCCCGGCCTTAAGCCTAGCCCGCACTTGTGCCCCGGCCTTAAGCGTAGCCCGCACTTGTGCCCCGGCCTTAAGCCTAGCCCGCACTTGTGCCCCGGCCTTAAGCCTAGCCCGCACTTGTGCCCCGGCCTTAAGCCTAGCCCGCACTTGTGCCCTGGCCTTAAGCCTAGCCCGCACTTGTGCCCCGGCCTTAAGCCTAGCCCGCACTTGTGCCCCGGCCTTAAGCCTAGCCCGCACTTGTGCCCCGGCCTTAAGCCTAGCCCGCACTTGTGCCCCGGCCTTAAGCCTAGCCCGCACTTGTGCCCCGGCCTTAAGCCTAGCCCGCACTTGTGCCCCTGCCTTATGCCTAGCCAGCACTTGTGCCCCTGCCTTATGCCTAGCCAGCACCTGTGCCCCTGCCTTATGCCTAGCCAGCACCTGTGCCCCTGCCTTATGCCTAGCCTGAACGTGTGCCCCTGCCTTATGCCTAGCCTGAACGTGTGCCCCTGCCTTATGCCTAGCCTGCACTTGTGCCCCTGCCTTATGCCTAGCCTGCACTTGTGCCCCTGCCTTATGCCTAGCCTGCACTTGTGCCCCTGCCTTATGCCTAGCCTGCACTTGTGCCCCTTGCATTATTGTTTTTTTGTCTTTAGCTTCATGTTGGTTATGCACACAGGGCAGGCTTTACGCTCTTCGCTCTTGTCCCGTCTGAATGCACATGCACGACTGTAATTGGGGACGAAGGCATTACCCATTTACGGAGGACAGACAAGATGTGCCTGGTCGCTTGGAGCATGGGGGTTATGGAGTGGCTCCGCACTGTACAACAAAGTACAGAGTAGAGGGGTGAAAGCTAGCTCTTCACCCCTAAGGGTGCCTATCCCTTTATGCAAAGAGTGCAAAGAGTTAGCCGTATGCCTTGTGTAGCCATCACTTGTGCCCCTGCCTTAAGCCTAGCCTGCATAGGTGCCCCTGCCTTATGCCTAGCTTGCACTTGTGCCTTTGCCTTATGCTTAGTTTGTGCTTGTGCCCCTGCCTAAAGCCTAGCCAGCACTTGTGCCTCTGCCTTATGCCTAGCCAGCACTTGTGCCCCTGCCTTATGCCTAGCCAGCACTTGTGCCCCTGCCTTATGCCTAGCCAGCACTTGTGCCCCTGCCTTATGCCTAGCCAGCACTTGTGCCCCGGCCTTAAGCCTAGCCCGCACTTGTGCCCCAGCCTTAAGCCTAGCCCGCACTTGTGCCCCGGCCTTAAGCCTAGCCTTCACTTGTGCCCCTGCCTTATGCCTAGCCAGCACTTGTGCTCCTGCCTTATGCCTAGCCAGCACTTGTGCCCCTGCCTTATGCCTAGCCAGCACTTGTGCCCCTGCCTTATGCCTAGCCAGCACTTGTGCCCCTCCTTATGCCTAGCCAGCACTTGTGCCCCTGCCCTATGCCTAGCCAGCACTTGTGCCCCTGCCCTATGCCTAGCCAGCACTTGTGCCCCTGCCCTATGCCTAGCCAGCACTTGTGCCCCTGCCCTATGCCTAGCCAGCACTTGTGCCCCTGCCCTATGCCTAGCCAGCACTTGTGCCCCTGCCTTATGACTAGCCAGCACTTGTGCCCCTGCCTTATGCCTAGCCAGCACTTGTACCCCTGCCTTATGCCTAGCCTGCACGTGTGC
Organism: Ranitomeya imitator; assembly: GCF_032444005.1. NCBI lineage: Eukaryota > Metazoa > Chordata > Amphibia > Anura > Dendrobatidae > Ranitomeya > Ranitomeya imitator. The sequence goes on along the minus strand of NC_091282.1, from coordinate 562,108,268 downwards.
CCCTGCCTTATGCCTAGCCTGCACGTGTGCCCCTGCCTTATGCCTAGCCTGCACGTGTGCCCCTGCCCTATGCCTAGCCAGCACTTGTGCCCTTGCCCTATGCCTAGCCAGCACTTGTGCCCCTGCCCTATGCCTAGCCAGCACTTGTGCCCCTGCCTTATGACTAGCCAGCACTTGTGCCCCTGCCTTATGCCTAGCCAGCACTTGTGCCCCTGCCTTATGCCTAGCCTGCACGTGTGCCCCTGCCTTATGCCTAGCCTGCACGTGTGCCCCTGCCTTATGCCTAGCCAGCACTTGTGCCCCTGCCTTATGCCTAGCCAGCACTTGTGCCCCTGCCTTATGCCTAGCCAGCACTTGTGCCCCTGCCTTATGCCTAGCCTGCACGTGTGCCCCTGCCTTATGCCTAGCCTGCACGTGTGCCCCTGCCTTATGCCTAGCCTGCACGTGTGCCCCTGCCTTATGCCTAGCCTGCACTTGTGCCCCTGCCTTATGCCTAGCCTGCACTTGTGCCCCTGCCTTATGCCTAGCCTGCACTTGTGCCCCTGCCTTATGCCTAGCCTGCACTTTTGCCCCTGCCTTATGCCTAGCCTGCACTTGTGCCCCTGCCTTATGCCTAGCCTGCACTTGTGCCCCTTGCATTATTGTTTTTTTGTCTTTAGCTTCATGTTGGTTATGCACACAGGGCAGGCTTTACGCTCTTCGCTCTTGTCCCGTCTGAATGCACATGCACGACTGTAATTGGGGACGAAGGCATTACCCATTTACGGAGGACAGACAAGATGTGCCTGGTCGCTTGGAGCATGGGGGTTATGGAGTGGCTCCGCACTGTACAACAAAGTACAGAGTAGAGGGGTGAAAGCTAGCTCTTCACCCCTAAGGGTGCCTATCCCTTTATGCAAAGAGTGCAAAGAGTTAGCCGTATGCCTTGTGTAGCCATCACTTGTGCCCCTGCCTTATGCCTAGCTTGCACTTGTGCCTTTGCCTTATGCTTAGTTTGTGCTTGTGCCCCTGCCTAAAGCCTAGCCAGCACTTGTGCCCCTGCCTTATGCCTAGCCAGCACTTGTGCCCCTGCCTTATGCCTAGCCAGCACTTGTGCCCCTGCCTTATGCCTAGCCAGCACTTGTGCCCCAGCCTTAAGCCTAGCCCGCACTTGTGCCCCGGCCTTAAGCCTAGCCCGCACTTGTGCCCCGGCCTTAAGCCTAGCCCGCACTTGTGCCCCGGCCTTAAGCCTAGCCCGCACTTGTGCCCCGGCCTTAAGCCTAGCCCGCACTTGTGCCCCGGCCTTAAGCCTAGCCCGCACTTGTGCCCCGGCCTTAAGCCTAGCCCGCACTTGTGACCCGGCCTTAAGCCTAGCCCGCAATTGTGCCCCGGTCTTAAGCCTAGCCCGCACTTGTGCCCCGGCCTTAAGCCTAGCCCGCACTTGTGCCCCGGCCTTAAGCCTAGCCCGCACTTGTGCCCCGGCCTTAAGCCTAGCCCGCACTTGTGCCCCGGCCTTAAGCCTAGCCCGCACTTGTGCCCCGGCCTTAAGCCTAGCCCACACTTGTGCCCCGGCCTTAAGCCTAGCCCGCACTTGTGCCCCAGCCTTAAGCCTAGCCCGCACTTGTGCCCCGGCCTTAAGCCTGGCCCGCACTTGTGCCCAGGCCTTAAGCCTAGCCCGCACTTGTTCCCACGGCCTTAAGCCTAGCCAGCACTTGTGCCCCTGCCTGATGCCTGGCCAGCACTTGTGCCCCTGCCTTATGCCTAGCCAGCACTTGTGCCCCTGCCTTATGCCTAGCCAGCACTTGTGCCTCTGCCTTATGCTTAGTTTGTACTTGTGCCCCTGCCTTATGCCTAGCCAGCACTTGTGCCCCTGCCTTATGCCTAGCCAGCACTTGTGCTCCTGCCTTATGCCTAACCAGCCCTTGTGCCCATGCCTTATGCCTAGCCAGCACTTGTGCCCCTGCCTTACGCCTAGCCATCACTTGTGCCCCTGCCTTTCGCCTAGCTTGCACTTGTGCCCCTGCCCTATGCCTAGCCAGCACTTGTGCCCCTGCCCTATGCCTAGCCAGCACTTGTGCCCCTGCCCTATGCCTAGCCAGCACTTGTGCCCCTGCCCTATGCCTAGTTAGCACTTGTGCCCCTGCCCTATGCCTAGCCAGCACTTGTGCCCCTGCCCTATGCCTAGCCAGCACTTGTGCCCCTGCCTTATGCCTAGCCAGCACTTGTGCCCCTGCCTTATGCCTAGCCAGCACTTGTGCCCCTGCCTTATGCCTAGCCAGCACTTGTGCCCCTGCCTTATGCCTAGCCAGCACTTGTGCCCCTGCCTTATGCCTAGCCAGCACTTGTGCCCCTCCTTATGCCTAGCCAGCACTTGTGCCCCTGCCCTATGCCTAGCCAGCACTTGTGCCCCTGCCCTATGCCTAGCCAGCACTTGTGCCCCTGCCCTATGCCTAGCCAGCACTTGTGCCCCTGCCCTATGCCTAGCCAGCACTTGTGCCCCTGCCCTATGCCTAGCCAGCACTTGTGCCCCTGCCTTATGACTAGCCAGCACTTGTGCCCCTGCCTTATGCCTAGCCAGCACTTGTGCCCCTGCCTTATGCCTAGCCAGCACTTGTGCCCCTGCCTTATGCCTAGCCAGCACTTGTGCCCCTGCCTTATGCCTAGCCTGCACGTGTGCCCCTGCCTTATGCCTAGCCTGCACGTGTGCCCCTGCCTTATGCCTAGCCTGCACGTGTGCCCCTGCCTTATGCCTAGCCAGCACTTGTGCCCCTGCCTTATGCCTAGCCAGCACTTGTGCCCCTGCCTTATGCCTAGCCTGCACGTGTGCCCCTGCCTTATGCCTAGCCTGCACGTGTGCCCCTGCCTTATGCCTAGCCTGCACGTGTGCCCCTGCCTTATGCCTAGCCTGCACTTGTGCCCCTGCCTTATGCCTAGCCTGCACTTGTGCCCCTGCCTTATGCCTAGCCTGCACTTTTGCCCCTGCCTTATGCCTAGCCTGCACTTGTGCCCCTGCCTTATGCCTAGCCAGCACTTGTGCCCCTGCCTTATGCCTAGCCAGCACTTGTGCCCCTGCCTTATGCCTAGCCAGCACTTGTGCCCCTGCCTTATGCCTAGCCAGCACTTGTGCCCCTGCCTTATGCCTAGCCAGCACTTGTGCCCCGGCCTTAAGCCTAGCCCGCACTTGTGCCCCGGCCTTAAGCCTAGCCCGCACTTGTGCCCCGGCCTTAAGCCTAGCCCGCACTTGTGCCCCGGCCTTAAGCCTAGCCCGCACTTGTGCCCCGGCCTTAAGCCTAGCCCGCACTTGTGCTCCGGCCTTAAGCCTAGCCCGCACTTGTGACCCGGCCTTAAGCCTAGCCCGCACTTGTGCCCCGGTCTTAAGCCTAGCCCGCACTTGTGCCCCGGCCTTAAGCCTAGCCCGCACTTGTGCCCCGGCCTTAAGCCTAGCCCGCACTTGTGCCCCGGCCTTAAGCCTAGCCCGCACTTGTGCCCCGGCCTTAAGCCTAGCCCGCACTTGTGCCCCGGCCTTAAGCCTAGCCCGCACTTGTGCCCCGGCCTTAAGCCTAGCCCGCACTTGTGCCCCGGCCTTAAGCCTAGCCCGCACTTGTGCCCCGGCCTTAAGCCTGGCCCGCACTTGTGCCCCGGCCTTAAGCCTGGCCCGCACTTGTGCCCCGGCTTTAAGCCTGGCCCGCACTTGTGCCCCGGCCTTAAGCCTGGCCCGCACTTGTGCCCAGGCCTTAAGCCTAGCCCGCACTTGTTCCCACGGCCTTAAGCCTAGCCAGCACTTGTGCCCCTGCCTGATGGCTAGCCAGCACTTGTGCCCCTGCCTTATGCCTAGCCAGCACTTGTGCCCCTGCCTTATGCCTAGCCAGCACTTGTGCCTCTGCCTTATGCCTAGCCAGCACTTGTGCCTCTGCCTTATGCTTAGTTTGTACTTGTGCCCCTGCCTTATGCCTAGCCAGCACTTGTGCCCCTGCCTTATGCCTAGCCAGCACTTGTGCTCCTGCCTTATGCCTAACCAGCCCTTGTGCCCATGCCTTATGCCTAGCCAGCACTTGTGCCCCTGCCTTACGCCTAGCCATCACTTGTGCCCCTGCCTTTCGCCTAGCTTGCACTTGTGCCCCTGCCCTATGCCTAGCCAGCACTTGTGCCCCTGCCCTATGCCTAGCCAGCACTTGTGCCCCTGCCCTATGCCTAGCCAGCACTTGTGCCCCTGCCCTATGCCTAGCCAGCACTTGTGCCCCTGCCCTATGCCTAGCCAGCACTTGTGCCCCTGCCCTATGCCTAGCCAGCACTTGTGCCCCTGCCTTATGCCTAGCCAGCACTTGTGCCCCTGCCTTATGCCTAGCCAGCACTTGTGCCCCTGCCTTATGCCTAGCCAGCACTTGTGCCCCTGCCTTATGCCTAGCCAGCACTTGTGCCCCTGCCTTATGCCTAGCCAGCACTTGTGCCCCTGCCTTATGCCTAGCCAGCACTTGTGCCCCTCCTTATGCCTAGCCAGCACTTGTGCCCCTGCCCTATGCCTAGCCAGCACTTGTGCCCCTGCCCTATGCCTAGCCAGCACTTGTGCCCCTGCCCTATGCCTAGCCAGCACTTGTGCCCCTGCCCTATGCCTAGCCAGCACTTGTGCCCCTGCCCTATGCCTAGCCAGCACTTGTGCCCCTGCCTTATGACTAGCCAGCACTTGTGCCCCTGCCTTATGCCTAGCCAGCACTTGTGCCCCTGCCTTATGCCTAGCCAGCACTTGTGCCCCTGCCTTATGCCTAGCCTGCACGTGTGCCCCTGCCTTATGCCTAGCCTGCACGTGTGCCCCTGCCTTATGCCTAGCCAACACTTGTGCCCCTGCCTTATGCCTAGCCAGCACTTGTGCCCCTGCCTTATGCCTAGCCTGCACGTGTGCCCCTGCCTTATGCCTAGCCTGCACGTGTGCCCCTGCCTTATGCCTAGCCTGCACTTGTGCCCCGGCCTTAAGCCTAGCCCGCACTTGTGCTCCGGCCTTAAGCCTAGCCCGCACTTGTGACCCGGCCTTAAGCCTAGCCCGCAATTGTGCCCCGGTCTTAAGCCTAGCCCGCACTTGTGCCCCGGCCTTAAGCCTAGCCCGCACTTGTGCCCCGGCCTTAAGCCTAGCCCGCACTTGTGCCCCGGCCTTAAGCCTAGCCCGCACTTGTGCCCCGGCCTTAAGCCTAGCCCGCACTTGTGCCCCGGCCTTAAGCCTAGCCCGCACTTGTGCCCCGGCCTTAAGCCTAGCCCGCACTTGTGCCCCGGCCTTAAGCCTAGCCCGCACTTGTGCCCCGGCCTTAAGCCTGGCCCGCACTTGTGCCCAGGCCTTAAGCCTAGCCCGCACTTGTTCCCACGGCCTTAAGCCTAGCCAGCACTTGTGCCCCTGCCTGATGCCTAGCCAGCACTTGTGCCCCTGCCTTAAGCCTAGCCCGCACTTGTTCCCACGGCCTTAAGCCTAGCCAGCACTTGTGCCCCTGCCTGATGCCTGGCCAGCACTTGTGCCCCTGCCTTATGCCTAGCCAGCACTTGTGCCCCTGCCTTATGCCTAGCCAGCACTTGTGCCTCTGCCTTATGCTTAGTTTGTACTTGTGCCCCTGCCTTATGCCTAGCCAGCACTTGTGCCCCTGCCTTATGCCTAGCCAGCACTTGTGCTCCTGCCTTATGCCTAACCAGCCCTTGTGCCCATGCCTTATGCCTAGCCAGCACTTGTGCCCCTGCCTTACGCCTAGCCATCACTTGTGCCCCTGCCTTTCGCCTAGCTTGCACTTGTGCCCCTGCCCTATGCCTAGCCAGCACTTGTGCCCCTGCCCTATGCCTAGCCAGCACTTGTGCCCCTGCCCTATGCCTAGCCAGCACTTGTGCCCCTGCCCTATGCCTAGTTAGCACTTGTGCCCCTGCCCTATGCCTAGCCAGCACTTGTGCCCCTGCCCTATGCCTAGCCAGCACTTGTGCCCCTGCCTTATGCCTAGCCAGCACTTGTGCCCCTGCCTTATGCCTAGCCAGCACTTGTGCCCCTGCCTTATGCCTAGCCAGCACTTGTGCCCCTGCCTTATGCCTAGCCAGCACTTGTGCCCCTGCCTTATGCCTAGCCAGCACTTGTGCCCCTCCTTATGCCTAGCCAGCACTTGTGCCCCTGCCCTATGCCTAGCCAGCACTTGTGCCCCTGCCCTATGCCTAGCCAGCACTTGTGCCCCTGCCCTATGCCTAGCCAGCACTTGTGCCCCTGCCCTATGCCTAGCCAGCACTTGTGCCCCTGCCCTATGCCTAGCCAGCACTTGTGCCCCTGCCTTATGACTAGCCAGCACTTGTGCCCCTGCCTTATGCCTAGCCAGCACTTGTGCCCCTGCCTTATGCCTAGCCAGCACTTGTGCCCCTGCCTTATGCCTAGCCAGCACTTGTGCCCCTGCCTTATGCCTAGCCTGCACGTGTGCCCCTGCCTTATGCCTAGCCTGCACGTGTGCCCCTGCCTTATGCCTAGCCTGCACGTGTGCCCCTGCCTTATGCCTAGCCAGCACTTGTGCCCCTGCCTTATGCCTAGCCAGCACTTGTGCCCCTGCCTTATGCCTAGCCTGCACGTGTGCCCCTGCCTTATGCCTAGCCTGCACGTGTGCCCCTGCCTTATGCCTAGCCTGCACGTGTGCCCCTGCCTTATGCCTAGCCTGCACTTGTGCCCCTGCCTTATGCCTAGCCTGCACTTGTGCCCCTGCCTTATGCCTAGCCTGCACTTTTGCCCCTGCCTTATGCCTAGCCTGCACTTGTGCCCCTGCCTTATGCCTAGCCAGCACTTGTGCCCCTGCCTTATGCCTAGCCAGCACTTGTGCCCCTGCCTTATGCCTAGCCAGCACTTGTGCCCCTGCCTTATGCCTAGCCAGCACTTGTGCCCCTGCCTTATGCCTAGCCAGCACTTGTGCCCCGGCCTTAAGCCTAGCCCGCACTTGTGCCCCGGCCTTAAGCCTAGCCCGCACTTGTGCCCCGGCCTTAAGCCTAGCCCGCACTTGTGCCCCGGCCTTAAGCCTAGCCCGCACTTGTGCCCCGGCCTTAAGCCTAGCCCGCACTTGTGCTCCGGCCTTAAGCCTAGCCCGCACTTGTGACCCGGCCTTAAGCCTAGCCCGCACTTGTGCCCCGGTCTTAAGCCTAGCCCGCACTTGTGCCCCGGCCTTAAGCCTAGCCCGCACTTGTGCCCCGGCCTTAAGCCTAGCCCGCACTTGTGCCCCGGCCTTAAGCCTAGCCCGCACTTGTGCCCCGGCCTTAAGCCTAGCCCGCACTTGTGCCCCGGCCTTAAGCCTAGCCCGCACTTGTGCCCCGGCCTTAAGCCTAGCCCGCACTTGTGCCCCGGCCTTAAGCCTAGCCCGCACTTGTGCCCCGGCCTTAAGCCTGGCCCGCACTTGTGCCCCGGCCTTAAGCCTGGCCCGCACTTGTGCCCCGGCTTTAAGCCTGGCCCGCACTTGTGCCCCGGCCTTAAGCCTGGCCCGCACTTGTGCCCAGGCCTTAAGCCTAGCCCGCACTTGTTCCCACGGCCTTAAGCCTAGCCAGCACTTGTGCCCCTGCCTGATGGCTAGCCAGCACTTGTGCCCCTGCCTTATGCCTAGCCAGCACTTGTGCCCCTGCCTTATGCCTAGCCAGCACTTGTGCCTCTGCCTTATGCCTAGCCAGCACTTGTGCCTCTGCCTTATGCTTAGTTTGTACTTGTGCCCCTGCCTTATGCCTAGCCAGCACTTGTGCCCCTGCCTTATGCCTAGCCAGCACTTGTGCTCCTGCCTTATGCCTAACCAGCCCTTGTGCCCATGCCTTATGCCTAGCCAGCACTTGTGCCCCTGCCTTACGCCTAGCCATCACTTGTGCCCCTGCCTTTCGCCTAGCTTGCACTTGTGCCCCTGCCCTATGCCTAGCCAGCACTTGTGCCCCTGCCCTATGCCTAGCCAGCACTTGTGCCCCTGCCCTATGCCTAGCCAGCACTTGTGCCCCTGCCCTATGCCTAGCCAGCACTTGTGCCCCTGCCCTATGCCTAGCCAGCACTTGTGCCCCTGCCCTATGCCTAGCCAGCACTTGTGCCCCTGCCTTATGCCTAGCCAGCACTTGTGCCCCTGCCTTATGCCTAGCCAGCACTTGTGCCCCTGCCTTATGCCTAGCCAGCACTTGTGCCCCTGCCTTATGCCTAGCCAGCACTTGTGCCCCTGCCTTATGCCTAGCCAGCACTTGTGCCCCTGCCTTATGCCTAGCCAGCACTTGTGCCCCTCCTTATGCCTAGCCAGCACTTGTGCCCCTGCCCTATGCCTAGCCAGCACTTGTGCCCCTGCCCTATGCCTAGCCAGCACTTGTGCCCCTGCCCTATGCCTAGCCAGCACTTGTGCCCCTGCCCTATGCCTAGCCAGCACTTGTGCCCCTGCCCTATGCCTAGCCAGCACTTGTGCCCCTGCCTTATGACTAGCCAGCACTTGTGCCCCTGCCTTATGCCTAGCCAGCACTTGTGCCCCTGCCTTATGCCTAGCCAGCACTTGTGCCCCTGCCTTATGCCTAGCCTGCACGTGTGCCCCTGCCTTATGCCTAGCCTGCACGTGTGCCCCTGCCTTATGCCTAGCCAACACTTGTGCCCCTGCCTTATGCCTAGCCAGCACTTGTGCCCCTGCCTTATGCCTAGCCTGCACGTGTGCCCCTGCCTTATGCCTAGCCTGCACGTGTGCCCCTGCCTTATGCCTAGCCTGCACTTGTGCCCCGGCCTTAAGCCTAGCCCGCACTTGTGCTCCGGCCTTAAGCCTAGCCCGCACTTGTGACCCGGCCTTAAGCCTAGCCCGCAATTGTGCCCCGGTCTTAAGCCTAGCCCGCACTTGTGCCCCGGCCTTAAGCCTAGCCCGCACTTGTGCCCCGGCCTTAAGCCTAGCCCGCACTTGTGCCCCGGCCTTAAGCCTAGCCCGCACTTGTGCCCCGGCCTTAAGCCTAGCCCGCACTTGTGCCCCGGCCTTAAGCCTAGCCCGCACTTGTGCCCCGGCCTTAAGCCTAGCCCGCACTTGTGCCCCGGCCTTAAGCCTAGCCCGCACTTGTGCCCCGGCCTTAAGCCTGGCCCGCACTTGTGCCCAGGCCTTAAGCCTAGCCCGCACTTGTTCCCACGGCCTTAAGCCTAGCCAGCACTTGTGCCCCTGCCTGATGCCTAGCCAGCACTTGTGCCCCTGCCTTATGCCTAGCCAGCACTTGTGCCCCTGCCTTATGCCTAGCCAGCACTTGTGCCCCTGCCTTATGCCTAGCCAGCACTTGTGCCTCTGCCTTATGCTTAGTTTGTACTTGTGCCCCTGCCTTATGCCTAGCCAGCACTTGTGCCCCTGCCTTATGCCTAGCCAGCACTTGTGCTCCTGCCTTACGCCTAGCCATCACTTGTGCCCCTGCCTTTCGCCTAGCTTGCACTTGTGCCCCTGCCCTATGCCTAGCCAGCACTTGTGCCCCTGCCCTATGCCTAGCCAGCACTTGTGCCTCTGCCTTATGCTTAGTTTGTACTTGTGCCCCTGCCTTATGCCTAGCCAGCACTTGTGCCCCTGCCTTATGCCTAGCCAGCACTTGTGCCCCTGCCTTACGCCTAGCCATCACTTGTGCCCCTGCCTTTCGCCTAGCTTGCACTTGTGCCCCTGCCCTATGCCTAGCCAGCACTTGTGCCCCTGCCCTATGCCTAGCCAGCACTTGTGCCCCTGCCCTATGCCTAGCCAGCACTTGTGCCCCTGCCCTATGCCTAGCCAGCACTTGTGCCCCTGCCCTATGCCTAGCCAGCACTTGTGCCCCTGCCCTATGCCTAGCCAGCACTTGTGCCCCTGCCTTATGCCTAGCCAGCACTTGTGCCCCTGCCTTATGCCTAGCCAGCACTTGTGCCCCTGCCTTATGCCTAGCCAGCACTTGTGCCCCTGCCTTATGCCTAGCCAGCACTTGTGCCCCTCCTTATGCCTAGCCAGCACTTGTGCCCCTGCCCTATGCCTAGCCAGCACTTGTGCCCCTGCCCTATGCCTAGCCAGCACTTGTGCCCCTGCCCTATGCCTAGCCAGCACTTGTGCCCCTGCCCTATGCCTAGCCAGCACTTGTGCCCCTGCCCTATGCCTAGCCAGCACTTGTGCCCCTGCCTTATGACTAGCCAGCACTTGTGCCCCTGCCTTATGCCTAGCCAGCACTTGTGCCCCTGCCTTATGCCTAGCCAGCACTTGTGCCCCTGCCTTATGCCTAGCCAGCACTTGTGCCCCTGCCTTATGCCTAGCCTGCACGTGTGCCCCTGCCTTATGCCTAGCCTGCACGTGTGCCCCTGCCTTATGCCTAGCCTGCACGTGTGCCCCTGCCTTATGCCTAGCCAGCACTTGTGCCCCTGCCTTATGCCTAGCCAGCACTTGTGCCCCTGCCTTATGCCTAGCCTGCACGTGTGCCCCTGCCTTATGCCTAGCCTGCACGTGTGCCCCTGCCTTATGCCTAGCCTGCACTTGTGCCCCTGCCTTATGCCTAGCCTGCACTTGTGCCCCTGCCTTATGCCTAGCCTGCACTTGTGCCCCTGCCTTATGCCTAGCCTGCACTTTTGCCCCTGCCTTATGCCTAGCCTGCACTTGTGCCCCTGCCTTATGCCTAGCCAGCACTTGTGCCCCTGCCGTATGCCTAGCCAGCACTTGTGCCCCTGCCTTATGCCTAGCCAGCACTTGTGCCCCTGCCTTATGCCTAGCCAGCACTTGTGCCCCTGCCTTATGCCTAGCCAGCACTTGTGCCCCGGCCTTAAGCCTAGCCCGCACTTGTGCCCCGGCCTTAAGCCTAGCCCGCACTTGTGCCCCGGCCTTAAGCCTAGCCCGCACTTGTGCCCCGGCCTTAAGCCTAGCCCGCACTTGTGCCCCGGCCTTAAGCCTAGCCCGCACTTGTGCCCCGGCCTTAAGCCTAGCCCGCACTTGTGCCCCGGCCTTAAGCCTAGCCCGCACTTGTGCTCCGGCCTTAAGCCTAGCCCGCACTTGTGCCCCGGCCTTAAGCCTAGCCCGCACTTGTGCCCCGGCCTTAAGCCTAGCCCGCACTTGTGCCCCGGCCTTAAGCCTAGCCCGCACTTGTGCCCCGGCCTTAAGCCTAGCCCGCACTTGTGCCCCGGCCTTAAGCCTAGCCCGCACTTGTGCCCCGGCCTTAAGCCTAGCCCGCACTTGTGCCCCGGCCTTAAGCCTAGCCCGCACTTGTGCCCCGGCCTTAAGCCTAGCCCGCACTTGTGCCCCGGCCTTAAGCCTGGCCCGCACTTGTGCCCCGGCCTTAAGCCTGGCCCGCACTTGTGCCCAGGCCTTAAGCCTAGCCCGCACTTGTTCCCACGGCCTTAAGCCTAGCCAGCACTTGTGCCCCTGCCTGATGGCTAGCCAGCACTTGTGCCCCTGCCTTATACCTAGCCAGCACTTGTGCCCCTGCCTTATGCCTAGCCAGCACTTGTGCCTCTGCCTTATGCTTAGTTTGTACTTGTGCCCCTGCCTTATGCCTAGCCAGCACTTGTGCCCCTGCCTTATGCCTAGCCAGCACTTGTGCTCCTGCCTTATGCCTAACCAGCCCTTGTGCCCATGCCTTATGCCTAGCCAGCACTTGTGCCCCTGCCTTACGCCTAGCCATCACTTGTGCCCCTGCCTTTCGCCTAGCTTGCACTTGTGCCCCTGCCCTATGCCTAGCCAGCACTTGTGCCCCTGCCCTATGCCTAGCCAGCACTTGTGCCCCTGCCCTATGCCTAGCCAGCACTTGTGCCCCTGCCCTATGCCTAGCCAGCACTTGTGCCCCTGCCCTATGCCTAGCCAGCACTTGTGCCCCTGCCCTATGCCTAGCCAGCACTTGTGCCCCTGCCTTATGCCTAGCCAGCACTTGTGCCCCTGCCTTATGCCTAGCCAGCACTTGTGCCCCTGCCTTATGCCTAGCCAGCACTTGTGCCCCTGCCTTATGCCTAGCCAGCACTTGTGCCCCTCCTTATGCCTAGCCAGCACTTGTGCCCCTGCCCTATGCCTAGCCAGCACTTGTGCCCCTGCCCTATGCCTAGCCAGCACTTGTGCCCCTGCCCTATGCCTAGCCAGCACTTGTGCCCCTGCCCTATGCCTAGCCAGCACTTGTGCCCCTGCCCTATGCCTAGCCAGCACTTGTGCCCCTGCCTTATGACTAGCCAGCACTTGTGCCCCTGCCTTATGCCTAGCCAGCACTTGTGCCCCTGCCTTATGCCTAGCCAGCACTTGTGCCCCTGCCTTATGCCTAGCCTGCACGTGTGCCCCTGCCTTATGCCTAGCCTGCACGTGTGCCCCTGCCTTATGCCTAGCCAGCACTTGTGCCCCTGCCTTATGCCTAGCCAGCACTTGTGCCCCTGCCTTATGCCTTGCCTGCACGTGTGCCCCTGCCTTATGCCTAGCCTGCACGTGTGCCCCTGCCTTATGCCTAGCCTGCACTTGTGCCCCTGCCTTATGCCTAGCCTGCACTTGTGCCCCTGCCTTATGCCTAGCCTGCACTTTTGCCCCTGCCTTATGCCTAGCCTGCACTTGTGCCCCTGCCTTATGCCTAGCCTGCACTTGTGCCCCTTGCATTATTGTTTTTTGTCTTTAGCTTCATGTTGGTTATGCACACAGGGCAGGCTTTACGCTCTTCGCTCTTGTCCCGTCTGAATGCACATGCACGACTGTAATTGGGGACGAAGGCATTACCCATTTACGGAGGACAGACAAGATGTGCCTGGTCGCTTGGAGCATGGGGGTTATGGAGTGGCTCCGCACTGTACAACAAAGTACAGAGTAGAGGGGTGAAAGCTAGCTCTTCACCCCTAAGGGTGCCTATCCCTTTATGCAAAGAGTGCAAAGAGTTAGCCGTATGCCTTGTGTAGCCATCACTTGTGCCCCTGCCTTAAGCCTAGCCTGCATAGGTGCCCCTGCCTTATGCCTAGCTTGCACTTGTGCCTTTGCCTTATGCTTAGTTTGTGCTTGTGCCCCTGCCTTATGCCTAGCCAGCACTTGTGCCCCTGCCTTATGCCTAGCCAGCACTTGTGCCCCTGCCTTATGCCTAGCCAGCACTTGTGCCCCTGCCTTAAGCCTAGCCCGCACTTGTGCCCCGGCCTTAAGCCTAGCCCGCACTTGTGCCCCGGCCTTAAGCCTAGCCCGCACTTGTGCCCCGGCCTTAAGCCTAGCCCGCACTTGTGCCCCGGCCTTAAGCCTAGCCCGCACTTGTGCCCCGGCCTTAAGCCTGGCCCGCACTTGTGCCCCGGCCTTAAGCCTGGCCCGCACTTGTGCCCAGGCCTTAAGCCTAGCCCGCACTTGTTCCCACGGCCTTAAGCCTAGCCAGCACTTGTGCCCCTGCCTGATGGCTAGCCAGCACTTGTGCCCCTGCCTTATACCTAGCCAGCACTTGTGCCCCTGCCTTATGCCTAGCCAGCACTTGTGCCTCTGCCTTATGCTTAGTTTGTACTTGTGCCCCTGCCTTATGCCTAGCCAGCACTTGTGCCCCTGCCTTATGCCTAGCCAGCACTTGTGCTCCTGCCTTATGCCTAACCAGCCCTTGTGCCCATGCCTTATGCCTAGCCAGCACTTGTGCCCCTGCCTTACGCCTAGCCATCACTTGTGCCCCTGCCTTTCGCCTAGCTTGCACTTGTGCCCCTGCCCTATGCCTAGCCAGCACTTGTGCCCCTGCCCTATGCCTAGCCAGCACTTGTGCCCCTGCCCTATGCCTAGCCAGCACTTGTGCCCCTGCCCTATGCCTAGCCAGCACTTGTGCCCCTGCCCTATGCCTAGCCAGCACTTGTGCCCCTGCCCTATGCCTAGCCAGCACTTGTGCCCCTGCCTTATGCCTAGCCAGCACTTGTGCCCCTGCCTTATGCCTAGCCAGCACTTGTGCCCCTGCCTTATGCCTAGCCAGCACTTGTGCCCCTGCCTTATGCCTAGCCAGCACTTGTGCCCCTCCTTATGCCTAGCCAGCACTTGTGCCCCTGCCCTATGCCTAGCCAGCACTTGTGCCCCTGCCCTATGCCTAGCCAGCACTTGTGCCCCTGCCCTATGCCTAGCCAGCACTTGTGCCCCTGCCCTATGCCTAGCCAGCACTTGTGCCCCTGCCCTATGCCTAGCCAGCACTTGTGCCCCTGCCTTATGACTAGCCAGCACTTGTGCCCCTGCCTTATGCCTAGCCAGCACTTGTGCCCCTGCCTTATGCCTAGCCAGCACTTGTGCCCCTGCCTTATGCCTAGCCTGCACGTGTGCCCCTGCCTTATGCCTAGCCTGCACGTGTGCCCCTGCCTTATGCCTAGCCAGCACTTGTGCCCCTGCCTTATGCCTAGCCAGCACTTGTGCCCCTGCCTTATGCCTTGCCTGCACGTGTGCCCCTGCCTTATGCCTAGCCTGCACGTGTGCCCCTGCCTTATGCCTAGCCTGCACTTGTGCCCCTGCCTTATGCCTAGCCTGCACTTGTGCCCCTGCCTTATGCCTAGCCTGCACTTTTGCCCCTGCCTTATGCCTAGCCTGCACTTGTGCCCCTGCCTTATGCCTAGCCTGCACTTGTGCCCCTTGCATTATTGTTTTTTGTCTTTAGCTTCATGTTGGTTATGCACACAGGGCAGGCTTTACGCTCTTCGCTCTTGTCCCGTCTGAATGCACATGCACGACTGTAATTGGGGACGAAGGCATTACCCATTTACGGAGGACAGACAAGATGTGCCTGGTCGCTTGGAGCATGGGGGTTATGGAGTGGCTCCGCACTGTACAACAAAGTACAGAGTAGAGGGGTGAAAGCTAGCTCTTCACCCCTAAGGGTGCCTATCCCTTTATGCAAAGAGTGCAAAGAGTTAGCCGTATGCCTTGTGTAGCCATCACTTGTGCCCCTGCCTTAAGCCTAGCCTGCATAGGTGCCCCTGCCTTATGCCTAGCTTGCACTTGTGCCTTTGCCTTATGCTTAGTTTGTGCTTGTGCCCCTGCCTTATGCCTAGCCAGCACTTGTGCCCCTGCCTTATGCCTAGCCAGCACTTGTGCCCCTGCCTTATGCCTAGCCAGCACTTGTGCCCCTGCCTTATGCCTAGCCAGCACTTGTGCCCCTGCCTTATGCCTAGCCAGCACTTGTGCCCCTGCCTTATGCCTAGCCAGCACTTGTGCCCCGGCCTTAAGCCTAGCCCGCACTTGTGCCCCGGCCTTAAGCCTAGCCCGCACTTGTGCCCCGGCCTTAAGCCTAGCCCGCACTTGTGCCCCGGCCTTAAGCCTAGCCCGCACTTGTGCCCCGGCCTTAAGCCTAGCCCGCACTTGTGCCCCGGCCTTAAGCCTAGCCCGCACTTGTGACCCGGCCTTAAGCCTAGCCCGCACTTGTGCCCCGGTCTTAAGCCTAGCCCGCACTTGTGCCCCGGCCTTAAGCCTAGCCCGCACTTGTGCCCCGGCCTTAAGCCTAGCCCGCACTTGTGCCCCGGCCGTAAGCCTAGCCCGCACTTGTGCCCCGGCCTTAAGCCTAGCCCGCACTTGTGCCCCGGCCTTAAGCCTAGCCCGCACTTGTGCCCCGGCCTTAAGCCTAGCCCGCACTTGTGCCCCGGCCTTAAGCCTAGCCCGCACTTGTTCCCACGGCCTTAAGCCTAGCCAGCACTTGTGCCCCTGCCTGATGCCTAGCCAGCACTTGTGCCCCTGCCTTATGCCTAGCCAGCACTTGTGCCCCTGCCTTATGCCTAGCCAGCACTTGTGCCTCTGCCTTATGCTTAGTTTGTACTTGTGCCCCTGCCTTATGCCTAGCCAGCACTTGTGCCCCTGCCTTATGCCTAGCCAGCACTTGTGCTCCTGCCTTATGCCTAACCAGCCCTTGTGCCCTTGCCTTATGCCTAGCCAGCACTTGTGCCCCTGCCTTACGCCTAGCCATCACTTGTGCCCCTGCCTTTCGCCTAGCTTGCACTTGTGCCCCTGCCCTATGCCTAGCCAGCACTTGTGCCCCTGCCCTATGCCTAGCCAGCACTTGTGCCCCTGCCCTATGCCTAGCCAGCACTTGTGCCCCTGCCCTATGCCTAGCCAGCACTTGTGCCCCTGCCCTATGCCTAGCCAGCACTTGTGCCCCTGCCTTATGCCTAGCCAGCACTTGTGCCCCTGCCTTATGCCTAGCCCGCACTTGTGCCCCTGCCTTATGCCTAGCCCGCACTTGTGCCCCTGCCTTATGCCTAGCCCGCACTTGTGCCCCTGCCTTATGCCTAGCCCGCACTTGTGCCCCTGCCTTATGCCTAGCCCGCACTTGTGCCCCTGCCTTATGCCTAGCCCGCACTTGTGCCCCTGCCTTATGCCTAGCCCGCACTTGTGCCCCTGCCTTATGCCTAGCCCGCACTTGTGCCCCTGCCTTATGCCTAGCCCGCACTTGTGCCCCTGCCTTATGCCTAGCCCGCACTTGTGCCCCTGCCTTATGCCTAGCCCGCACTTGTGCCCCTGCCTTATGCCTAGCCCGCACTTGTGCCCCTGCCTTATGCCTAGCCCGCACTTGTGCCCCTGCCTTATGCCTAGCCCGCACTTGTGCCCCTGCCTTATGCCTAGCCCGCACTTGTGCCCCTGCCTTATGCCTAGCCCGCACTTGTGCCCCTGCCTTATGCCTAGCCCGCACTTGTGCCCCTGCCTTATGCCTAGCCCGCACTTGTGCCCCTGCCTTATGCCTAGCCCGCACTTGTGCCCCTGCCTTATGCCTAGCCCGCACTTGTGCCCCTGCCTTATGCCTAGCCCGCACTTGTGCCCCTGCCTTATGCCTAGCCCGCACTTGTGCCCCTGCCTTATGCCTAGCCAGCACTTGTGCCCCTGCCTTATGCCTAGCCAGCACTTGTGCCCCTCCTTATGCCTAGCCAGCACTTGTGCCCCTGCCCTATGCCTAGCCAGCACTTGTGCCCCTGCCCTATGCCTAGCCAGCACTTGTGCCCCTGCCCTATGCCTAGCCAGCACTTGTGCCCCTGCCCTATGCCTAGCCAGCACTTGTGCCCCTGCCCTATGCCTAGCCAGCACTTGTGCCCCTGCCCTATGCCTAGCCAGCACTTGTGCCCCTGCCCTATGCCTAGCCAGCACTTGTGCCCCTGCCCTATGACTAGCCAGCACTTGTGCCCCTGCCTTATGCCTAGCCAGCACTTGTGCCCCTGCCTTATGCCTAGCCAGCACTTGTGCCCCTGCCTTATGCCTCGCCAGCACTTGTGCCCCTGCCTTATGCCTAGCCTGCACGTGTGCCCCTGCCTTATGCCTAGCCTGCACGTGTGCCCCTGCCTTATGCCTAGCCTGCACGTGTGCCCCTGCCTTATGCCTAGCCTGCACTTGTGCCCCTGCCTTATGCCTAGCCAGCACTTGTGCCCCTGCCTTATGCCTAGCCAGCACTTGTGCCCCTGCCTTATGCCTAGCCAGCACTTGTGCCCCTGCCTTATGCCTAGCCAGCACTTGTGCCCCTGCCTTATGCCTAGCCAGCACTTGTGCCCCTGCCTTATGCCTAGCCTGCACGTGTGCCCCTGCCTTATGCCTAGCCTGCACGTGTGCCCCTGCCTTATGCCTAGCCTGCACGTGTGCCCCTGCCTTATGCCTAGCCTGCACTTGTGCCCCTGCCTTATGCCTAGCCTGCACTTGTGCCCCTGCCTTATGCCTAGCCAGCACTTGTGCCCCTGCCTTATGCCTAGCCAGCACTTGTGCCCCTGCCTTATGCCTAGCCAGCACTTGTGCCCCTGCCTTATGCCTAGCCAGCACTTGTGCCCCTGCCTTATGCCTAGCCTGCACGTGTGCCCCTGCCTTATGCCTAGCCTGCACGTGTGCCCCTGCCTTATGCCTAGCCTGCACGTGTGCCCCTGCCTTATGCCTAGCCTGCACTTGTGCCCCTGCCTTATGCCTAGCCTGCACTTGTGCCCCTGCCTTATGCCTAGCCTGCACTTTTGCCCCTGCCTTATGCCTAGCCTGCACTTGTGCCCCTGCCTTATGCCTAGCCTGCACTTGTGCCCCTTGCATTATTGTTTTTTTGTCTTTAGCTTCATGTTGGTTATGCACACAGGGCAGGCTTTACGCTCTTCGCTCTTGTCCCGTCTGAATGCACATGCACGACTGTAATTGGGGACGAAGGCATTACCCATTTACGGAGGACAGACAAGATGTGCCTGGTCGCTTGGAGCATGGGGGTTATGGAGTGGCTCCGCACTGTACAACAAAGTACAGAGTAGAGGGGTGAAAGCTAGCTCTTCACCCCTAAGGGTGCCTATCCCTTTATGCAAAGAGTGCAAAGAGTTAGCCGTATGCCTTGTGTAGCCATCACTTGTGCCCCTGCCTTAAGCCTAGCCTGCATAGGTGCCCCTGCCTTATGCCTAGCTTGCACTTGTGCCTTTGCCTTATGCTTAGTTTGTGCTTGTGCCCCTGCCTGAAGCCTAGCCAGCACTTGTGCCCCTGCCTTATGCCTAGCCAGCACTTGTGCCCCTGCCTTATGCCTAACCAGCACTTGTGCCCCGGCCTTATGCCTAGCCAGCAATTGTGCCCCTGCCCTATGCTTAGCCAGCACTTGTGCCCCGGCCTTAAGCCTAGCCCGCACTTGTGCCCCGGCCTTAAGCCTAGCCCGCACTTGTGCCCCGGCCTTAAGCCTAGCCCGCACTTGTGCCCCGGCCTTAAGCCTAGCCCGCACTTGTGCCCCGGCCTTAAGCCTAGCCCGCACTTGTGCCCCGGCCTTAAGCCTAGCCCGCACTTGTGCCCCGGCCTTAAGCCTAGCCCGCACTTGTGCCCCGGCCTTAAGCCTAGCCCGCACTTGTGCCCCGGCCTTAAGCCTAGCCCGCACTTGTGCCCCGGCCTTAAGCCTAGCCCGCACTTGTGCCCCGGCCTTAAGCCTAGCCCGCACTTGTGCCCCGGCCTTAAGCCTAGCCCGCACTTGTGCCCCGGCCTTAAGCCTAGCCCGCACTTGTGCCCAGGCCTTAAGCCTAGCCCGCACTTGTTCCCCCGGCCTTAAGCCTAGCCAGCACTTGTGCCCCTGCCTGATGCCTAGCCAGCACTTGTGCCCCTGCCTGATGCCTAGCCAGCACTTGTGCCCCTGCCTTATGCCTAGCCAGCACTTGTGCCCCTGCCTTATGCCTAGCCAGCACTTGTGCCCCTGCCTTATGCTTAGTTTGTACTTGTGCCCCTGCCTTATGCCTAGCCAGCACTTGTGCCCCTGCCTTATGCCTAGCCAGCACTTGTGCTCCTGCCTTATGCCTAACCAGCCCTTGTGCCCCTGCCCTATGCCTAGCCAGCACTTGTGCCCCTGCCTTATGCCTAGCCCGCACTTGTGCCCCGGCCTTAAGCCTAGCCCGCACTTGTGCCCCGGCCTTAAGCCTAGCCCGCACTTGTGCCCCGGCCTTAAGCCTAGCCCGCACTTGTGCCCCGGCCTTAAGCCTAGCCCGCACTTGTGCCCCGGCCTTAAGCCTAGCCCGCATTTGTGCCCCGGCCTTAAGCCTAGCCCGCACTTGTGCCCCGGCCTTAAGCCTAGCCCGCACTTGTGCCCCGGCCTTAAGCCTAGCCCGCACTTGTGCCCCGGCCTTAAGCCTAGCCCGCACTTGTGCCCCGGCCTTAAGCCTAGCCCGCACTTGTGCCCCGGCCTTAAGCCTAGCCCGCACTTGTGCCCCGGCCTTAAGCCTAGCCCGCACTTGTGCCACTGCCTTATGCCTAGCCCGCACTTGTGCCCCTGCCTTAAGCCTAGCCCGCAATTGTGCCCCTGCCTTAAGCCTAGCCCGCACTTGTGCCCCTGCCTTAAGCCTAGCCCGCAATTGTGCCCCGGCCTTAAGCCTAGCCCGCACTTGTGCCCCGGCCTTAAGCCTAGCCCGCACTTGTGCCCGGCCTTAAGCCTAGCCCGCACTTGTGCCCCGGCCTTAAGCCTAGCCCGCACTTGTGCCCCGGCCTTAAGCCTAGCCCGCACTTGTGCCCCGGCCTTAAGCCTAGCCCGCACTTGTGCCCCGGCCTTAAGCCTAGCCCGCACTTTTGCCCCGGCCTTAAGCCTAGCCCGCACTTTTGCCCCGGCCTTAAGCCTAGCCCGCACTTTTGCCCCGGCCTTAAGCCTAGCCCGCACTTTTGCCCCGGCCTTAAGCCTAGCCCGCACTTGTGCCCCGGCCTTAAGCCTAGCCCGCACTTGTGCCCCGGCCTTAAGCCTAGCCTGCACTTGTGCCCCTGCCTTATGCCTAGCCCGCACTTGTGCCCCTGCCTTATGCCTAGCCCGCACTTGTGCCCCTGCCTTATGCCTAGCCCGCTCTTGTGCCCCTGCTTTATGCCTAGCCAGCACTTGTGCCCCTGCCTTATGCCTAGCCAGCACTTGTGCCCCTGTCTTTTGCCTAGCCAGCACTTGTGCCCCTGCCTTATGCCTAGCCCGCACTTGTGCCCCTGCCTTATGCCTAGCCCGCACTTGTGCCCCTGCCTTATGCCTAGCCCGCACTTGTGCCCCTGCCTTATGCCTAGCCAGCACTTGTGCCCCTGCCTTATGCCTAGCCAGCACTTGTGCCCCTGCCTTATGCCTAGCCAGCACTTGTGCCCCTGCCTTATGCCTAGCCAGCACTTGTGCCCCTGCCTTATGCCTAGCCAGCACTTGTGCCCCTGCCTTATGCCTAGCCAGCACTTGTGCCCCTGCCTTATGCCTAGCCAGCACTTGTGCCCCTGCCTTATGCCTAGCCAGCACTTGTGCCCCTGCCTTATGCCTAGCCAGCACTTGTGCCCCTGCCTTATGCCTAGCCAGCACTTGTGCCCCGGCCTTAAGCCTAGCCCGCACTTGTGCCCCGGCCTTAAGCCTAGCCCGCACTTGTGCCCCGGCCTTAAGCCTAGCCCGCACTTGTGCCCCGGCCTTAAGCCTAGCCCGCACTTGTGCCCCGGCCTTAAGCCTAGCCCGCACTTGTGCCCCGGCCTTAAGCCTAGCCCGCACTTGTGCCCCGGCCTTAAGCCTAGCCCGCACTTGTGCCCCGGCCTTAAGCCTAGCCCGCACTTGTGCCCCGGCCTTAAGCCTAGCCCGCACTTGTGCCCCGGCCTTAAGCCTAGCCCGCACTTGTGCCCCGGCCTTAAGCCTAGCCCGCACTTGTGCCCCGGCCTTAAGCCTAGCCCGCACTTGTGCCCCGGCCTTAAGCCTAGCCCGCACTTGTGCCCCGGCCTTAAGCCTAGCCCGCACTTGTGCCCCGGCCTTAAGCCTAGCCCGCACTTGTGCCCCGGCCTTAAGCCTAGCCCGCACTTGTGCCCCGGCCTTAAGCCTAGCCCGCACTTGTGCCCCGGCCTTAAGCCTAGCCCGCACTTGTGCCCCGGCCTTAAGCCTAGCCCGCACTTGTGCCCCGGCCTTAAGCCTAGCCCGCACTTGTGCCCCGGCCTTAAGCCTAGCCCGCACTTGTGCCCCGGCCTTAAGCCTAGCCCGCACTTGTGCCCCGGCCTTAAGCCTAGCCCGCACTTGTGCCCCGGCCTTAAGCCTAGCCCGCACTTGTGCCCCGGCCTTAAGCCTAGCCCGCACTTGTGCCCCGGCCTTAAGCCTAGCCCGCACTTGTGCCCCGGCCTTAAGCCTAGCCCGCACTTGTGCCCCGGCCTTAAGCCTAGCCCGCACTTGTGCCCCGGCCTTAAGCCTAGCCCGCACTTGTGCCCCGGCCTTAAGCCTAGCCCGCACTTGTGCCCCGGCCTTAAGCCTAGCCCGCACTTGTGCCCCGGCCTTAAGCCTAGCCCGCACTTGTGCCCCGGCCTTAAGCCTAGCCCGCACTTGTGCCCCGGCCTTAAGCCTAGCCCGCACTTGTGCCCCGGCCTTAAGCCTAGCCCGCACTTGTGCCCCGGCCTTAAGCCTAGCCCGCACTTGTGCCCCGGCCTTAAGCCTAGCCCGCACTTGTGCCCCTGCCTTATGCCTAGCCAGCACTTGTGCCCCTGCCTTATGCCTAGCCCGCACTTGTGCCCCTGCCTTATGCCAAGCCCGCACTTGTGCCCCTGCCTTATGCCTAGCCCGCACTTGTGCCCCTGCCTTATGCCTAGCCCGCACTTGTGCCCCTGCCTTATGCCTAGCCCGCACTTGTGCCCCTGCCTTATGCCTAGCCCGCACTTGTGCCCCTGCCTTATGCCTAGCCCGCACTTGTGCCCCTGCCTTATGCCTAGCCCGCACTTGTGCCCCTGCCTTATGCCTAGCCCGCACTTGTGCCCCTGCCTTATGCCTAGCCCGCACTTGTGCCCCTGCCTTATGCCTAGCCCGCACTTGTGCCCCTGCCTTATGCCTAGCCCGCACTTGTGCCCCTGCCTTATGCCTAGCCCGCACTTGTGCCCCTGCCTTATGCCTAGCCCGCACTTGTGCCCCTGCCTTATGCCTAGCCCGCACTTGTGCCCCTGCCTTATGCCTAGCCCGCACTTGTGCCCCTGCCTTATGCCTAGCCCGCACTTGTGCCCCT
This sequence comes from Ranitomeya imitator, assembly GCF_032444005.1. Lineage (NCBI taxonomy): Eukaryota > Metazoa > Chordata > Amphibia > Anura > Dendrobatidae > Ranitomeya > Ranitomeya imitator. The sequence continues at coordinate 562,086,001 of NC_091282.1, read as the reverse complement.
GCCTTATGCCTAGCCCGCACTTGTGCCCCTGCCTTATGCCTAGCCCGCACTTGTGCCCCTGCCTTATGCCTAGCCCGCACTTGTGCCCCTGCCTTATGCCTAGCCCGCACTTGTGCCCCTGCCTTATGCCTAGCCCGCACTTGTGCCCCTGCCTTATGCCTAGCCAGCACTTGTGCCCCTGCCTTATGCCTAGCCAGCACTTGTGCCCCTCCTTATGCCTAGCCAGCACTTGTGCCCCTGCCCTATGCCTAGCCAGCACTTGTGCCCCTGCCCTATGCCTAGCCAGCACTTGTGCCCCTGCCCTATGCCTAGCCAGCACTTGTGCCCCTGCCCTATGCCTAGCCAGCACTTGTGCCCCTGCCCTATGCTTAGCCAGCACTTGTGCCCCTGCCCTATGCCTAGCCAGCACTTGTGCCCCTGCCCTATGCCTAGCCAGCACTTGTGCCCCTGCCCTATGACTAGCCAGCACTTGTGCCCCTGCCTTATGCCTAGCCAGCACTTGTGCCCCTGCCTTATGCCTAGCCAGCACTTGTGCCCCTGCCTTGTGCCTCACCAGCACTTGTGCCCCTGCCTTATGCCTCGCCTGCACGTGTGCCCCTGCCTTATGCCTAGCCTGCACGTGTGCCCCTGCCTTATGCCTAGCCTGCACGTGTGCCCCTGCCTTATGCCTAGCCTGCACGTGTGCCCCTGCCTTATGCCTAGCCTGCACTTGTGCCCCTGCCTTATGCCTAGCCAGCACTTGTGCCCCTGCCTTATGCCTAGCCAGCACTTGTGCCCCTGCCTTATGCCTAGCCAGCACTTGTGCCCCTGCCTTATGCCTAGCCAGCACTTGTGCCCCTGCCTTATGCCTAGCCAGCACTTGTGCCCCTGCCTTATGCCTAGCCTGCACGTGTGCCCCTGCCTTATGCCTAGCCTGCACGTGTGCCCCTGCCTTATGCCTAGCCTGCACGTGTGCCCCTGCCTTATGCCTAGCCTGCACTTGTGCCCCTGCCTTATGCCTAGCCTGCACTTGTGCCCCTGCCTTATGCCTAGCCAGCACTTGTGCCCCTGCCTTATGCCTAGCCAGCACTTGTGCCCCTGCCTTATGCCTAGCCAGCACTTGTGCCCCTGCCTTATGCCTAGCCAGCACTTGTGCCCCTGCCTTATGCCTAGCCTGCACGTGTGCCCCTGCCTTATGCCTAGCCTGCACGTGTGCCCCTGCCTTATGCCTAGCCTGCACGTGTGCCCCTGCCTTATGCCTAGCCTGCACTTGTGCCCCTGCCTTATGCCTAGCCTGCACTTGTGCCCCTGCCTTATGCCTAGCCTGCACTTTTGCCCCTGCCTTATGCCTAGCCTGCACTTGTGCCCCTGCCTTATGCCTAGCCTGCACTTGTGCCCCTTGCATTATTGTTTTTTTGTCTTTAGCTTCATGTTGGTTATGCACACAGGGCAGGCTTTACGCTCTTCGCTCTTGTCCCGTCTGAATGCACATGCACGACTGTAATTGGGGACGAAGGCATTACCCATTTACGGAGGACAGACAAGATGTGCCTGGTCGCTTGGAGCATGGGGGTTATGGAGTGGCTCCGCACTGTACAACAAAGTACAGAGTAGAGGGGTGAAAGCTAGCTCTTCACCCCTAAGGGTGCCTATCCCTTTATGCAAAGAGTGCAAAGAGTTAGCCGTATGCCTTGTGTAGCCATCACTTGTGCCCCTGCCTTAAGCCTAGCCTGCATAGGTGCCCCTGCCTTATGCCCAGCTTGCACTTGTGCCTTTGCCTTATGCTTAGTTTGTGCTTGTGCCCCTGCCTAAAGCCTAGCCAGCACTTTTGCCCCTGCCTTATGCCTAGCCTGCACTTGTGCCCCTGCCTTATGCCTAGCCAGCACTTGTGCCCCTGCCTTATGCCTAGCCAGCACTTGTGCCCCTGCCTTATGCCTAGCCAGCACTTGTGCCCCTGCCTTATGCCTAGCCAGCACTTGTGCCCCTGCCTTATGCCTAGCCAGCACTTGTGCCCCGGCCTTAAGCCTAGCCCGCACTTGTGCCCCGGCCTTAAGCCTAGCCCGCACTTGTGCCCCGGCCTTAAGCCTAGCCCGCACTTGTGCCCCGGCCTTAAGCCTAGCCCGCACTTGTGCCCCGGCCTTAAGCCTAGCCCGCACTTGTGCTCCGGCCTTAAGCCTAGCCCGCACTTGTGACCCGGCCTTAAGCCTAGCCCGCACTTGTGCCCCGGTCTTAAGCCTAGCCCGCACTTGTGCCCCGGCCTTAAGCCTAGCCCGCACTTGTGCCCCGGCCTTAAGCCTAGCCCGCACTTGTGCCCCGGCCTTAAGCCTAGCCCGCACTTGTGCCCCGGCCTTAAGCCTAGCCCGCACTTGTGCCCCGGCCTTAAGCCTAGCCCGCACTTGTGCCCCGGCCTTAAGCCTAGCCCGCACTTGTGCCCCGGCCTTAAGCCTAGCCCGCACTTGTGCCCCGGCCTTAAGCCTGGCCCGCACTTGTGCCCCGGCCTTAAGCCTGGCCCGCACTTGTGCCCCGGCTTTAAGCCTGGCCCGCACTTGTGCCCCGGCCTTAAGCCTGGCCCGCACTTGTGCCCAGGCCTTAAGCCTAGCCCGCACTTGTTCCCACGGCCTTAAGCCTAGCCAGCACTTGTGCCCCTGCCTGATGGCTAGCCAGCACTTGTGCCCCTGCCTTATGCCTAGCCAGCACTTGTGCCCCTGCCTTATGCCTAGCCAGCACTTGTGCCTCTGCCTTATGCCTAGCCAGCACTTGTGCCTCTGCCTTATGCTTAGTTTGTACTTGTGCCCCTGCCTTATGCCTAGCCAGCACTTGTGCCCCTGCCTTATGCCTAGCCAGCACTTGTGCTCCTGCCTTATGCCTAACCAGCCCTTGTGCCCATGCCTTATGCCTAGCCAGCACTTGTGCCCCTGCCTTACGCCTAGCCATCACTTGTGCCCCTGCCTTTCGCCTAGCTTGCACTTGTGCCCCTGCCCTATGCCTAGCCAGCACTTGTGCCCCTGCCCTATGCCTAGCCAGCACTTGTGCCCCTGCCCTATGCCTAGCCAGCACTTGTGCCCCTGCCCTATGCCTAGCCAGCACTTGTGCCCCTGCCCTATGCCTAGCCAGCACTTGTGCCCCTGCCCTATGCCTAGCCAGCACTTGTGCCCCTGCCTTATGCCTAGCCAGCACTTGTGCCCCTGCCTTATGCCTAGCCAGCACTTGTGCCCCTGCCTTATGCCTAGCCAGCACTTGTGCCCCTGCCTTATGCCTAGCCAGCACTTGTGCCCCTGCCTTATGCCTAGCCAGCACTTGTGCCCCTGCCTTATGCCTAGCCAGCACTTGTGCCCCTCCTTATGCCTAGCCAGCACTTGTGCCCCTGCCCTATGCCTAGCCAGCACTTGTGCCCCTGCCCTATGCCTAGCCAGCACTTGTGCCCCTGCCCTATGCCTAGCCAGCACTTGTGCCCCTGCCCTATGCCTAGCCAGCACTTGTGCCCCTGCCCTATGCCTAGCCAGCACTTGTGCCCCTGCCTTATGACTAGCCAGCACTTGTGCCCCTGCCTTATGCCTAGCCAGCACTTGTGCCCCTGCCTTATGCCTAGCCAGCACTTGTGCCCCTGCCTTATGCCTAGCCTGCACGTGTGCCCCTGCCTTATGCCTAGCCTGCACGTGTGCCCCTGCCTTATGCCTAGCCAACACTTGTGCCCCTGCCTTATGCCTAGCCAGCACTTGTGCCCCTGCCTTATGCCTAGCCTGCACGTGTGCCCCTGCCTTATGCCTAGCCTGCACGTGTGCCCCTGCCTTATGCCTAGCCTGCACTTGTGCCCCGGCCTTAAGCCTAGCCCGCACTTGTGCTCCGGCCTTAAGCCTAGCCCGCACTTGTGACCCGGCCTTAAGCCTAGCCCGCAATTGTGCCCCGGTCTTAAGCCTAGCCCGCACTTGTGCCCCGGCCTTAAGCCTAGCCCGCACTTGTGCCCCGGCCTTAAGCCTAGCCCGCACTTGTGCCCCGGCCTTAAGCCTAGCCCGCACTTGTGCCCCGGCCTTAAGCCTAGCCCGCACTTGTGCCCCGGCCTTAAGCCTAGCCCGCACTTGTGCCCCGGCCTTAAGCCTAGCCCGCACTTGTGCCCCGGCCTTAAGCCTAGCCCGCACTTGTGCCCCGGCCTTAAGCCTGGCCCGCACTTGTGCCCAGGCCTTAAGCCTAGCCCGCACTTGTTCCCACGGCCTTAAGCCTAGCCAGCACTTGTGCCCCTGCCTGATGCCTAGCCAGCACTTGTGCCCCTGCCTTATGCCTAGCCAGCACTTGTGCCCCTGCCTTATGCCTAGCCAGCACTTGTGCCCCTGCCTTATGCCTAGCCAGCACTTGTGCCTCTGCCTTATGCTTAGTTTGTACTTGTGCCCCTGCCTTATGCCTAGCCAGCACTTGTGCCCCTGCCTTATGCCTAGCCAGCACTTGTGCTCCTGCCTTACGCCTAGCCATCACTTGTGCCCCTGCCTTTCGCCTAGCTTGCACTTGTGCCCCTGCCCTATGCCTAGCCAGCACTTGTGCCCCTGCCCTATGCCTAGCCAGCACTTGTGCCTCTGCCTTATGCTTAGTTTGTACTTGTGCCCCTGCCTTATGCCTAGCCAGCACTTGTGCCCCTGCCTTATGCCTAGCCAGCACTTGTGCCCCTGCCTTACGCCTAGCCATCACTTGTGCCCCTGCCTTTCGCCTAGCTTGCACTTGTGCCCCTGCCCTATGCCTAGCCAGCACTTGTGCCCCTGCCCTATGCCTAGCCAGCACTTGTGCCCCTGCCCTATGCCTAGCCAGCACTTGTGCCCCTGCCCTATGCCTAGCCAGCACTTGTGCCCCTGCCCTATGCCTAGCCAGCACTTGTGCCCCTGCCCTATGCCTAGCCAGCACTTGTGCCCCTGCCTTATGCCTAGCCAGCACTTGTGCCCCTGCCTTATGCCTAGCCAGCACTTGTGCCCCTGCCTTATGCCTAGCCAGCACTTGTGCCCCTGCCTTATGCCTAGCCAGCACTTGTGCCCCTCCTTATGCCTAGCCAGCACTTGTGCCCCTGCCCTATGCCTAGCCAGCACTTGTGCCCCTGCCCTATGCCTAGCCAGCACTTGTGCCCCTGCCCTATGCCTAGCCAGCACTTGTGCCCCTGCCCTATGCCTAGCCAGCACTTGTGCCCCTGCCCTATGCCTAGCCAGCACTTGTGCCCCTGCCCTATGCCTAGCCAGCACTTGTGCCCCTGCCTTATGACTAGCCAGCACTTGTGCCCCTGCCTTATGCCTAGCCAGCACTTGTGCCCCTGCCTTATGCCTAGCCAGCACTTGTGCCCCTGCCTTATGCCTAGCCAGCACTTGTGCCCCTGCCTTATGCCTAGCCTGCACGTGTGCCCCTGCCTTATGCCTAGCCTGCACGTGTGCCCCTGCCTTATGCCTAGCCTGCACGTGTGCCCCTGCCTTATGCCTAGCCAGCACTTGTGCCCCTGCCTTATGCCTAGCCAGCACTTGTGCCCCTGCCTTATGCCTAGCCTGCACGTGTGCCCCTGCCTTATGCCTAGCCTGCACGTGTGCCCCTGCCTTATGCCTAGCCTGCACTTGTGCCCCTGCCTTATGCCTAGCCTGCACTTGTGCCCCTGCCTTATGCCTAGCCTGCACTTGTGCCCCTGCCTTATGCCTAGCCTGCACTTTTGCCCCTGCCTTATGCCTAGCCTGCACTTGTGCCCCTGCCTTATGCCTAGCCAGCACTTGTGCCCCTGCCGTATGCCTAGCCAGCACTTGTGCCCCTGCCTTATGCCTAGCCAGCACTTGTGCCCCTGCCTTATGCCTAGCCAGCACTTGTGCCCCTGCCTTATGCCTAGCCAGCACTTGTGCCCCGGCCTTAAGCCTAGCCCGCACTTGTGCCCCGGCCTTAAGCCTAGCCCGCACTTGTGCCCCGGCCTTAAGCCTAGCCCGCACTTGTGCCCCGGCCTTAAGCCTAGCCCGCACTTGTGCCCCGGCCTTAAGCCTAGCCCGCACTTGTGCCCCGGCCTTAAGCCTAGCCCGCACTTGTGCCCCGGCCTTAAGCCTAGCCCGCACTTGTGCTCCGGCCTTAAGCCTAGCCCGCACTTGTGACCCGGCCTTAAGCCTAGCCCGCACTTGTGCCCCGGCCTTAAGCCTAGCCCGCACTTGTGCCCCGGCCTTAAGCCTAGCCCGCACTTGTGCCCCGGCCTTAAGCCTAGCCCGCACTTGTGCCCCGGCCTTAAGCCTAGCCCGCACTTGTGCCCCGGCCTTAAGCCTAGCCCGCACTTGTGCCCCGGCCTTAAGCCTAGCCCGCACTTGTGCCCCGGCCTTAAGCCTAGCCCGCACTTGTGCCCCGGCCTTAAGCCTAGCCCGCACTTGTGCCCCGGCCTTAAGCCTGGCCCGCACTTGTGCCCCGGCCTTAAGCCTGGCCCGCACTTGTGCCCAGGCCTTAAGCCTAGCCCGCACTTGTTCCCACGGCCTTAAGCCTAGCCAGCACTTGTGCCCCTGCCTGATGGCTAGCCAGCACTTGTGCCCCTGCCTTATACCTAGCCAGCACTTGTGCCCCTGCCTTATGCCTAGCCAGCACTTGTGCCTCTGCCTTATGCTTAGTTTGTACTTGTGCCCCTGCCTTATGCCTAGCCAGCACTTGTGCCCCTGCCTTATGCCTAGCCAGCACTTGTGCTCCTGCCTTATGCCTAACCAGCCCTTGTGCCCATGCCTTATGCCTAGCCAGCACTTGTGCCCCTGCCTTACGCCTAGCCATCACTTGTGCCCCTGCCTTTCGCCTAGCTTGCACTTGTGCCCCTGCCCTATGCCTAGCCAGCACTTGTGCCCCTGCCCTATGCCTAGCCAGCACTTGTGCCCCTGCCCTATGCCTAGCCAGCACTTGTGCCCCTGCCCTATGCCTAGCCAGCACTTGTGCCCCTGCCCTATGCCTAGCCAGCACTTGTGCCCCTGCCCTATGCCTAGCCAGCACTTGTGCCCCTGCCTTATGCCTAGCCAGCACTTGTGCCCCTGCCTTATGCCTAGCCAGCACTTGTGCCCCTGCCTTATGCCTAGCCAGCACTTGTGCCCCTGCCTTATGCCTAGCCAGCACTTGTGCCCCTCCTTATGCCTAGCCAGCACTTGTGCCCCTGCCCTATGCCTAGCCAGCACTTGTGCCCCTGCCCTATGCCTAGCCAGCACTTGTGCCCCTGCCCTATGCCTAGCCAGCACTTGTGCCCCTGCCCTATGCCTAGCCAGCACTTGTGCCCCTGCCCTATGCCTAGCCAGCACTTGTGCCCCTGCCTTATGACTAGCCAGCACTTGTGCCCCTGCCTTATGCCTAGCCAGCACTTGTGCCCCTGCCTTATGCCTAGCCAGCACTTGTGCCCCTGCCTTATGCCTAGCCTGCACGTGTGCCCCTGCCTTATGCCTAGCCTGCACGTGTGCCCCTGCCTTATGCCTAGCCAGCACTTGTGCCCCTGCCTTATGCCTAGCCAGCACTTGTGCCCCTGCCTTATGCCTTGCCTGCACGTGTGCCCCTGCCTTATGCCTAGCCTGCACGTGTGCCCCTGCCTTATGCCTAGCCTGCACTTGTGCCCCTGCCTTATGCCTAGCCTGCACTTGTGCCCCTGCCTTATGCCTAGCCTGCACTTTTGCCCCTGCCTTATGCCTAGCCTGCACTTGTGCCCCTGCCTTATGCCTAGCCTGCACTTGTGCCCCTTGCATTATTGTTTTTTGTCTTTAGCTTCATGTTGGTTATGCACACAGGGCAGGCTTTACGCTCTTCGCTCTTGTCCCGTCTGAATGCACATGCACGACTGTAATTGGGGACGAAGGCATTACCCATTTACGGAGGACAGACAAGATGTGCCTGGTCGCTTGGAGCATGGGGGTTATGGAGTGGCTCCGCACTGTACAACAAAGTACAGAGTAGAGGGGTGAAAGCTAGCTCTTCACCCCTAAGGGTGCCTATCCCTTTATGCAAAGAGTGCAAAGAGTTAGCCGTATGCCTTGTGTAGCCATCACTTGTGCCCCTGCCTTAAGCCTAGCCTGCATAGGTGCCCCTGCCTTATGCCTAGCTTGCACTTGTGCCTTTGCCTTATGCTTAGTTTGTGCTTGTGCCCCTGCCTTATGCCTAGCCAGCACTTGTGCCCCTGCCTTATGCCTAGCCAGCACTTGTGCCCCTGCCTTATGCCTAGCCAGCACTTGTGCCCCTGCCTTATGCCTAGCCAGCACTTGTGCCCCTGCCTTATGCCTAGCCAGCACTTGTGCCCCTGCCTTATGCCTAGCCAGCACTTGTGCCCCGGCCTTAAGCCTAGCCCGCACTTGTGCCCCGGCCTTAAGCCTAGCCCGCACTTGTGCCCCGGCCTTAAGCCTAGCCCGCACTTGTGCCCCGGCCTTAAGCCTAGCCCGCACTTGTGCCCCGGCCTTAAGCCTAGCCCGCACTTGTGCCCCGGCCTTAAGCCTAGCCCGCACTTGTGACCCGGCCTTAAGCCTAGCCCGCACTTGTGCCCCGGTCTTAAGCCTAGCCCGCACTTGTGCCCCGGCCTTAAGCCTAGCCCGCACTTGTGCCCCGGCCTTAAGCCTAGCCCGCACTTGTGCCCCGGCCGTAAGCCTAGCCCGCACTTGTGCCCCGGCCTTAAGCCTAGCCCGCACTTGTGCCCCGGCCTTAAGCCTAGCCCGCACTTGTGCCCCGGCCTTAAGCCTAGCCCGCACTTGTGCCCCGGCCTTAAGCCTAGCCCGCACTTGTTCCCACGGCCTTAAGCCTAGCCAGCACTTGTGCCCCTGCCTGATGCCTAGCCAGCACTTGTGCCCCTGCCTTATGCCTAGCCAGCACTTGTGCCCCTGCCTTATGCCTAGCCAGCACTTGTGCCTCTGCCTTATGCTTAGTTTGTACTTGTGCCCCTGCCTTATGCCTAGCCAGCACTTGTGCCCCTGCCTTATGCCTAGCCAGCACTTGTGCTCCTGCCTTATGCCTAACCAGCCCTTGTGCCCTTGCCTTATGCCTAGCCAGCACTTGTGCCCCTGCCTTACGCCTAGCCATCACTTGTGCCCCTGCCTTTCGCCTAGCTTGCACTTGTGCCCCTGCCCTATGCCTAGCCAGCACTTGTGCCCCTGCCCTATGCCTAGCCAGCACTTGTGCCCCTGCCCTATGCCTAGCCAGCACTTGTGCCCCTGCCCTATGCCTAGCCAGCACTTGTGCCCCTGCCCTATGCCTAGCCAGCACTTGTGCCCCTGCCTTATGCCTAGCCAGCACTTGTGCCCCTGCCTTATGCCTAGCCCGCACTTGTGCCCCTGCCTTATGCCTAGCCCGCACTTGTGCCCCTGCCTTATGCCTAGCCCGCACTTGTGCCCCTGCCTTATGCCTAGCCCGCACTTGTGCCCCTGCCTTATGCCTAGCCCGCACTTGTGCCCCTGCCTTATGCCTAGCCCGCACTTGTGCCCCTGCCTTATGCCTAGCCCGCACTTGTGCCCCTGCCTTATGCCTAGCCCGCACTTGTGCCCCTGCCTTATGCCTAGCCCGCACTTGTGCCCCTGCCTTATGCCTAGCCCGCACTTGTGCCCCTGCCTTATGCCTAGCCCGCACTTGTGCCCCTGCCTTATGCCTAGCCCGCACTTGTGCCCCTGCCTTATGCCTAGCCCGCACTTGTGCCCCTGCCTTATGCCTAGCCCGCACTTGTGCCCCTGCCTTATGCCTAGCCCGCACTTGTGCCCCTGCCTTATGCCTAGCCCGCACTTGTGCCCCTGCCTTATGCCTAGCCCGCACTTGTGCCCCTGCCTTATGCCTAGCCCGCACTTGTGCCCCTGCCTTATGCCTAGCCCGCACTTGTGCCCCTGCCTTATGCCTAGCCCGCACTTGTGCCCCTGCCTTATGCCTAGCCCGCACTTGTGCCCCTGCCTTATGCCTAGCCCGCACTTGTGCCCCTGCCTTATGCCTAGCCCGCACTTGTGCCCCTGCCTTATGCCTAGCCAGCACTTGTGCCCCTGCCTTATGCCTAGCCAGCACTTGTGCCCCTCCTTATGCCTAGCCAGCACTTGTGCCCCTGCCCTATGCCTAGCCAGCACTTGTGCCCCTGCCCTATGCCTAGCCAGCACTTGTGCCCCTGCCCTATGCCTAGCCAGCACTTGTGCCCCTGCCCTATGCCTAGCCAGCACTTGTGCCCCTGCCCTATGCCTAGCCAGCACTTGTGCCCCTGCCCTATGCCTAGCCAGCACTTGTGCCCCTGCCCTATGCCTAGCCAGCACTTGTGCCCCTGCCCTATGACTAGCCAGCACTTGTGCCCCTGCCTTATGCCTAGCCAGCACTTGTGCCCCTGCCTTATGCCTAGCCAGCACTTGTGCCCCTGCCTTATGCCTCGCCAGCACTTGTGCCCCTGCCTTATGCCTAGCCTGCACGTGTGCCCCTGCCTTATGCCTAGCCTGCACGTGTGCCCCTGCCTTATGCCTAGCCTGCACGTGTGCCCCTGCCTTATGCCTAGCCTGCACTTGTGCCCCTGCCTTATGCCTAGCCAGCACTTGTGCCCCTGCCTTATGCCTAGCCAGCACTTGTGCCCCTGCCTTATGCCTAGCCAGCACTTGTGCCCCTGCCTTATGCCTAGCCAGCACTTGTGCCCCTGCCTTATGCCTAGCCAGCACTTGTGCCCCTGCCTTATGCCTAGCCTGCACGTGTGCCCCTGCCTTATGCCTAGCCTGCACGTGTGCCCCTGCCTTATGCCTAGCCTGCACGTGTGCCCCTGCCTTATGCCTAGCCTGCACTTGTGCCCCTGCCTTATGCCTAGCCTGCACTTGTGCCCCTGCCTTATGCCTAGCCAGCACTTGTGCCCCTGCCTTATGCCTAGCCAGCACTTGTGCCCCTGCCTTATGCCTAGCCAGCACTTGTGCCCCTGCCTTATGCCTAGCCAGCACTTGTGCCCCTGCCTTATGCCTAGCCTGCACGTGTGCCCCTGCCTTATGCCTAGCCTGCACGTGTGCCCCTGCCTTATGCCTAGCCTGCACGTGTGCCCCTGCCTTATGCCTAGCCTGCACTTGTGCCCCTGCCTTATGCCTAGCCTGCACTTGTGCCCCTGCCTTATGCCTAGCCTGCACTTTTGCCCCTGCCTTATGCCTAGCCTGCACTTGTGCCCCTGCCTTATGCCTAGCCTGCACTTGTGCCCCTTGCATTATTGTTTTTTTGTCTTTAGCTTCATGTTGGTTATGCACACAGGGCAGGCTTTACGCTCTTCGCTCTTGTCCCGTCTGAATGCACATGCACGACTGTAATTGGGGACGAAGGCATTACCCATTTACGGAGGACAGACAAGATGTGCCTGGTCGCTTGGAGCATGGGGGTTATGGAGTGGCTCCGCACTGTACAACAAAGTACAGAGTAGAGGGGTGAAAGCTAGCTCTTCACCCCTAAGGGTGCCTATCCCTTTATGCAAAGAGTGCAAAGAGTTAGCCGTATGCCTTGTGTAGCCATCACTTGTGCCCCTGCCTTAAGCCTAGCCTGCATAGGTGCCCCTGCCTTATGCCTAGCTTGCACTTGTGCCTTTGCCTTATGCTTAGTTTGTGCTTGTGCCCCTGCCTGAAGCCTAGCCAGCACTTGTGCCCCTGCCTTATGCCTAGCCAGCACTTGTGCCCCTGCCTTATGCCTAACCAGCACTTGTGCCCCGGCCTTATGCCTAGCCAGCAATTGTGCCCCTGCCCTATGCTTAGCCAGCACTTGTGCCCCGGCCTTAAGCCTAGCCCGCACTTGTGCCCCGGCCTTAAGCCTAGCCCGCACTTGTGCCCCGGCCTTAAGCCTAGCCCGCACTTGTGCCCCGGCCTTAAGCCTAGCCCGCACTTGTGCCCCGGCCTTAAGCCTAGCCCGCACTTGTGCCCCGGCCTTAAGCCTAGCCCGCACTTGTGCCCCGGCCTTAAGCCTAGCCCGCACTTGTGCCCCGGCCTTAAGCCTAGCCCGCACTTGTGCCCCGGCCTTAAGCCTAGCCCGCACTTGTGCCCCGGCCTTAAGCCTAGCCCGCACTTGTGCCCCGGCCTTAAGCCTAGCCCGCACTTGTGCCCCGGCCTTAAGCCTAGCCCGCACTTGTGCCCCGGCCTTAAGCCTAGCCCGCACTTGTGCCCAGGCCTTAAGCCTAGCCCGCACTTGTTCCCCCGGCCTTAAGCCTAGCCAGCACTTGTGCCCCTGCCTGATGCCTAGCCAGCACTTGTGCCCCTGCCTGATGCCTAGCCAGCACTTGTGCCCCTGCCTTATGCCTAGCCAGCACTTGTGCCCCTGCCTTATGCCTAGCCAGCACTTGTGCCCCTGCCTTATGCTTAGTTTGTACTTGTGCCCCTGCCTTATGCCTAGCCAGCACTTGTGCCCCTGCCTTATGCCTAGCCAGCACTTGTGCTCCTGCCTTATGCCTAACCAGCCCTTGTGCCCCTGCCCTATGCCTAGCCAGCACTTGTGCCCCTGCCTTATGCCTAGCCCGCACTTGTGCCCCGGCCTTAAGCCTAGCCCGCACTTGTGCCCCGGCCTTAAGCCTAGCCCGCACTTGTGCCCCGGCCTTAAGCCTAGCCCGCACTTGTGCCCCGGCCTTAAGCCTAGCCCGCACTTGTGCCCCGGCCTTAAGCCTAGCCCGCATTTGTGCCCCGGCCTTAAGCCTAGCCCGCACTTGTGCCCCGGCCTTAAGCCTAGCCCGCACTTGTGCCCCGGCCTTAAGCCTAGCCCGCACTTGTGCCCCGGCCTTAAGCCTAGCCCGCACTTGTGCCCCGGCCTTAAGCCTAGCCCGCACTTGTGCCCCGGCCTTAAGCCTAGCCCGCACTTGTGCCCCGGCCTTAAGCCTAGCCCGCACTTGTGCCACTGCCTTATGCCTAGCCCGCACTTGTGCCCCTGCCTTAAGCCTAGCCCGCAATTGTGCCCCTGCCTTAAGCCTAGCCCGCACTTGTGCCCCTGCCTTAAGCCTAGCCCGCAATTGTGCCCCGGCCTTAAGCCTAGCCCGCACTTGTGCCCCGGCCTTAAGCCTAGCCCGCACTTGTGCCCGGCCTTAAGCCTAGCCCGCACTTGTGCCCCGGCCTTAAGCCTAGCCCGCACTTGTGCCCCGGCCTTAAGCCTAGCCCGCACTTGTGCCCCGGCCTTAAGCCTAGCCCGCACTTGTGCCCCGGCCTTAAGCCTAGCCCGCACTTTTGCCCCGGCCTTAAGCCTAGCCCGCACTTTTGCCCCGGCCTTAAGCCTAGCCCGCACTTTTGCCCCGGCCTTAAGCCTAGCCCGCACTTGTGCCCCGGCCTTAAGCCTAGCCCGCACTTGTGCCCCGGCCTTAAGCCTAGCCCGCACTTGTGCCCCGGCCTTAAGCCTAGCCTGCACTTGTGCCCCTGCCTTATGCCTAGCCCGCACTTGTGCCCCTGCCTTATGCCTAGCCCGCTCTTGTGCCCCTGCTTTATGCCTAGCCAGCACTTGTGCCCCTGCCTTATGCCTAGCCAGCACTTGTGCCCCTGTCTTTTGCCTAGCCAGCACTTGTGCCCCTGCCTTATGCCTAGCCCGCACTTGTGCCCCTGCCTTATGCCTAGCCCGCACTTGTGCCCCTGCCTTATGCCTAGCCCGCACTTGTGCCCCTGCCTTATGCCTAGCCAGCACTTGTGCCCCTGCCTTATGCCTAGCCAGCACTTGTGCCCCTGCCTTATGCCTAGCCAGCACTTGTGCCCCTGCCTTATGCCTAGCCAGCACTTGTGCCCCTGCCTTATGCCTAGCCAGCACTTGTGCCCCTGCCTTATGCCTAGCCAGCACTTGTGCCCCTGCCTTATGCCTAGCCAGCACTTGTGCCCCTGCCTTATGCCTAGCCAGCACTTGTGCCCCTGCCTTATGCCTAGCCAGCACTTGTGCCCCTGCCTTATGCCTAGCCAGCACTTGTGCCCCGGCCTTAAGCCTAGCCCGCACTTGTGCCCCGGCCTTAAGCCTAGCCCGCACTTGTGCCCCGGCCTTAAGCCTAGCCCGCACTTGTGCCCCGGCCTTAAGCCTAGCCCGCACTTGTGCCCCGGCCTTAAGCCTAGCCCGCACTTGTGCCCCGGCCTTAAGCCTAGCCCGCACTTGTGCCCCGGCCTTAAGCCTAGCCCGCACTTGTGCCCCGGCCTTAAGCCTAGCCCGCACTTGTGCCCCGGCCTTAAGCCTAGCCCGCACTTGTGCCCCGGCCTTAAGCCTAGCCCGCACTTGTGCCCCGGCCTTAAGCCTAGCCCGCACTTGTGCCCCGGCCTTAAGCCTAGCCCGCACTTGTGCCCCGGCCTTAAGCCTAGCCCGCACTTGTGCCCCGGCCTTAAGCCTAGCCCGCACTTGTGCCCCGGCCTTAAGCCTAGCCCGCACTTGTGCCCCGGCCTTAAGCCTAGCCCGCACTTGTGCCCCGGCCTTAAGCCTAGCCCGCACTTGTGCCCCGGCCTTAAGCCTAGCCCGCACTTGTGCCCCGGCCTTAAGCCTAGCCCGCACTTGTGCCCCGGCCTTAAGCCTAGCCCGCACTTGTGCCCCGGCCTTAAGCCTAGCCCGCACTTGTGCCCCGGCCTTAAGCCTAGCCCGCACTTGTGCCCCGGCCTTAAGCCTAGCCCGCACTTGTGCCCCGGCCTTAAGCCTAGCCCGCACTTGTGCCCCGGCCTTAAGCCTAGCCCGCACTTGTGCCCCGGCCTTAAGCCTAGCCCGCACTTGTGCCCCGGCCTTAAGCCTAGCCCGCACTTGTGCCCCGGCCTTAAGCCTAGCCCGCACTTGTGCCCCGGCCTTAAGCCTAGCCCGCACTTGTGCCCCGGCCTTAAGCCTAGCCCGCACTTGTGCCCCGGCCTTAAGCCTAGCCCGCACTTGTGCCCCGGCCTTAAGCCTAGCCCGCACTTGTGCCCCGGCCTTAAGCCTAGCCCGCACTTGTGCCCCGGCCTTAAGCCTAGCCCGCACTTGTGCCCCGGCCTTAAGCCTAGCCCGCACTTGTGCCCCGGCCTTAAGCCTAGCCCGCACTTGTGCCCCGGCCTTAAGCCTAGCCCGCACTTGTGCCCCTGCCTTATGCCTAGCCAGCACTTGTGCCCCTGCCTTATGCCTAGCCCGCACTTGTGCCCCTGCCTTATGCCAAGCCCGCACTTGTGCCCCTGCCTTATGCCTAGCCCGCACTTGTGCCCCTGCCTTATGCCTAGCCCGCACTTGTGCCCCTGCCTTATGCCTAGCCCGCACTTGTGCCCCTGCCTTATGCCTAGCCCGCACTTGTGCCCCTGCCTTATGCCTAGCCCGCACTTGTGCCCCTGCCTTATGCCTAGCCCGCACTTGTGCCCCTGCCTTATGCCTAGCCCGCACTTGTGCCCCTGCCTTATGCCTAGCCCGCACTTGTGCCCCTGCCTTATGCCTAGCCCGCACTTGTGCCCCTGCCTTATGCCTAGCCCGCACTTGTGCCCCTGCCTTATGCCTAGCCCGCACTTGTGCCCCTGCCTTATGCCTAGCCCGCACTTGTGCCCCTGCCTTATGCCTAGCCCGCACTTGTGCCCCTGCCTTATGCCTAGCCCGCACTTGTGCCCCTGCCTTATGCCTAGCCCGCACTTGTGCCCCTGCCTTATGCCTAGCCCGCACTTGTGCCCCTGCCTTATGCCTAGCCCGCACTTGTGCCCCTGCCTTATGCCTAGCCCGCACTTGTGCCCCTGCCTTATGCCTAGCCCGCACTTGTGCCCCTGCCTTATGCCTAGCCCGCACTTGTGCCCCTGCCTTATGCCTAGCCAGCACTTGTGCCCCTGCCTTATGCCTAGCCAGCACTTGTGCCCCTCCTTATGCCTAGCCAGCACTTGTGCCCCTGCCCTATGCCTAGCCAGCACTTGTGCCCCTGCCCTATGCCTAGCCAGCACTTGTGCCCCTGCCCTATGCCTAGCCAGCACTTGTGCCCCTGCCCTATGCCTAGCCAGCACTTGTGCCCCTGCCCTATGCTTAGCCAGCACTTGTGCCCCTGCCCTATGCCTAGCCAGCACTTGTGCCCCTGCCCTATGCCTAGCCAGCACTTGTGCCCCTGCCCTATGACTAGCCAGCACTTGTGCCCCTGCCTTATGCCTAGCCAGCACTTGTGCCCCTGCCTTATGCCTAGCCAGCACTTGTGCCCCTGCCTTGTGCCTCACCAGCACTTGTGCCCCTGCCTTATGCCTCGCCTGCACGTGTGCCCCTGCCTTATGCCTAGCCTGCACGTGTGCCCCTGCCTTATGCCTAGCCTGCACGTGTGCCCCTGCCTTATGCCTAGCCTGCACGTGTGCCCCTGCCTTATGCCTAGCCTGCACTTGTGCCCCTGCCTTATGCCTAGCCAGCACTTGTGCCCCTGCCTTATGCCTAGCCAGCACTTGTGCCCCTGCCTTATGCCTAGCCAGCACTTGTGCCCCTGCCTTATGCCTAGCCAGCACTTGTGCCCCTGCCTTATGCCTAGCCAGCACTTGTGCCCCTGCCTTATGCCTAGCCTGCACGTGTGCCCCTGCCTTATGCCTAGCCTGCACGTGTGCCCCTGCCTTATGCCTAGCCTGCACGTGTGCCCCTGCCTTATGCCTAGCCTGCACTTGTGCCCCTGCCTTATGCCTAGCCTGCACTTGTGCCCCTGCCTTATGCCTAGCCAGCACTTGTGCCCCTGCCTTATGCCTAGCCAGCACTTGTGCCCCTGCCTTATGCCTAGCCAGCACTTGTGCCCCTGCCTTATGCCTAGCCAGCACTTGTGCCCCTGCCTTATGCCTAGCCTGCACGTGTGCCCCTGCCTTATGCCTAGCCTGCACGTGTGCCCCTGCCTTATGCCTAGCCTGCACGTGTGCCCCTGCCTTATGCCTAGCCTGCACTTGTGCCCCTGCCTTATGCCTAGCCTGCACTTGTGCCCCTGCCTTATGCCTAGCCTGCACTTTTGCCCCTGCCTTATGCCTAGCCTGCACTTGTGCCCCTGCCTTATGCCTAGCCTGCACTTGTGCCCCTTGCATTATTGTTTTTTTGTCTTTAGCTTCATGTTGGTTATGCACACAGGGCAGGCTTTACGCTCTTCGCTCTTGTCCCGTCTGAATGCACATGCACGACTGTAATTGGGGACGAAGGCATTACCCATTTACGGAGGACAGACAAGATGTGCCTGGTCGCTTGGAGCATGGGGGTTATGGAGTGGCTCCGCACTGTACAACAAAGTACAGAGTAGAGGGGTGAAAGCTAGCTCTTCACCCCTAAGGGTGCCTATCCCTTTATGCAAAGAGTGCAAAGAGTTAGCCGTATGCCTTGTGTAGCCATCACTTGTGCCCCTGCCTTAAGCCTAGCCTGCATAGGTGCCCCTGCCTTATGCCCAGCTTGCACTTGTGCCTTTGCCTTATGCTTAGTTTGTGCTTGTGCCCCTGCCTAAAGCCTAGCCAGCACTTGTGCCCCTGCCTTATGCCTAGCCAGCACTTGTGCCCCTGCCTTATGCCTAACCAGCACTTGTGCCCCTGCCTTATGCCTAGCCAGCAATTGTGCCCCTGCCCTATGCTTAGTCAGCACTTGTGCCCCGGCCTTAAGCCTAGCCCGCACTTGTGCCCCGGCCTTAAGCCTAGCCCGCACTTGTGCCCCGGCCTTAAGCCTAGCCCGCACTTGTGCCCCGGCCTTAAGCCTAGCCCGCACTTGTGCCCCGGCCTTAAGCCTAGCCCGCACTTGTGCCCCGGCCTTAAGCCTAGCCCGCACTTGTGCCCCGGCCTTAAGCCTAGCCCGCACTTGTGCCCCGGCCTTAAGCCTAGCCCGCACTTGTGCCCCGGCCTTAAGCCTAGCCCGCACTTGTGCCCCGGCCTTAAGCCTAGCCCGCACTTGTGCCCCGGCCTTAAGCCTAGCCCGCACTTGTGCCCCGGCCTTAAGCCTAGCCCGCACTTGTGCCCCGGCCTTAAGCCTAGCCCGCACTTGTGCCCCGGCCTTAAGCCTAGCCCGCACTTGTGCCCCGGCCTTAAGCCTAGCCCGCACTTGTGCCCAGGCCTTAAGCCTAGCCCGCACTTGTTCCCCCGGCCTTAAGCCTAGCCAGCACTTGTGCCCCTGCCTGATGCCTAGCCAGCACTTGTGCCCCTGCCTGATGCCTAGCCAGCACTTGTGCCCCTGCCTTATGCCTAGCCAGCACTTGTGCCCCTGCCTTATGCCTAGCCAGCACTTGTGCCCCTGCCTTATGCTTAGTTTGTACTTGTGCCCCTGCCTTATGCCTAGCCAGCACTTGTGCCCCTGCCTTATGCCTAGCCAGCACTTGTGCTCCTGCCTTATGCCTAACCAGCCCTTGTGCCCCTGCCCTATGCCTAGCCAGCACTTGTGCCCCTGCCTTATGCCTAGCCCGCACTTGTGCCCCGGCCTTAAGCCTAGCCCGCACTTGTGCCCCGGCCTTAAGCCTAGCCCGCACTTGTGCCCCGGCCTTAAGCCTAGCCCGCACTTGTGCCCCGGCCTTAAGCCTAGCCCGCACTTGTGCCCCGGCCTTAAGCCTAGCCCGCACTTGTGCCCCGGCCTTAAGCCTAGCCCGCATTTGTGCCCCGGCCTTAAGCCTAGCCCGCACTTGTGCCCCGGCCTTAAGCCTAGCCCGCACTTGTGCCCCGGCCTTAAGCCTAGCCCGCACTTGTGCCCCGGCCTTAAGCCTAGCCCGCACTTGTGCCACTGCCTTATGCCTAGCCCGCACTTGTGCCCCTGCCTTAAGCCTAGCCCGCAATTGTGCCCCTGCCTTAAGCCTAGCCCGCACTTGTGCCCCTGCCTTAAGCCTAGCCCGCAATTGTGCCCCGGCCTTAAGCCTAGCCCGCACTTGTGCCCCGGCCTTAAGCCTAGCCCGCACTTGTGCCCGGCCTTAAGCCTAGCCCGCACTTGTGCCCCGGCCTTAAGCCTAGCCCGCACTTGTGCCCCGGCCTTAAGCCTAGCCCGCACTTGTGCCCCGGCCTTAAGCCTAGCCCGCACTTGTGCCCCGGCCTTAAGCCTAGCCCGCACTTTTGCCCCGGCCTTAAGCCTAGCCCGCACTTTTGCCCCGGCCTTAAGCCTAGCCCGCACTTTTGCCCCGGCCTTAAGCCTAGCCCGCACTTTTGCCCCGGCCTTAAGCCTAGCCCGCACTTTTGCCCCAGCCTTAAGCCTAGCCCGCACTTGTGCCCCGGCCTTAAGCCTAGCCCGCACTTGTGCCCCGGCCTTAAGCCTAGCCCGCACTTGTGCCCCGGCCTTAAGCCTAGCCCGCACTTGTGCCCCGGCCTTAAGCCTAGCCTGCACTTGTGCCCCTGCCTTATGCCTAGCCCGCACTTGTGCCCCTGCCTTATGCCTAGCCCGCACTTGTGCCCCTGCCTTATGCCTAGCCCGCTCTTGTGCCCCTGCTTTATGCCTAGCCAGCACTTGTGCCCCTGCCTTATGCCTAGCCAGCACTTGTGCCCCTGTCTTTTGCCTAGCCAGCACTTGTGCCCCTGCCTTATGCCTAGCCCGCACTTGTGCCCCTGCCTTATGCCTAGCCCGCACTTGTGCCCCTGCCTTATGCCTAGCCAGCACTTGTGCCCCTGCCTTATGCCTAGCCAGCACTTGTGCCCCTGCCTTATGCCTAGCCAGCACTTGTGCCCCTGCCTTATGCCTAGCCAGCACTTGTGCCCCTGCCTTATGCCTAGCCAGCACTTGTGCCCCTGCCTTATGCCTAGCCAGCACTTGTGCCCCTGCCTTATGCCTAGCCAGCACTTGTGCCCCTGCCTTATGCCTAGCCAGCACTTGTGCCCCTGCCTTATGCCTAGCCAGCACTTGTGCCCCTGCCTTATGCCTAGCCAGCACTTGTGCCCCTGCCTTATGCCTAGCCAGCACTTGTGCCCCTGCCTTATGCCTAGCCAGCACTTGTGCCCCTGCCTTATGCCTAGCCCGCACTTGTGCCCAGGCCTTAAGCCTAGCCCGCACTTGTGCCCAGGCCTTAAGCCTAGCCCGCACTTATGCCCAGGCCTTAAGCCTAGCCCGCACTTGTGCCCAGGCCTTAAGCCTAGCCCGCACTTGTGCCCCGGCCTTAAGCCTAGCCCGCACTTGTGCCCCGGCCTTAAGCCTAGCCCGCACTTGTGCCCCGGCCTTAAGCCTAGCCTGCACTTGTGCCCCGGCCTTAAGCCTAGCCCGCACTTGTGCCCCGGCCTTAAGCCTAGCCCGCACTTGTGCCCCGGTCTTAAGCCTAGCCCGCACTTGTGCCCCGGCCTTAAGCCTAGCCCGCACTTGTGCCCCTGCCTTATGCCTAGCCTGCACTTGTGCCCCTGCCTTATGCCTAGCCTGCACTTGTGCCCCTGCCTTATGCCTAGCCTGCACTTGTGCCCCTGCCTTATGCCTAGCCTGCACTTGTGCCCCTGCCTTATGCCTAGCCTGCACTTGTGCCCCTGCCTTATGCCTAGCCTGCACTTGTGCCCCTTGCATTATTGTTTTTTTGTCTTTAGCTTCATGTTGGTTATGCACACAGGGCAGGCTTTACGCTCTTCGCTCTTGTCCCGTCTGAATGCACATGCACGACTGTAATTGGGGACGAAGGCATTACCCATTTACGGAGGACAGACAAGATGTGCCTGGTCGCTTGGAGCATGGGGGTTATGGAGTGGCTCCGCACTGTACAACAAAGTACAGAGTAGAGGGGTGAAAGCTAGCTCTTCACCCCTAAGGGTGCCTGTCCCTTTATGCAAAGAGTGCAAAGAGTTAGCCGTATGCCTTATGTGTAGCCATCACTTGTGCCCCTGCCTTAAGCCTAGCCTGCATAGGTGCCCCTGCCTTATGCCTAGCCAGCACTTGTGCCCCGGCCTTATGCCTAGCCAGCACTTGTGCCCCGGCCTTATGCCTAGCCAGCACTTGTGCCCCGGCCTTATGCCTAGCCAGCACTTGTGCCCCGGCCTTATGCCTAGCCAGCACTTGTGCCCCGGCCTTATGCCTAGCCAGCACTTGTGCCCCGGCCTTATGCCTAGCCAGCACTTGTGCCCCGGCCTTATGCCTAGCCAGCACTTGTGCCCCGGCCTTATGCCTAGCCAGCACTTGTGCCCCTGCCTTATGCCTAGCCAGCACCTGTGCCCCTGCCTTATGCCTAGCCAACACCTGTGCCCCTGCCTTATGCCTAGCCAGCACTTGTGCCCCTGCCTTATGCCTAGCCAGCACTTGTGCCCCTGCCTTATGCCTAGCCAGCACTTGTGCCCCTGCCTTATGCCTAGCCAGCACTTGTGCCCCTGCCTTATGCCTAGCCTGCACGTGTGCACCTGCCTTATGCCTAGCCTGCACGTGTGCACCTGCCTTATGCCTAGCCTGCACGTGTGCCCCTGCCTTATGCCTAGCCTGCACGTGTGCCCCTGCCTTATGCCTAGCCTGCACTTGTGCCCCTGCCTTATGCCTAGCCAGCACTTGTGCCCCTGCCTTATGCCTAGCCAGCACTTGTGCCCCTGCCTTATGCGTAGCCAGCACTTGTGCCCCTGCCTTATGCCTAGCCAGCACTTGTGCCCCTGCCTTATGCCTAGCCAGCACTTGTGCCCCTGCCTTATGCCTAGCCAGCACTTGTGCCCCTGCCTTATGCCTAGCCAGCACTTGTGTCCCTGCCTTATGCCTAGCCAGCACTTGTGCCCCTGCCTTATGCCTAGCCAGCACTTGTGCCCCTGCCTTATGCCTAGCCAGCACTTGTGCCCCTGCCTTATGCCTAGCCAGCACTTGTGCCCCTGCCTTATGCCTAGCCAGCACTTGTGCCCCTGCCTTATGCCTAGCCAGCACTTGTGCCCCTGCCTTATGCCTAGCCAGCACTTGTGCCCCTGCATTATGCCTAGCCAGCACTTGTGCCCCTCCTTATGCCTAGCCAGCACTTGTGCCCCTGCCCTATGCCTAGCCAGCACTTGTGCCCCTGCCCTATGCCTAGCCAGCACTTGTGCCCCTGCCCTATGCCTAGCCAGCACTTGTGCCCCTGCCCTATGCCTAGCCAGCACTTGTGCCCCTGCCCTATGCCTAGCCAGCACTTGTGCCCCTGCCCTATGCCTAGCCAGCACTTGTGCCCCTGCCCTATGCCTAGCCAGCACTTGTGCCCCTGCCCTATGCCTAGCCAGCACTTGTGCCCCTGCCCTATGCCTAGCCAGCACTTGTGCCCCTTGCATTATTGTTTTTTTGTCTTTAGCTTCATGTTGGTTATGCACACAGGGCAGGCTTTACGCTCTTCGCTCTTGTCCCGTCTGAATGCACATGCACGACTGTAATTGGGGACGAAGGCATTACCCATTTACGGAGGACAGACAAGATGTGCCTGGTCGCTTGGAGCATGGGGGTTATGGAGTGGCTCCGCACTGTACAACAAAGTACAGAGTAGAGGGGTGAAAGCTAGCTCTTCACCCCTAAGGGTGCCTATCCCTTTATGCAAAGAGTGCAAAGAGTTAGCCGTATGCCTTATGTGTAGCCATCACTTGTGCCCCTGCCTTATGCCTAGCCAGCACTTGTGCCCCGGCCTTATGCCTAGCCAGCACTTGTGCCCCTGCCTTATGCCTAGCCAGCACTTGTGCCCCGGCCTTATGCCTAGCCAGCACTTGTGCCCCGGCCTTATGCCTAGCCAGCACTTGTGCCCCTGCCTTATGCCTAGCCTGCACTTGTGCCCCTGCCTTATGCCTAGCCTGCACTTGTGCCCCTGCCTTATGCCTAGCCAGCACTTGTGCCCTTGCCTTATGCCTAGCCAGCACTTGTGCCCCTGCCTTATGCCTAGCCAGCACTTGTGCCCCTGCCTTATGCCTAGACAGCACTTGTGCCCCTGCCTTATGCCTAGACAGCACTTGTGCCCCTGCCTTATGCCTAGACAGCACTTGTGCCCCTGCCTTATGCCTAGCCAGCACTTGTGCCCCTGCCTTATGCCTAGCCAGGACTTGTGCCCCTGCCTTATGCCTAGCCAGCACTTGTGCCCCTGCCTTATGCCTAGCCTGCACTTGTGCCCCTGCCTTATGCCTAGCCAGCACTTGTGCCCCTGCCGTATGCCTAGCCAGCACTTGTGCCCCTGCCGTATGCCTAGCCAGCACTTGTGCCCCTGCCTTATGCCTAGCCAGCACTTGTGCCCCTGCCTTATGCCTAGCCAGCACTTGTGCCCCTGCCTTATGCCTAGCCAGCACTTGTGCCCCTGCCTTATGCCTAGCCTGCACTTGTGCCCCTGCCTTATGCCTAGCCTGCACTTGTGCCCCTGCCTTATGCCTAGCCTGCACTTGTGCCCCTGCCTTATGCCTAGCCTGCACTTGTGCCCCTGCCTTATGCCTAGCCTGCACTTGTGCCCCTGCCTTATGCCTAGCCTGCACTTGTGCCCCTGCCTTATGCCTAGCCAGCACTTGTGCCCCTGCCTTATGCCTAGCCAGCACTTGTGCCCCTCCTTATGCCTAGCCAGCACTTGTGCCCCTGCCCTATGCCTAGCCAGCACTTGTGCCCCTGCCCTATGCCTAGCCAGCACTTGTGCCCCTGCCCTATGCCTAGCCAGCACTTGTGCCCCTGCCCTATGCCTAGCCAGCACTTGTGCCCCTGCCCTATGCCTAGCCAGCACTTGTGCCCCTGCCTTATGACTAGCCAGCACTTGTGCCCCTGCCTTATGCCTAGCCAGCACTTGTGCCCCTGCCTTATGCCTAGCCAGCACTTGTGCCCCTGCCTTATGCCTAGCCTGCACTTGTGCCCCTGCCTTATGCCTAGCCTGCACTTGTGCCCCTGCCTTATGCCTAGCCTGCACTTGTGCCCCTGCCTTATGCCTAGCCTGCACTTGTGCCCCTGCCTTATGCCTAGCCTGCACTTGTGCCCCTGCCTTATGCCTAGCCTGCACTTGTGCCCCTGCCTTATGCCTAGCCTGCACTTGTGCCCCTTGCATTATTTTTTTTTTGTCTTTAGCTTCATGTTGGTTATGCACACAGGGCAGGCTTTACGCTCTTCGCTCTTGTCCCGTCTGAATGCACATGCACGACTGTAATTGGGAACGAAGGCATTACCCATTTACGGAGAACAGACAAGATGTGCCTGGTCGCTTGGAGCATGGGGGTTATGGAGTGGCTCCGCACTGTACAACAAAGTACAGAGTAGAGGGGTGAAAGCTAGCTCTTCACCCCTAAGGGTGCCTATCCCTTTATGCAAAGAGTGCAAAGAGTTAGCCGTATGCCTTATGTGTAGCCATCACTTGTGCCCATGCTTTAAGCCCAGCCTGCATAGGTGCCCCTGTCTTATGCCTAGCCAGCACTTGTGCCCCTGCCTTATGCCTAGCCAGCACTTGTGCCCCTGCCTTATGCCTAGCCAGCACTTGTGCCCCTGCCTTATGCCTAGCCAGCACTTGTGCCCCTGCCTTATGCCTAGCCAGCACTTGTGCCCCTGCCTTATGCCTAGCCAGCACTTGTGCCCCTGCCTTATGCCTAGCCAGCACTTGTGCCCCTGCCTTATGCCTAGCCAGCACTTGTGCCCCTGCCTTATGCCTAGCCAGCACTTGTGCCCCTGCCTTATGCCTAGCCAGCACTTGTGCCCCTGCCTTATGCCTAGCCAGCACTTGTGCCCCTGCCTTATGCCTAGCCAGCACTTGTGCCCCTGCCTTATGCCTAGCCAGCACTTGTGCCCCTGCCTTATGTCTAGCCAGCACTTGTGCCCCTGCCTTATGCCTAGCCAGCACTTGTGCCCCTGCCTTATGCCTAGCCAGCACTTGTGCCCCTGCCTTATGCCTAGCCAGCACTTGTGCCCCTGCCTTATGCCTAGCCAGCACTTGTGCCCCTGCCTTATGCCTAGCCAGCACTTGTGCCCCTGCCTTATGCCTAGCCAGCACTTGTGCCCCTGCCTTATGCCTAGCCTGCACTTGTGCCCCTGCCTTATGCCTAGCCAGCACTTGTGCCCCTGCCTTATGCCTAGCCAGCACTTGTGCCCCTGCCTTATGCCTAGCCAGCACGTGTGCCCCTGCCTTATGCGTAGCCAGCACTTGTGCCCCTGCCTTATGCGTAGCCAGCACTTGTGCCCCTGCCTTATGCCTAGCCAGCACTTGTGCCCCTGCCCTATGCCTAGCCAGCACTTGTGCCCCTGCCCTATGCCTAGCCAGCACTTGTGCCCCTGCCCTATGCCTAGCCAGCACTTGTGCCCCTGCCCTATGCCTAGCCAGCACTTGTGCCCCTGCCCTATGCCTAGCCAGCACTTGTGCCCCGGCCCTATGCCTAGCCAGCACTTGTGCCCCTGCCTTATGACTAGCCAGCACTTGTGCCCCTGCCTTATGCCTAGCCAGCACTTGTGCCCCTGCCTTATGCCTAGCCAGCACTTGTGCCCCTGCCCTATGCCTAGCCAGCACTTGTGCCCCTGCCTTATGCCTAGCCAGCACTTGTGCCCCTGCCTTATGCGTAGCCAGCACTTGTGCCCCTGCCTTATGCCTAGCCAGCACTTGTGCCCCTGCCCTATGCCTAGCCAGCACTTGTGCCCCTGCCTTATGCCTAGCCTGCACTTGTGCCCCTGCCTTATGCCTAGCCTGCACTTGTGCCCCTGCCTTATGCCTAGCCTGCACTTGTGCCCCTGCCTTATGCCTAGCCTGCACTTGTGCCCCTTGCATTATTGTTTTTTTGTCTTTAGCTTCATGTTGGTTATGCACACAGGGCAGGCTTTACGCTCTTCGCTCTTGTCCCGTCTGAATGCACATGCACGACTGTAATTGGGGACGAAGGCATTACCCATTTACGGAGTACAGACAAGATGTGCCTGGTCGCTTGGAGCATGGGGGTTATGGAGTGGCTCCGCACTGTACAACAAAGTACAGAGTAGAGGGGTGAAAGCTAGCTCTTCACCCCTAAGGGTGCCTATCCCTTTATGCAAAGAGTGCAAAGAGTTAGCCGTATGCCTTATGTGTAGCCATCACTTGTGCCCATGCCTTAAGCCCAGCCTGCATAGGTGCCCCTGCCTTATGCCTAGCCAGCACTTGTGCCCCGGCCTTATGCCTAGCCAGCACTTGTGCCCCGGCCTTATGCCTAGCCAGCACTTGTGCCCCGGCCTTATGCCTAGCCAGCACTTGTGCCCCGGCCTTATGCCTAGCCAGCACTTGTGCCCCTGCCTTATGCCTAGCCAGCACTTGTGCCCCTGCCTTATGCCTAGCCAGCACTTGTGCCCCTGCCTTATGCCTAGCCAGCACTTGTGCCCCTGCCTTATGCCTAGCCAGCACTTGTGCCCCTGCCTTATGCCTAGCCAGCACTTGTGCCCCTGCCTTATGCCTAGCCAGCACTTGTGCCCCTGCCTTATGCCTAGCCAGCACTTGTGCCCCTGCCTTATGCCTAGCCAGCACTTGTGCCCCTGCCTTATGCCTAGCCAGCACTTGTGCCCCTGCCTTATGCCTGGCCAGCACTTGTGCCCCTGCCTTATGCCTGGCCAGCACTTGTGCCCCTGCCTTATGCCTAGCCAGCACTTGTGCCCCTGCCTTATGCCTAGCCAGCACTTGTGCCCCTGCCTTATGCCTAGCCAGCACTTGTGCCCCTGCCTTATGCCTAGCCAGCACTTGTGCCCCTGCCTTATGCCTAGCCAGCACTTGTGCCCCTGCCTTATGCCTAGCCAGCACTTGTGCCCCTGCCTTATGCCTAGCCAGCACTTGTGCCCCTGCCTTATGCCTAGCCAGCACTTGTGCCCCTGCCTTATGCCTAGCCAGCACTTGTGCCCCTGCCTTATGCCTAGCCAGCACTTGTGCCCCTGCCTTATGCCTAGCCAGCACTTGTGCCCCTGCCTTATGCCTAGCCAGCACTTGGGCCCCTGCCTTATGCCTAGCCAGCACTTGTGCCCCTGCCTTATGCCTAGCCAGCACTTGTGCCCCTGAATTATGCCTAGCCAGCACTTGTGCCCCTGCCTTATGCCTAGCCAGCACTTGTGCCCCTGCCTTATGCCTAGCCAGCACTTGTGCCCCTGCCTTATGCCTAGCCAGCACTTGTGCCCCTGCCTTATGCCTAGCCAGCACGTGTGCCCCTGCCTTATGCCTAGCCAGCACGTGTGCCCCTGCCTTATGCCTAGCCAGCACTTGTGCCCCTGAATTATGCCTAGACAGCACTTGTGTCCCTGCCTTATGCCTAGCCAGCACTTGTGCCCCTGCTTTATGCATAGCCAGCACTTGTGCCCCTGCCTTATGCCTAGCCAGCACTTGTGCCCCTGCCTTATGCCTAGCCAGCACTTGTGCCCCTGCCTTATGCCTAGCCAGCACTTGTGCCCCTGCCTTATGCCTAGCCAGCACTTGTGCCCCTGCCTTATGCCTAGCCAGCAATTGTGCCCCTGCCTTATGCCTAGCCAGCACTTGTGCCCCTGCCTTATGCCTTGCCAGCACTTGTGCCCCTGCCTTATGCCTAGCCAGCACTTGTGCCCCTGCCTTATGCCTAGCCAGCACTTGTGCCCCTGCCTTATGCCTAGCCAGCACTTGTGCCCCTGCCTTATGCCTAGCCAGCACTTGTGCCCCTGCCTTATGCCTAGCCAGCACTTGTGCCCCTGCCTTATGCCTAGCCAGCACTTGTGCCCCTGCCTTATGCCTAGCCAGCACTTGTGCCCCTGCCTTATGCCTAGCCAGCACTTGTGCCCCTGCCTTATGCCTGGCCAGCACTTGTGCCCCTGCCTTATGCCTGGCCAGCACTTGTGCCCCTGCCTTATGCCTGGCCAGCACTTGTGCCCCTGCCTTATGCCTGGCCAGCACTTGTGCCCCTGCCTTATGCCTGGCCAGCACTTGTGCCCCTGCCTTATGCCTGGCCAGCACTTGTGCCCCTGCCTTATGCCTGGCCAGCACTTGTGCCCCTGCCTTATGCCTGGCCAGCACGTGTGCCCCTGCCTTATGCCTGGCCAGCACGTGTGCCCCTGCCTTATGCCTGGCCAGCACGTGTGCCCCTGCCTTATGCCTGGCCAGCACTTGTGCCCCTGCCTTATGCCTGGCCAGCACTTGTGCCCCTGCCTTATGCCTGGCCAGCACTTGTGCCCCTGCCTTATGCCTAGCCAGCACTTGTGCCCCTGCCTTATGCGTAGCCAGCACTTGTGCCCCTGCCTTATGCCTAGCCAGCACTTGTGCCCCTGCCTTATGCCTAGCCAGCACTTGTGCCCCTGCCTTATGCCTAGCCAGCACTTGTGCCCCTCCTTATGCCTAGCCAGCACTTGTGCCCCTGCCCTATGCCTAGCCAGCACTTGTGCCCCTGCCCTATGCCTAGCCAGCACTTGTGCCCCTGCCCTATGCCTAGCCAGCACTTGTGCTCCTGCCCTATGCCTAGTCAGCACTTGTGCCCCTGCCCTATGCCTAGCCAGCACTTGTGCCCCTGTCTTATGACTAGCCAGCACTTGTGCCCCTGCCTTATGCCTAGCCAGCACTTGTGCCCCTGCCTTATGCCTAGCCAGCACTTGTGCCCCTGCCTTATGCCTAGCCTGCACTTGTGCCCCTGCCTAATGCCTAGCCTGCACTTGTGCCCCTGCCTTATGCCTAGCCTGCACTTGTGCCCCTGCCTTATGCCTAGCCTGCACTTGTGCCCCTGCCTTATGCCTAGCCTGCACTTGTGCCCCTGCCTTATGCCTAGCCTGCACTTGTGCCCCTTGCATTATTGTTTTTTTGTCTTTAGCTTCATGTTGGTTATGCACACAGGGCAGGCTTTACGCTCTTCGCTCTTGTCCCGTCTGAATGCACATGCACGACTGTAATTGGGGACGAAGGCATTACCCATTTACGGAGGACAGACAAGATGTGCCTGGTCGCTTGGAGCATGGGGGTTATGGAGTGGCTCCGCACTGTACAACAAAGTACAGAGTAGAGGGGTGAAAGCTAGCTCTTCACCCCTAAGGGTGCCTATCCCTTTATGCAAAGAGTGCAAAGAGTTAGCCGTATGCCTTATGTGTAGCCATCACTTGTGCCCCTGCCTTAAGCCTAGCCTGCATAGGTGCCCCTGCCTTATGCCTAGCCAGCACTTGTGCCCCGGCCTTATGCCTAGCCAGCACTTGTGCCCCGGCCTTATGCCTAGCCAGCACTTGTGCCCCGGCCTTATGCCTAGCCAGCACTTGTGCCCCGGCCTTATGCCTAGCCAGCACTTGTGCCCCGGCCTTATGCCTAGCCAGCACTTGTGCCCCGGCCTTATGCCTAGCCAGCACCTGTGCCCCTGCCTTATGCCTAGCCAACACCTGTGCCCCTGCCTTATGCCTAGCCAGCACTTGTGCCCCTGCCTTATGCCTAGCCAGCACTTGTGCCCCTGCCTTATGCCTAGCCAGCACTTGTGCCCCTGCCTTATGCCTAGCCAGCACTTGTGCCCCTGCCTTATGCCTAGCCAGCACTTGTGCCCCTGCCTTATGCCTAGCCAGCACGTGTGCCCCTGCCTTATGCCTAGCCTGCACGTGTGCACCTGCCTTATGCCTAGCCTGCACGTGTGCACCTGCCTTATGCCTAGCCTGCACGTGTGCCCCTGCCTTATGCCTAGCCTGCACGTGTGCCCCTGCCTTATGCCTAGCCTGCACTTGTGCCCCTGCCTTATGCCTAGCCAGCACTTGTGCCCCTGCCTTATGCCTAGCCAGCACTTGTGCCCCTGCCTTATGCGTAGCCAGCACTTGTGCCCCTGCCTTATGCCTAGCCAGCACTTGTGCCCCTGCCTTATGCCTAGCCAGCACTTGTGCCCCTGCCTTATGCCTAGCCAGCACTTGTGCCCCTGCCTTATGCCTAGCCAGCACTTGTGTCCCTGCCTTATGCCTAGCCAGCACTTGTGCCCCTGCCTTATGCCTAGCCAGCACTTGTGCCCCTGCCTTATGCCTAGCCAGCACTTGTGCCCCTGCCTTATGCCTAGCCAGCACTTGTGCCCCTGCCTTATGCCTAGCCAGCACTTGTGCCCCTGCCTTATGCCTAGCCAGCACTTGTGCCCCTGCCTTATGCCTAGCCAGCACTTGTGCCCCTGCCTTATGCCTAGCCAGCACTTGTGCCCCTGCCTTATGCCTAGCCAGCACTTGTGCCCCTGCCTTATGCCTAGCCAGCACTTGTGCCCCTGCATTATGCCTAGCCAGCACTTGTGCCCCTCCTTATGCCTAGCCAGCACTTGTGCCCCTGCCCTATGCCTAGCCAGCACTTGTGCCCCTGCCCTATGCCTAGCCAGCACTTGTGCCCCTGCCCTATGCCTAGCCAGCACTTGTGCCCCTGCCCTATGCCTAGCCAGCACTTGTGCCCCTGCCCTATGCCTAGCCAGCACTTGTGCCCCTGCCCTATGCCTAGCCAGCACTTGTGCCCCTGCCCTATGCCTAGCCAGCACTTGTGCCCCTGCCCTATGCCTAGCCAGCACTTGTGCCCCTTGCATTATTGTTTTTTTGTCTTTAGCTTCATGTTGGTTATGCACACAGGGCAGGCTTTACGCTCTTCGCTCTTGTCCCGTCTGAATGCACATGCACGACTGTAATTGGGGACGAAGGCATTACCCATTTACGGAGGACAGACAAGATGTGCCTGGTCGCTTGGAGCATGGGGGTTATGGAGTGGCTCCGCACTGTACAACAAAGTACAGAGTAGAGGGGTGAAAGCTAGCTCTTCACCCCTAAGGGTGCCTATCCCTTTATGCAAAGAGTGCAAAGAGTTAGCCGTATGCCTTATGTGTAGCCATCACTTGTGCCCCTGCCTTATGCCTAGCCAGCACTTGTGCCCCGGCCTTATGCCTAGCCAGCACTTGTGCCCCTGCCTTATGCCTAGCCAGCACTTGTGCCCCGGCCTTATGCCTAGCCAGCACTTGTGCCCCGGCCTTATGCCTAGCCAGCACTTGTGCCCCTGCCTTATGCCTAGCCTGCACTTGTGCCCCTGCCTTATGCCTAGCCTGCACTTGTGCCCCTGCCTTATGCCTAGCCTGCACTTGTGCCCCTGCCTTATGCCTAGCCTGCACTTGTGCCCCTGCCTTATGCCTAGCCAGCACTTGTGCCCTTGCCTTATGCCTAGCCAGCACTTGTGCCCCTGCCTTATGCCTAGCCAGCACTTGTGCCCCTGCCTTATGCCTAGACAGCACTTGTGCCCCTGCCTTATGCCTAGACAGCACTTGTGCCCCTGCCTTATGCCCAGACAGCACTTGTGCCCCTGCCTTATGCCTAGCCAGCACTTGTGCCCCTGCCTTATGCCTAGCCAGCACTTGTGCCCCTGCCTTATGCCTAGCCAGCACTTGTGCCCCTGCCTTATGCCTAGCCTGCACTTGTGCCCCTGCCTTATGCCTAGCCAGCACTTGTGCCCCTGCCGTATGCCTAGCCAGCACTTGTGCCCCTGCCGTATGCCTAGCCAGCACTTGTGCCCCTGCCGTATGCCTAGCCAGCACTTGTGCCCCTGCCTTATGCCTAGCCAGCACTTGTGCCCCTGCCTTATGCCTAGCCAGCACTTGTGCCCCTGCCTTATGCCTAGCCAGCACTTGTGCCCCTGCCTTATGCCTAGCCAGCACTTGTGCCCCTGCCTTAAGCCTAGCCCGCACTTGTGCCCCGGCCTTAAGCCTAGCCCGCACTTGTGCCCCGGCCTTAAGCCTAGCCCGCACTTGTGCCCCGGCCTTAAGCCTAGCCCGCACTTGTGCCCCGGCCTTAAGCCTAGCCCGCACTTGTGCTCTGGCCTTAAGCCTAGCCCGCACTTGTGCTCTGGCCTTAAGCCTAGCCCGCACTTGTGCCCCGGCCTTAAGCCTAGCCCGCACTTGTGCCCCGGCCTTAAGCCTAGCCCGCACTTGTGCCCCGGCCTTAAGCCTAGCCCGCACTTGTGCTCTGGCCTTAAGCCTAGCCCGCACTTGTGCCCCGGCCTTAAGCCTAGCCCGCACTTGTGCCCCGGCCTTAAGCCTAGCCCGCACTTGTGCCCCGGCCTTAAGCCTAGCCCGCACTTGTGCTCTGGCCTTAAGCCTAGCCCGCACTTGTGCTCTGGCCTTAAGCCTAGCCCGCACTTGTGCTCTGGCCTTAAGCCTAGCCCGCACTTGTGCTCTGGCCTTATGCCTAGCCAGCACTTGTGCCCCTGCCTTATGCCTAGCCAGCACTTGTGCCCCTGCCTTATGCCTAGCCAGCACTTGTGCCCCTGCCTTATGCTAACCAGCACTTGTGCCCCTGCCTTATGCCTAGCCAGCACTTGTGCCCCTGCCTTATGCCTAGCCAGCACTTGTGCCCCTGCCTTATGCCTAGCCAGCACTTGTGCCCCTGCCTTATGCCTAGCCAGCACTTGTGCCCCTGCCTTATGCCTAGCCAGCACTTGTGCCCCTGCCTTATGCCTAGCCAGCACTTGTGCCCCGGCCTTAAGCCTAGCCCGCACTTGTGCCCCGGCCTTAAGCCTAGCCCGCACTTGTGCCCCGGCCTTAAGCCTAGCCCGCACTTGTGCCCCGGCCTTAAGCCTAGCCCGCACTTGTGCCCCGGCCTTAAGCCTAGCCCGCACTTGTGCCCCGGCCTTAAGCCTAGCCCGCACTTGTGCCCCGGCCTTAAGCCTAGCCCGCACTTGTGCCCCGGCCTTAAGCCTAGCCCGCACTTGTGCCCCGGCCTTAAGCCTAGCCCGCACTTGTGCCCCGGCCTTAAGCCTAGCCCGCACTTGTGCCCCGGCCTTAAGCCTAGCCCGCACTTGTGCCCCGGCCTTAAGCCTAGCCCGCACTTGTGCCCCTGCCTTATGCCTAGCCAGCACTTGTGCCCCTGCCTTATGCCTAGCCAGCACCTGTGCCCCTGCCTTATGCCTAGCCAGCACCTGTGCCCCTGCCTTATGCCTAGCCTGAACGTGTGCCCCTGCCTTATGCCTAGCCTGAACGTGTGCCCCTGCCTTATGCCTAGCCTGCACTTGTGCCCCTGCCTTATGCCTAGCCTGCACTTGTGCCCCTGCCTTATGCCTAGCCTGCACTTTTGCCCCGGCCTTAAGCCTAGCCCGCACTTGTGCCCCGGCCTTAAGCCTAGCCCGCACTTGTGCCCCGGCCTTAAGCCTAGCCCGCACTTGTGCCCCGGCCTTAAGCGTAGCCCGCACTTGTGCCCCGGCCTTAAGCCTAGCCCGCACTTGTGCCCCGGCCTTAAGCCTAGCCCGCACTTGTGCCCCGGCCTTAAGCCTAGCCCGCACTTGTGCCCTGGCCTTAAGCCTAGCCCGCACTTGTGCCCCGGCCTTAAGCCTAGCCCGCACTTGTGCCCCGGCCTTAAGCCTAGCCCGCACTTGTGCCCCGGCCTTAAGCCTAGCCCGCACTTGTGCCCCGGCCTTAAGCCTAGCCCGCACTTGTGCCCCTGCCTTATGCCTAGCCAGCACTTGTGCCCCTGCCTTATGCCTAGCCAGCACCTGTGCCCCTGCCTTATGCCTAGCCAGCACCTGTGCCCCTGCCTTATGCCTAGCCTGAACGTGTGCCCCTGCCTTATGCCTAGCCTGAACGTGTGCCCCTGCCTTATGCCTAGCCTGCACTTGTGCCCCTGCCTTATGCCTAGCCTGCACTTGTGCCCCTGCCTTATGCCTAGCCTGCACTTGTGCCCCTGCCTTATGCCTAGCCTGCACTTGTGCCCCTTGCATTATTGTTTTTTTGTCTTTAGCTTCATGTTGGTTATGCACACAGGGCAGGCTTTACGCTCTTCGCTCTTGTCCCGTCTGAATGCACATGCACGACTGTAATTGGGGACGAAGGCATTACCCATTTACGGAGGACAGACAAGATGTGCCTGGTCGCTTGGAGCATGGGGGTTATGGAGTGGCTCCGCACTGTACAACAAAGTACAGAGTAGAGGGGTGAAAGCTAGCTCTTCACCCCTAAGGGTGCCTATCCCTTTATGCAAAGAGTGCAAAGAGTTAGCCGTATGCCTTGTGTAGCCATCACTTGTGCCCCTGCCTTAAGCCTAGCCTGCATAGGTGCCCCTGCCTTATGCCTAGCTTGCACTTGTGCCTTTGCCTTATGCTTAGTTTGTGCTTGTGCCCCTGCCTAAAGCCTAGCCAGCACTTGTGCCTCTGCCTTATGCCTAGCCAGCACTTGTGCCCCTGCCTTATGCCTAGCCAGCACTTGTGCCCCTGCCTTATGCCTAGCCAGCACTTGTGCCCCTGCCTTATGCCTAGCCAGCACTTGTGCCCCGGCCTTAAGCCTAGCCCGCACTTGTGCCCCAGCCTTAAGCCTAGCCCGCACTTGTGCCCCGGCCTTAAGCCTAGCCTTCACTTGTGCCCCTGCCTTATGCCTAGCCAGCACTTGTGCTCCTGCCTTATGCCTAGCCAGCACTTGTGCCCCTGCCTTATGCCTAGCCAGCACTTGTGCCCCTGCCTTATGCCTAGCCAGCACTTGTGCCCCTCCTTATGCCTAGCCAGCACTTGTGCCCCTGCCCTATGCCTAGCCAGCACTTGTGCCCCTGCCCTATGCCTAGCCAGCACTTGTGCCCCTGCCCTATGCCTAGCCAGCACTTGTGCCCCTGCCCTATGCCTAGCCAGCACTTGTGCCCCTGCCCTATGCCTAGCCAGCACTTGTGCCCCTGCCTTATGACTAGCCAGCACTTGTGCCCCTGCCTTATGCCTAGCCAGCACTTGTACCCCTGCCTTATGCCTAGCCTGCACGTGTGCCCCTGCCTTATGCCTAGCCTGCACGTGTGCCCCTGCCTTATGCCTAGCCTGCACGTGTGCCCCTGCCCTATGCCTAGCCAGCACTTGTGCCCTTGCCCTATGCCTAGCCAGCACTTGTGCCCCTGCCCTATGCCTAGCCAGCACTTGTGCCCCTGCCTTATGACTAGCCAGCACTTGTGCCCCTGCCTTATGCCTAGCCAGCACTTGTGCCCCTGCCTTATGCCTAGCCTGCACGTGTGCCCCTGCCTTATGCCTAGCCTGCACGTGTGCCCCTGCCTTATGCCTAGCCAGCACTTGTGCCCCTGCCTTATGCCTAGCCAGCACTTGTGCCCCTGCCTTATGCCTAGCCAGCACTTGTGCCCCTGCCTTATGCCTAGCCTGCACGTGTGCCCCTGCCTTATGCCTAGCCTGCACGTGTGCCCCTGCCTTATGCCTAGCCTGCACGTGTGCCCCTGCCTTATGCCTAGCCTGCACTTGTGCCCCTGCCTTATGCCTAGCCTGCACTTGTGCCCCTGCCTTATGCCTAGCCTGCACTTGTGCCCCTGCCTTATGCCTAGCCTGCACTTTTGCCCCTGCCTTATGCCTAGCCTGCACTTGTGCCCCTGCCTTATGCCTAGCCTGCACTTGTGCCCCTTGCATTATTGTTTTTTTGTCTTTAGCTTCATGTTGGTTATGCACACAGGGCAGGCTTTACGCTCTTCGCTCTTGTCCCGTCTGAATGCACATGCACGACTGTAATTGGGGACGAAGGCATTACCCATTTACGGAGGACAGACAAGATGTGCCTGGTCGCTTGGAGCATGGGGGTTATGGAGTGGCTCCGCACTGTACAACAAAGTACAGAGTAGAGGGGTGAAAGCTAGCTCTTCACCCCTAAGGGTGCCTATCCCTTTATGCAAAGAGTGCAAAGAGTTAGCCGTATGCCTTGTGTAGCCATCACTTGTGCCCCTGCCTTATGCCTAGCTTGCACTTGTGCCTTTGCCTTATGCTTAGTTTGTGCTTGTGCCCCTGCCTAAAGCCTAGCCAGCACTTGTGCCCCTGCCTTATGCCTAGCCAGCACTTGTGCCCCTGCCTTATGCCTAGCCAGCACTTGTGCCCCTGCCTTATGCCTAGCCAGCACTTGTGCCCCGGCCTTAAGCCTAGCCCGCACTTGTGCCCCGGCCTTAAGCCTAGCCCGCACTTGTGCCCCGGCCTTAAGCCTAGCCCGCACTTGTGCCCCGGCCTTAAGCCTAGCCCGCACTTGTGCCCCGGCCTTAAGCCTAGCCCGCACTTGTGCCCCGGCCTTAAGCCTAGCCCGCACTTGTGCCCCGGCCTTAAGCCTAGCCCGCACTTGTGACCCGGCCTTAAGCCTAGCCCGCAATTGTGCCCCGGTCTTAAGCCTAGCCCGCACTTGTGCCCCGGCCTTAAGCCTAGCCCGCACTTGTGCCCCGGCCTTAAGCCTAGCCCGCACTTGTGCCCCGGCCTTAAGCCTAGCCCGCACTTGTGCCCCGGCCTTAAGCCTAGCCCGCACTTGT
This sequence comes from Ranitomeya imitator, assembly GCF_032444005.1. NCBI lineage: Eukaryota > Metazoa > Chordata > Amphibia > Anura > Dendrobatidae > Ranitomeya > Ranitomeya imitator. The sequence goes on along the minus strand of NC_091282.1, from coordinate 562,050,202 downwards.
GCCCCGGCCTTAAGCCTAGCCCACACTTGTGCCCCGGCCTTAAGCCTAGCCCGCACTTGTGCCCCAGCCTTAAGCCTAGCCCGCACTTGTGCCCCGGCCTTAAGCCTGGCCCGCACTTGTGCCCAGGCCTTAAGCCTAGCCCGCACTTGTTCCCACGGCCTTAAGCCTAGCCAGCACTTGTGCCCCTGCCTGATGCCTGGCCAGCACTTGTGCCCCTGCCTTATGCCTAGCCAGCACTTGTGCCCCTGCCTTATGCCTAGCCAGCACTTGTGCCTCTGCCTTATGCTTAGTTTGTACTTGTGCCCCTGCCTTATGCCTAGCCAGCACTTGTGCCCCTGCCTTATGCCTAGCCAGCACTTGTGCTCCTGCCTTATGCCTAACCAGCCCTTGTGCCCATGCCTTATGCCTAGCCAGCACTTGTGCCCCTGCCTTACGCCTAGCCATCACTTGTGCCCCTGCCTTTCGCCTAGCTTGCACTTGTGCCCCTGCCCTATGCCTAGCCAGCACTTGTGCCCCTGCCCTATGCCTAGCCAGCACTTGTGCCCCTGCCCTATGCCTAGCCAGCACTTGTGCCCCTGCCCTATGCCTAGTTAGCACTTGTGCCCCTGCCCTATGCCTAGCCAGCACTTGTGCCCCTGCCCTATGCCTAGCCAGCACTTGTGCCCCTGCCTTATGCCTAGCCAGCACTTGTGCCCCTGCCTTATGCCTAGCCAGCACTTGTGCCCCTGCCTTATGCCTAGCCAGCACTTGTGCCCCTGCCTTATGCCTAGCCAGCACTTGTGCCCCTGCCTTATGCCTAGCCAGCACTTGTGCCCCTCCTTATGCCTAGCCAGCACTTGTGCCCCTGCCCTATGCCTAGCCAGCACTTGTGCCCCTGCCCTATGCCTAGCCAGCACTTGTGCCCCTGCCCTATGCCTAGCCAGCACTTGTGCCCCTGCCCTATGCCTAGCCAGCACTTGTGCCCCTGCCCTATGCCTAGCCAGCACTTGTGCCCCTGCCTTATGACTAGCCAGCACTTGTGCCCCTGCCTTATGCCTAGCCAGCACTTGTGCCCCTGCCTTATGCCTAGCCAGCACTTGTGCCCCTGCCTTATGCCTAGCCAGCACTTGTGCCCCTGCCTTATGCCTAGCCTGCACGTGTGCCCCTGCCTTATGCCTAGCCTGCACGTGTGCCCCTGCCTTATGCCTAGCCTGCACGTGTGCCCCTGCCTTATGCCTAGCCAGCACTTGTGCCCCTGCCTTATGCCTAGCCAGCACTTGTGCCCCTGCCTTATGCCTAGCCTGCACGTGTGCCCCTGCCTTATGCCTAGCCTGCACGTGTGCCCCTGCCTTATGCCTAGCCTGCACGTGTGCCCCTGCCTTATGCCTAGCCTGCACTTGTGCCCCTGCCTTATGCCTAGCCTGCACTTGTGCCCCTGCCTTATGCCTAGCCTGCACTTTTGCCCCTGCCTTATGCCTAGCCTGCACTTGTGCCCCTGCCTTATGCCTAGCCAGCACTTGTGCCCCTGCCTTATGCCTAGCCAGCACTTGTGCCCCTGCCTTATGCCTAGCCAGCACTTGTGCCCCTGCCTTATGCCTAGCCAGCACTTGTGCCCCTGCCTTATGCCTAGCCAGCACTTGTGCCCCGGCCTTAAGCCTAGCCCGCACTTGTGCCCCGGCCTTAAGCCTAGCCCGCACTTGTGCCCCGGCCTTAAGCCTAGCCCGCACTTGTGCCCCGGCCTTAAGCCTAGCCCGCACTTGTGCCCCGGCCTTAAGCCTAGCCCGCACTTGTGCTCCGGCCTTAAGCCTAGCCCGCACTTGTGACCCGGCCTTAAGCCTAGCCCGCACTTGTGCCCCGGTCTTAAGCCTAGCCCGCACTTGTGCCCCGGCCTTAAGCCTAGCCCGCACTTGTGCCCCGGCCTTAAGCCTAGCCCGCACTTGTGCCCCGGCCTTAAGCCTAGCCCGCACTTGTGCCCCGGCCTTAAGCCTAGCCCGCACTTGTGCCCCGGCCTTAAGCCTAGCCCGCACTTGTGCCCCGGCCTTAAGCCTAGCCCGCACTTGTGCCCCGGCCTTAAGCCTAGCCCGCACTTGTGCCCCGGCCTTAAGCCTGGCCCGCACTTGTGCCCCGGCCTTAAGCCTGGCCCGCACTTGTGCCCCGGCTTTAAGCCTGGCCCGCACTTGTGCCCCGGCCTTAAGCCTGGCCCGCACTTGTGCCCAGGCCTTAAGCCTAGCCCGCACTTGTTCCCACGGCCTTAAGCCTAGCCAGCACTTGTGCCCCTGCCTGATGGCTAGCCAGCACTTGTGCCCCTGCCTTATGCCTAGCCAGCACTTGTGCCCCTGCCTTATGCCTAGCCAGCACTTGTGCCTCTGCCTTATGCTTAGTTTGTACTTGTGCCCCTGCCTTATGCCTAGCCAGCACTTGTGCCCCTGCCTTATGCCTAGCCAGCACTTGTGCTCCTGCCTTATGCCTAACCAGCCCTTGTGCCCATGCCTTATGCCTAGCCAGCACTTGTGCCCCTGCCTTACGCCTAGCCATCACTTGTGCCCCTGCCTTTCGCCTAGCTTGCACTTGTGCCCCTGCCCTATGCCTAGCCAGCACTTGTGCCCCTGCCCTATGCCTAGCCAGCACTTGTGCCCCTGCCCTATGCCTAGCCAGCACTTGTGCCCCTGCCCTATGCCTAGCCAGCACTTGTGCCCCTGCCCTATGCCTAGCCAGCACTTGTGCCCCTGCCCTATGCCTAGCCAGCACTTGTGCCCCTGCCTTATGCCTAGCCAGCACTTGTGCCCCTGCCTTATGCCTAGCCAGCACTTGTGCCCCTGCCTTATGCCTAGCCAGCACTTGTGCCCCTGCCTTATGCCTAGCCAGCACTTGTGCCCCTGCCTTATGCCTAGCCAGCACTTGTGCCCCTGCCTTATGCCTAGCCAGCACTTGTGCCCCTCCTTATGCCTAGCCAGCACTTGTGCCCCTGCCCTATGCCTAGCCAGCACTTGTGCCCCTGCCCTATGCCTAGCCAGCACTTGTGCCCCTGCCCTATGCCTAGCCAGCACTTGTGCCCCTGCCCTATGCCTAGCCAGCACTTGTGCCCCTGCCCTATGCCTAGCCAGCACTTGTGCCCCTGCCTTATGACTAGCCAGCACTTGTGCCCCTGCCTTATGCCTAGCCAGCACTTGTGCCCCTGCCTTATGCCTAGCCAGCACTTGTGCCCCTGCCTTATGCCTAGCCTGCACGTGTGCCCCTGCCTTATGCCTAGCCTGCACGTGTGCCCCTGCCTTATGCCTAGCCAGCACTTGTGCCCCTGCCTTATGCCTAGCCAGCACTTGTGCCCCTGCCTTATGCCTAGCCTGCACGTGTGCCCCTGCCTTATGCCTAGCCTGCACGTGTGCCCCTGCCTTATGCCTAGCCTGCACTTGTGCCCCGGCCTTAAGCCTAGCCCGCACTTGTGCTCCGGCCTTAAGCCTAGCCCGCACTTGTGACCCGGCCTTAAGCCTAGCCCGCAATTGTGCCCCGGTCTTAAGCCTAGCCCGCACTTGTGCCCCGGCCTTAAGCCTAGCCCGCACTTGTGCCCCGGCCTTAAGCCTAGCCCGCACTTGTGCCCCGGCCTTAAGCCTAGCCCGCACTTGTGCCCCGGCCTTAAGCCTAGCCCGCACTTGTGCCCCGGCCTTAAGCCTAGCCCGCACTTGTGCCCCGGCCTTAAGCCTAGCCCGCACTTGTGCCCCGGCCTTAAGCCTAGCCCGCACTTGTGCCCCGGCCTTAAGCCTGGCCCGCACTTGTGCCCAGGCCTTAAGCCTAGCCCGCACTTGTTCCCACGGCCTTAAGCCTAGCCAGCACTTGTGCCCCTGCCTGATGCCTAGCCAGCACTTGTGCCCCTGCCTTATGCCTAGCCAGCACTTGTGCCCCTGCCTTATGCCTAGCCAGCACTTGTGCCCCTGCCTTATGCCTAGCCAGCACTTGTGCCTCTGCCTTATGCTTAGTTTGTACTTGTGCCCCTGCCTTATGCCTAGCCAGCACTTGTGCCCCTGCCTTATGCCTAGCCAGCACTTGTGCTCCTGCCTTACGCCTAGCCATCACTTGTGCCCCTGCCTTTCGCCTAGCTTGCACTTGTGCCCCTGCCCTATGCCTAGCCAGCACTTGTGCCCCTGCCCTATGCCTAGCCAGCACTTGTGCCTCTGCCTTATGCTTAGTTTGTACTTGTGCCCCTGCCTTATGCCTAGCCAGCACTTGTGCCCCTGCCTTATGCCTAGCCAGCACTTGTGCCCCTGCCTTACGCCTAGCCATCACTTGTGCCCCTGCCTTTCGCCTAGCTTGCACTTGTGCCCCTGCCCTATGCCTAGCCAGCACTTGTGCCCCTGCCCTATGCCTAGCCAGCACTTGTGCCCCTGCCCTATGCCTAGCCAGCACTTGTGCCCCTGCCCTATGCCTAGCCAGCACTTGTGCCCCTGCCCTATGCCTAGCCAGCACTTGTGCCCCTGCCCTATGCCTAGCCAGCACTTGTGCCCCTGCCTTATGCCTAGCCAGCACTTGTGCCCCTGCCTTATGCCTAGCCAGCACTTGTGCCCCTGCCTTATGCCTAGCCAGCACTTGTGCCCCTGCCTTATGCCTAGCCAGCACTTGTGCCCCTCCTTATGCCTAGCCAGCACTTGTGCCCCTGCCCTATGCCTAGCCAGCACTTGTGCCCCTGCCCTATGCCTAGCCAGCACTTGTGCCCCTGCCCTATGCCTAGCCAGCACTTGTGCCCCTGCCCTATGCCTAGCCAGCACTTGTGCCCCTGCCCTATGCCTAGCCAGCACTTGTGCCCCTGCCTTATGACTAGCCAGCACTTGTGCCCCTGCCTTATGCCTAGCCAGCACTTGTGCCCCTGCCTTATGCCTAGCCAGCACTTGTGCCCCTGCCTTATGCCTAGCCAGCACTTGTGCCCCTGCCTTATGCCTAGCCTGCACGTGTGCCCCTGCCTTATGCCTAGCCTGCACGTGTGCCCCTGCCTTATGCCTAGCCTGCACGTGTGCCCCTGCCTTATGCCTAGCCAGCACTTGTGCCCCTGCCTTATGCCTAGCCAGCACTTGTGCCCCTGCCTTATGCCTAGCCTGCACGTGTGCCCCTGCCTTATGCCTAGCCTGCACGTGTGCCCCTGCCTTATGCCTAGCCTGCACTTGTGCCCCTGCCTTATGCCTAGCCTGCACTTGTGCCCCTGCCTTATGCCTAGCCTGCACTTGTGCCCCTGCCTTATGCCTAGCCTGCACTTTTGCCCCTGCCTTATGCCTAGCCTGCACTTGTGCCCCTGCCTTATGCCTAGCCAGCACTTGTGCCCCTGCCGTATGCCTAGCCAGCACTTGTGCCCCTGCCTTATGCCTAGCCAGCACTTGTGCCCCTGCCTTATGCCTAGCCAGCACTTGTGCCCCTGCCTTATGCCTAGCCAGCACTTGTGCCCCGGCCTTAAGCCTAGCCCGCACTTGTGCCCCGGCCTTAAGCCTAGCCCGCACTTGTGCCCCGGCCTTAAGCCTAGCCCGCACTTGTGCCCCGGCCTTAAGCCTAGCCCGCACTTGTGCCCCGGCCTTAAGCCTAGCCCGCACTTGTGCCCCGGCCTTAAGCCTAGCCCGCACTTGTGCCCCGGCCTTAAGCCTAGCCCGCACTTGTGCCCCGGCCTTAAGCCTAGCCCGCACTTGTGCCCCTGCCTTATGCCTAGCCAGCACTTGTGCCCCTGCCTTATGCCTAGCCAGCACCTGTGCCCCTGCCTTATGCCTAGCCAGCACCTGTGCCCCTGCCTTATGCCTAGCCTGAACGTGTGCCCCTGCCTTATGCCTAGCCTGAACGTGTGCCCCTGCCTTATGCCTAGCCTGCACTTGTGCCCCTGCCTTATGCCTAGCCTGCACTTGTGCCCCTGCCTTATGCCTAGCCTGCACTTGTGCCCCTGCCTTATGCCTAGCCTGCACTTGTGCCCCTTGCATTATTGTTTTTTTGTCTTTAGCTTCATGTTGGTTATGCACACAGGGCAGGCTTTACGCTCTTCGCTCTTGTCCCGTCTGAATGCACATGCACGACTGTAATTGGGGACGAAGGCATTACCCATTTACGGAGGACAGACAAGATGTGCCTGGTCGCTTGGAGCATGGGGGTTATGGAGTGGCTCCGCACTGTACAACAAAGTACAGAGTAGAGGGGTGAAAGCTAGCTCTTCACCCCTAAGGGTGCCTATCCCTTTATGCAAAGAGTGCAAAGAGTTAGCCGTATGCCTTGTGTAGCCATCACTTGTGCCCCTGCCTTAAGCCTAGCCTGCATAGGTGCCCCTGCCTTATGCCTAGCTTGCACTTGTGCCTTTGCCTTATGCTTAGTTTGTGCTTGTGCCCCTGCCTAAAGCCTAGCCAGCACTTGTGCCTCTGCCTTATGCCTAGCCAGCACTTGTGCCCCTGCCTTATGCCTAGCCAGCACTTGTGCCCCTGCCTTATGCCTAGCCAGCACTTGTGCCCCTGCCTTATGCCTAGCCAGCACTTGTGCCCCGGCCTTAAGCCTAGCCCGCACTTGTGCCCCAGCCTTAAGCCTAGCCCGCACTTGTGCCCCGGCCTTAAGCCTAGCCTTCACTTGTGCCCCTGCCTTATGCCTAGCCAGCACTTGTGCTCCTGCCTTATGCCTAGCCAGCACTTGTGCCCCTGCCTTATGCCTAGCCAGCACTTGTGCCCCTGCCTTATGCCTAGCCAGCACTTGTGCCCCTCCTTATGCCTAGCCAGCACTTGTGCCCCTGCCCTATGCCTAGCCAGCACTTGTGCCCCTGCCCTATGCCTAGCCAGCACTTGTGCCCCTGCCCTATGCCTAGCCAGCACTTGTGCCCCTGCCCTATGCCTAGCCAGCACTTGTGCCCCTGCCCTATGCCTAGCCAGCACTTGTGCCCCTGCCTTATGACTAGCCAGCACTTGTGCCCCTGCCTTATGACTAGCCAGCACTTGTACCCCTGCCTTATGCCTAGCCTGCACGTGTGCCCCTGCCTTATGCCTAGCCTGCACGTGTGCCCCTGCCTTATGCCTAGCCTGCACGTGTGCCCCTGCCCTATGCCTAGCCAGCACTTGTGCCCTTGCCCTATGCCTAGCCAGCACTTGTGCCCCTGCCCTATGCCTAGCCAGCACTTGTGCCCCTGCCTTATGACTAGCCAGCACTTGTGCCCCTGCCTTATGCCTAGCCAGCACTTGTGCCCCTGCCTTATGCCTAGCCTGCACGTGTGCCCCTGCCTTATGCCTAGCCTGCACGTGTGCCCCTGCCTTATGCCTAGCCAGCACTTGTGCCCCTGCCTTATGCCTAGCCAGCACTTGTGCCCCTGCCTTATGCCTAGCCAGCACTTGTGCCCCTGCCTTATGCCTAGCCTGCACGTGTGCCCCTGCCTTATGCCTAGCCTGCACGTGTGCCCCTGCCTTATGCCTAGCCTGCACGTGTGCCCCTGCCTTATGCCTAGCCTGCACTTGTGCCCCTGCCTTATGCCTAGCCTGCACTTGTGCCCCTGCCTTATGCCTAGCCTGCACTTGTGCCCCTGCCTTATGCCTAGCCTGCACTTTTGCCCCTGCCTTATGCCTAGCCTGCACTTGTGCCCCTGCCTTATGCCTAGCCTGCACTTGTGCCCCTTGCATTATTGTTTTTTTGTCTTTAGCTTCATGTTGGTTATGCACACAGGGCAGGCTTTACGCTCTTCGCTCTTGTCCCGTCTGAATGCACATGCACGACTGTAATTGGGGACGAAGGCATTACCCATTTACGGAGGACAGACAAGATGTGCCTGGTCGCTTGGAGCATGGGGGTTATGGAGTGGCTCCGCACTGTACAACAAAGTACAGAGTAGAGGGGTGAAAGCTAGCTCTTCACCCCTAAGGGTGCCTATCCCTTTATGCAAAGAGTGCAAAGAGTTAGCCGTATGCCTTGTGTAGCCATCACTTGTGCCCCTGCCTTATGCCTAGCTTGCACTTGTGCCTTTGCCTTATGCTTAGTTTGTGCTTGTGCCCCTGCCTAAAGCCTAGCCAGCACTTGTGCCCCTGCCTTATGCCTAGCCAGCACTTGTGCCCCTGCCTTATGCCTAGCCAGCACTTGTGCCCCTGCCTTATGCCTAGCCAGCACTTGTGCCCCGGCCTTAAGCCTAGCCCGCACTTGTGCCCCGGCCTTAAGCCTAGCCCGCACTTGTGCCCCGGCCTTAAGCCTAGCCCGCACTTGTGCCCCGGCCTTAAGCCTAGCCCGCACTTGTGCCCCGGCCTTAAGCCTAGCCCGCACTTGTGCCCCGGCCTTAAGCCTAGCCCGCACTTGTGCCCCGGCCTTAAGCCTAGCCCGCACTTGTGACCCGGCCTTAAGCCTAGCCCGCAATTGTGCCCCGGTCTTAAGCCTAGCCCGCACTTGTGCCCCGGCCTTAAGCCTAGCCCGCACTTGTGCCCCGGCCTTAAGCCTAGCCCGCACTTGTGCCCCGGCCTTAAGCCTAGCCCGCACTTGTGCCCCGGCCTTAAGCCTAGCCCGCACTTGTGCCCCGGCCTTAAGCCTAGCCCACACTTGTGCCCCGGCCTTAAGCCTAGCCCGCACTTGTGCCCCAGCCTTAAGCCTAGCCCGCACTTGTGCCCCGGCCTTAAGCCTGGCCCGCACTTGTGCCCAGGCCTTAAGCCTAGCCCGCACTTGTTCCCACGGCCTTAAGCCTAGCCAGCACTTGTGCCCCTGCCTGATGCCTGGCCAGCACTTGTGCCCCTGCCTTATGCCTAGCCAGCACTTGTGCCCCTGCCTTATGCCTAGCCAGCACTTGTGCCTCTGCCTTATGCTTAGTTTGTACTTGTGCCCCTGCCTTATGCCTAGCCAGCACTTGTGCCCCTGCCTTATGCCTAGCCAGCACTTGTGCTCCTGCCTTATGCCTAACCAGCCCTTGTGCCCATGCCTTATGCCTAGCCAGCACTTGTGCCCCTGCCTTACGCCTAGCCATCACTTGTGCCCCTGCCTTTCGCCTAGCTTGCACTTGTGCCCCTGCCCTATGCCTAGCCAGCACTTGTGCCCCTGCCCTATGCCTAGCCAGCACTTGTGCCCCTGCCCTATGCCTAGCCAGCACTTGTGCCCCTGCCCTATGCCTAGTTAGCACTTGTGCCCCTGCCCTATGCCTAGCCAGCACTTGTGCCCCTGCCCTATGCCTAGCCAGCACTTGTGCCCCTGCCTTATGCCTAGCCAGCACTTGTGCCCCTGCCTTATGCCTAGCCAGCACTTGTGCCCCTGCCTTATGCCTAGCCAGCACTTGTGCCCCTGCCTTATGCCTAGCCAGCACTTGTGCCCCTGCCTTATGCCTAGCCAGCACTTGTGCCCCTCCTTATGCCTAGCCAGCACTTGTGCCCCTGCCCTATGCCTAGCCAGCACTTGTGCCCCTGCCCTATGCCTAGCCAGCACTTGTGCCCCTGCCCTATGCCTAGCCAGCACTTGTGCCCCTGCCCTATGCCTAGCCAGCACTTGTGCCCCTGCCCTATGCCTAGCCAGCACTTGTGCCCCTGCCTTATGACTAGCCAGCACTTGTGCCCCTGCCTTATGCCTAGCCAGCACTTGTGCCCCTGCCTTATGCCTAGCCAGCACTTGTGCCCCTGCCTTATGCCTAGCCAGCACTTGTGCCCCTGCCTTATGCCTAGCCTGCACGTGTGCCCCTGCCTTATGCCTAGCCTGCACGTGTGCCCCTGCCTTATGCCTAGCCTGCACGTGTGCCCCTGCCTTATGCCTAGCCAGCACTTGTGCCCCTGCCTTATGCCTAGCCAGCACTTGTGCCCCTGCCTTATGCCTAGCCTGCACGTGTGCCCCTGCCTTATGCCTAGCCTGCACGTGTGCCCCTGCCTTATGCCTAGCCTGCACGTGTGCCCCTGCCTTATGCCTAGCCTGCACTTGTGCCCCTGCCTTATGCCTAGCCTGCACTTGTGCCCCTGCCTTATGCCTAGCCTGCACTTTTGCCCCTGCCTTATGCCTAGCCTGCACTTGTGCCCCTGCCTTATGCCTAGCCAGCACTTGTGCCCCTGCCTTATGCCTAGCCAGCACTTGTGCCCCTGCCTTATGCCTAGCCAGCACTTGTGCCCCTGCCTTATGCCTAGCCAGCACTTGTGCCCCTGCCTTATGCCTAGCCAGCACTTGTGCCCCGGCCTTAAGCCTAGCCCGCACTTGTGCCCCGGCCTTAAGCCTAGCCCGCACTTGTGCCCCGGCCTTAAGCCTAGCCCGCACTTGTGCCCCGGCCTTAAGCCTAGCCCGCACTTGTGCCCCGGCCTTAAGCCTAGCCCGCACTTGTGCTCCGGCCTTAAGCCTAGCCCGCACTTGTGACCCGGCCTTAAGCCTAGCCCGCACTTGTGCCCCGGTCTTAAGCCTAGCCCGCACTTGTGCCCCGGCCTTAAGCCTAGCCCGCACTTGTGCCCCGGCCTTAAGCCTAGCCCGCACTTGTGCCCCGGCCTTAAGCCTAGCCCGCACTTGTGCCCCGGCCTTAAGCCTAGCCCGCACTTGTGCCCCAGCCTTAAGCCTAGCCCGCACTTGTGCCCCGGCCTTAAGCCTAGCCCGCACTTGTGCCCCGGCCTTAAGCCTAGCCCGCACTTGTGCCCCGGCCTTAAGCCTGGCCCGCACTTGTGCCCCGGCCTTAAGCCTGGCCCGCACTTGTGCCCCGGCTTTAAGCCTGGCCCGCACTTGTGCCCCGGCCTTAAGCCTGGCCCGCACTTGTGCCCAGGCCTTAAGCCTAGCCCGCACTTGTTCCCACGGCCTTAAGCCTAGCCAGCACTTGTGCCCCTGCCTGATGGCTAGCCAGCACTTGTGCCCCTGCCTTATGCCTAGCCAGCACTTGTGCCCCTGCCTTATGCCTAGCCAGCACTTGTGCCTCTGCCTTATGCTTAGTTTGTACTTGTGCCCCTGCCTTATGCCTAGCCAGCACTTGTGCCCCTGCCTTATGCCTAGCCAGCACTTGTGCTCCTGCCTTATGCCTAACCAGCCCTTGTGCCCATGCCTTATGCCTAGCCAGCACTTGTGCCCCTGCCTTACGCCTAGCCATCACTTGTGCCCCTGCCTTTCGCCTAGCTTGCACTTGTGCCCCTGCCCTATGCCTAGCCAGCACTTGTGCCCCTGCCCTATGCCTAGCCAGCACTTGTGCCCCTGCCCTATGCCTAGCCAGCACTTGTGCCCCTGCCCTATGCCTAGCCAGCACTTGTGCCCCTGCCCTATGCCTAGCCAGCACTTGTGCCCCTGCCCTATGCCTAGCCAGCACTTGTGCCCCTGCCTTATGCCTAGCCAGCACTTGTGCCCCTGCCTTATGCCTAGCCAGCACTTGTGCCCCTGCCTTATGCCTAGCCAGCACTTGTGCCCCTGCCTTATGCCTAGCCAGCACTTGTGCCCCTGCCTTATGCCTAGCCAGCACTTGTGCCCCTGCCTTATGCCTAGCCAGCACTTGTGCCCCTCCTTATGCCTAGCCAGCACTTGTGCCCCTGCCCTATGCCTAGCCAGCACTTGTGCCCCTGCCCTATGCCTAGCCAGCACTTGTGCCCCTGCCCTATGCCTAGCCAGCACTTGTGCCCCTGCCCTATGCCTAGCCAGCACTTGTGCCCCTGCCCTATGCCTAGCCAGCACTTGTGCCCCTGCCTTATGACTAGCCAGCACTTGTGCCCCTGCCTTATGCCTAGCCAGCACTTGTGCCCCTGCCTTATGCCTAGCCAGCACTTGTGCCCCTGCCTTATGCCTAGCCTGCACGTGTGCCCCTGCCTTATGCCTAGCCTGCACGTGTGCCCCTGCCTTATGCCTAGCCAGCACTTGTGCCCCTGCCTTATGCCTAGCCAGCACTTGTGCCCCTGCCTTATGCCTAGCCTGCACGTGTGCCCCTGCCTTATGCCTAGCCTGCACGTGTGCCCCTGCCTTATGCCTAGCCTGCACTTGTGCCCCGGCCTTAAGCCTAGCCCGCACTTGTGCTCCGGCCTTAAGCCTAGCCCGCACTTGTGACCCGGCCTTAAGCCTAGCCCGCAATTGTGCCCCGGTCTTAAGCCTAGCCCGCACTTGTGCCCCGGCCTTAAGCCTAGCCCGCACTTGTGCCCCGGCCTTAAGCCTAGCCCGCACTTGTGCCCCGGCCTTAAGCCTAGCCCGCACTTGTGCCCCGGCCTTAAGCCTAGCCCGCACTTGTGCCCCGGCCTTAAGCCTAGCCCGCACTTGTGCCCCGGCCTTAAGCCTAGCCCGCACTTGTGCCCCGGCCTTAAGCCTAGCCCGCACTTGTGCCCCGGCCTTAAGCCTGGCCCGCACTTGTGCCCAGGCCTTAAGCCTAGCCCGCACTTGTTCCCACGGCCTTAAGCCTAGCCAGCACTTGTGCCCCTGCCTGATGCCTAGCCAGCACTTGTGCCCCTGCCTTATGCCTAGCCAGCACTTGTGCCCCTGCCTTATGCCTAGCCAGCACTTGTGCCCCTGCCTTATGCCTAGCCAGCACTTGTGCCTCTGCCTTATGCTTAGTTTGTACTTGTGCCCCTGCCTTATGCCTAGCCAGCACTTGTGCCCCTGCCTTATGCCTAGCCAGCACTTGTGCTCCTGCCTTACGCCTAGCCATCACTTGTGCCCCTGCCTTTCGCCTAGCTTGCACTTGTGCCCCTGCCCTATGCCTAGCCAGCACTTGTGCCCCTGCCCTATGCCTAGCCAGCACTTGTGCCTCTGCCTTATGCTTAGTTTGTACTTGTGCCCCTGCCTTATGCCTAGCCAGCACTTGTGCCCCTGCCTTATGCCTAGCCAGCACTTGTGCCCCTGCCTTACGCCTAGCCATCACTTGTGCCCCTGCCTTTCGCCTAGCTTGCACTTGTGCCCCTGCCCTATGCCTAGCCAGCACTTGTGCCCCTGCCCTATGCCTAGCCAGCACTTGTGCCCCTGCCCTATGCCTAGCCAGCACTTGTGCCCCTGCCCTATGCCTAGCCAGCACTTGTGCCCCTGCCCTATGCCTAGCCAGCACTTGTGCCCCTGCCCTATGCCTAGCCAGCACTTGTGCCCCTGCCTTATGACTAGCCAGCACTTGTGCCCCTGCCTTATGCCTAGCCAGCACTTGTGCCCCTGCCTTATGCCTAGCCAGCACTTGTGCCCCTGCCTTATGCCTAGCCAGCACTTGTGCCCCTGCCTTATGCCTAGCCTGCACGTGTGCCCCTGCCTTATGCCTAGCCTGCACGTGTGCCCCTGCCTTATGCCTAGCCTGCACGTGTGCCCCTGCCTTATGCCTAGCCAGCACTTGTGCCCCTGCCTTATGCCTAGCCAGCACTTGTGCCCCTGCCTTATGCCTAGCCTGCACGTGTGCCCCTGCCTTATGCCTAGCCTGCACGTGTGCCCCTGCCTTATGCCTAGCCTGCACTTGTGCCCCTGCCTTATGCCTAGCCTGCACTTGTGCCCCTGCCTTATGCCTAGCCTGCACTTGTGCCCCTGCCTTATGCCTAGCCTGCACTTTTGCCCCTGCCTTATGCCTAGCCTGCACTTGTGCCCCTGCCTTATGCCTAGCCAGCACTTGTGCCCCTGCCGTATGCCTAGCCAGCACTTGTGCCCCTGCCTTATGCCTAGCCAGCACTTGTGCCCCTGCCTTATGCCTAGCCAGCACTTGTGCCCCTGCCTTATGCCTAGCCAGCACTTGTGCCCCGGCCTTAAGCCTAGCCCGCACTTGTGCCCCGGCCTTAAGCCTAGCCCGCACTTGTGCCCCGGCCTTAAGCCTAGCCCGCACTTGTGCCCCGGCCTTAAGCCTAGCCCGCACTTGTGCCCCGGCCTTAAGCCTAGCCCGCACTTGTGCCCCGGCCTTAAGCCTAGCCCGCACTTGTGCCCCGGCCTTAAGCCTAGCCCGCACTTGTGCTCCGGCCTTAAGCCTAGCCCGCACTTGTGACCCGGCCTTAAGCCTAGCCCGCACTTGTGCCCCGGCCTTAAGCCTAGCCCGCACTTGTGCCCCGGCCTTAAGCCTAGCCCGCACTTGTGCCCCGGCCTTAAGCCTAGCCCGCACTTGTGCCCCGGCCTTAAGCCTAGCCCGCACTTGTGCCCCGGCCTTAAGCCTAGCCCGCACTTGTGCCCCGGCCTTAAGCCTAGCCCGCACTTGTGCCCCGGCCTTAAGCCTAGCCCGCACTTGTGCCCCGGCCTTAAGCCTGGCCCGCACTTGTGCCCCGGCCTTAAGCCTGGCCCGCACTTGTGCCCAGGCCTTAAGCCTAGCCCGCACTTGTTCCCACGGCCTTAAGCCTAGCCAGCACTTGTGCCCCTGCCTGATGGCTAGCCAGCACTTGTGCCCCTGCCTTATACCTAGCCAGCACTTGTGCCCCTGCCTTATGCCTAGCCAGCACTTGTGCCTCTGCCTTATGCTTAGTTTGTACTTGTGCCCCTGCCTTATGCCTAGCCAGCACTTGTGCCCCTGCCTTATGCCTAGCCAGCACTTGTGCTCCTGCCTTATGCCTAACCAGCCCTTGTGCCCATGCCTTATGCCTAGCCAGCACTTGTGCCCCTGCCTTACGCCTAGCCATCACTTGTGCCCCTGCCTTTCGCCTAGCTTGCACTTGTGCCCCTGCCCTATGCCTAGCCAGCACTTGTGCCCCTGCCCTATGCCTAGCCAGCACTTGTGCCCCTGCCCTATGCCTAGCCAGCACTTGTGCCCCTGCCCTATGCCTAGCCAGCACTTGTGCCCCTGCCCTATGCCTAGCCAGCACTTGTGCCCCTGCCCTATGCCTAGCCAGCACTTGTGCCCCTGCCTTATGCCTAGCCAGCACTTGTGCCCCTGCCTTATGCCTAGCCAGCACTTGTGCCCCTGCCTTATGCCTAGCCAGCACTTGTGCCCCTGCCTTATGCCTAGCCAGCACTTGTGCCCCTCCTTATGCCTAGCCAGCACTTGTGCCCCTGCCCTATGCCTAGCCAGCACTTGTGCCCCTGCCCTATGCCTAGCCAGCACTTGTGCCCCTGCCCTATGCCTAGCCAGCACTTGTGCCCCTGCCCTATGCCTAGCCAGCACTTGTGCCCCTGCCCTATGCCTAGCCAGCACTTGTGCCCCTGCCTTATGACTAGCCAGCACTTGTGCCCCTGCCTTATGCCTAGCCAGCACTTGTGCCCCTGCCTTATGCCTAGCCAGCACTTGTGCCCCTGCCTTATGCCTAGCCTGCACGTGTGCCCCTGCCTTATGCCTAGCCTGCACGTGTGCCCCTGCCTTATGCCTAGCCAGCACTTGTGCCCCTGCCTTATGCCTAGCCAGCACTTGTGCCCCTGCCTTATGCCTTGCCTGCACGTGTGCCCCTGCCTTATGCCTAGCCTGCACGTGTGCCCCTGCCTTATGCCTAGCCTGCACTTGTGCCCCTGCCTTATGCCTAGCCTGCACTTGTGCCCCTGCCTTATGCCTAGCCTGCACTTTTGCCCCTGCCTTATGCCTAGCCTGCACTTGTGCCCCTGCCTTATGCCTAGCCTGCACTTGTGCCCCTTGCATTATTGTTTTTTGTCTTTAGCTTCATGTTGGTTATGCACACAGGGCAGGCTTTACGCTCTTCGCTCTTGTCCCGTCTGAATGCACATGCACGACTGTAATTGGGGACGAAGGCATTACCCATTTACGGAGGACAGACAAGATGTGCCTGGTCGCTTGGAGCATGGGGGTTATGGAGTGGCTCCGCACTGTACAACAAAGTACAGAGTAGAGGGGTGAAAGCTAGCTCTTCACCCCTAAGGGTGCCTATCCCTTTATGCAAAGAGTGCAAAGAGTTAGCCGTATGCCTTGTGTAGCCATCACTTGTGCCCCTGCCTTAAGCCTAGCCTGCATAGGTGCCCCTGCCTTATGCCTAGCTTGCACTTGTGCCTTTGCCTTATGCTTAGTTTGTGCTTGTGCCCCTGCCTTATGCCTAGCCAGCACTTGTGCCCCTGCCTTATGCCTAGCCAGCACTTGTGCCCCTGCCTTATGCCTAGCCAGCACTTGTGCCCCTGCCTTATGCCTAGCCAGCACTTGTGCCCCTGCCTTATGCCTAGCCAGCACTTGTGCCCCTGCCTTATGCCTAGCCAGCACTTGTGCCCCGGCCTTAAGCCTAGCCCGCACTTGTGCCCCGGCCTTAAGCCTAGCCCGCACTTGTGCCCCGGCCTTAAGCCTAGCCCGCACTTGTGCCCCGGCCTTAAGCCTAGCCCGCACTTGTGCCCCGGCCTTAAGCCTAGCCCGCACTTGTGCCCCGGCCTTAAGCCTAGCCCGCACTTGTGACCCGGCCTTAAGCCTAGCCCGCACTTGTGCCCCGGTCTTAAGCCTAGCCCGCACTTGTGCCCCGGCCTTAAGCCTAGCCCGCACTTGTGCCCCGGCCTTAAGCCTAGCCCGCACTTGTGCCCCGGCCGTAAGCCTAGCCCGCACTTGTGCCCCGGCCTTAAGCCTAGCCCGCACTTGTGCCCCGGCCTTAAGCCTAGCCCGCACTTGTGCCCCGGCCTTAAGCCTAGCCCGCACTTGTGCCCCGGCCTTAAGCCTAGCCCGCACTTGTTCCCACGGCCTTAAGCCTAGCCAGCACTTGTGCCCCTGCCTGATGCCTAGCCAGCACTTGTGCCCCTGCCTTATGCCTAGCCAGCACTTGTGCCCCTGCCTTATGCCTAGCCAGCACTTGTGCCTCTGCCTTATGCTTAGTTTGTACTTGTGCCCCTGCCTTATGCCTAGCCAGCACTTGTGCCCCTGCCTTATGCCTAGCCAGTACTTGTGCTCCTGCCTTATGCCTAACCAGCCCTTGTGCCCTTGCCTTATGCCTAGCCAGCACTTGTGCCCCTGCCTTACGCCTAGCCATCACTTGTGCCCCTGCCTTTCGCCTAGCTTGCACTTGTGCCCCTGCCCTATGCCTAGCCAGCACTTGTGCCCCTGCCCTATGCCTAGCCAGCACTTGTGCCCCTGCCCTATGCCTAGCCAGCACTTGTGCCCCTGCCCTATGCCTAGCCAGCACTTGTGCCCCTGCCCTATGCCTAGCCAGCACTTGTGCCCCTGCCCTATGCCTAGCCAGCACTTGTGCCCCTGCCTTATGCCTAGCCAGCACTTGTGCCCCTGCCTTATGCCTAGCCCGCACTTGTGCCCCTGCCTTATGCCTAGCCCGCACTTGTGCCCCTGCCTTATGCCTAGCCCGCACTTGTGCCCCTGCCTTATGCCTAGCCCGCACTTGTGCCCCTGCCTTATGCCTAGCCCGCACTTGTGCCCCTGCCTTATGCCTAGCCCGCACTTGTGCCCCTGCCTTATGCCTAGCCCGCACTTGTGCCCCTGCCTTATGCCTAGCCCGCACTTGTGCCCCTGCCTTATGCCTAGCCCGCACTTGTGCCCCTGCCTTATGCCTAGCCCGCACTTGTGCCCCTGCCTTATGCCTAGCCCGCACTTGTGCCCCTGCCTTATGCCTAGCCCGCACTTGTGCCCCTGCCTTATGCCTAGCCCGCACTTGTGCCCCTGCCTTATGCCTAGCCCGCACTTGTGCCCCTGCCTTATGCCTAGCCCGCACTTGTGCCCCTGCCTTATGCCTAGCCCGCACTTGTGCCCCTGCCTTATGCCTAGCCCGCACTTGTGCCCCTGCCTTATGCCTAGCCCGCACTTGTGCCCCTGCCTTATGCCTAGCCCGCACTTGTGCCCCTGCCTTATGCCTAGCCCGCACTTGTGCCCCTGCCTTATGCCTAGCCCGCACTTGTGCCCCTGCCTTATGCCTAGCCCGCACTTGTGCCCCTGCCTTATGCCTAGCCCGCACTTGTGCCCCTGCCTTATGCCTAGCCAGCACTTGTGCCCCTGCCTTATGCCTAGCCAGCACTTGTGCCCCTCCTTATGCCTAGCCAGCACTTGTGCCCCTGCCCTATGCCTAGCCAGCACTTGTGCCCCTGCCCTATGCCTAGCCAGCACTTGTGCCCCTGCCCTATGCCTAGCCAGCACTTGTGCCCCTGCCCTATGCCTAGCCAGCACTTGTGCCCCTGCCCTATGCCTAGCCAGCACTTGTGCCCCTGCCCTATGCCTAGCCAGCACTTGTGCCCCTGCCCTATGCCTAGCCAGCACTTGTGCCCCTGCCCTATGACTAGCCAGCACTTGTGCCCCTGCCTTATGCCTAGCCAGCACTTGTGCCCCTGCCTTATGCCTAGCCAGCACTTGTGCCCCTGCCTTATGCCTCGCCAGCACTTGTGCCCCTGCCTTATGCCTAGCCTGCACGTGTGCCCCTGCCTTATGCCTAGCCTGCACGTGTGCCCCTGCCTTATGCCTAGCCTGCACGTGTGCCCCTGCCTTATGCCTAGCCTGCACTTGTGCCCCTGCCTTATGCCTAGCCAGCACTTGTGCCCCTGCCTTATGCCTAGCCAGCACTTGTGCCCCTGCCTTATGCCTAGCCAGCACTTGTGCCCCTGCCTTATGCCTAGCCAGCACTTGTGCCCCTGCCTTATGCCTAGCCTGCACGTGTGCCCCTGCCTTATGCCTAGCCTGCACGTGTGCCCCTGCCTTATGCCTAGCCTGCACGTGTGCCCCTGCCTTATGCCTAGCCTGCACTTGTGCCCCTGCCTTATGCCTAGCCTGCACTTGTGCCCCTGCCTTATGCCTAGCCAGCACTTGTGCCCCTGCCTTATGCCTAGCCAGCACTTGTGCCCCTGCCTTATGCCTAGCCAGCACTTGTGCCCCTGCCTTATGCCTAGCCAGCACTTGTGCCCCTGCCTTATGCCTAGCCTGCACGTGTGCCCCTGCCTTATGCCTAGCCTGCACGTGTGCCCCTGCCTTATGCCTAGCCTGCACGTGTGCCCCTGCCTTATGCCTAGCCTGCACTTGTGCCCCTGCCTTATGCCTAGCCTGCACTTGTGCCCCTGCCTTATGCCTAGCCTGCACTTTTGCCCCTGCCTTATGCCTAGCCTGCACTTGTGCCCCTGCCTTATGCCTAGCCTGCACTTGTGCCCCTTGCATTATTGTTTTTTTGTCTTTAGCTTCATGTTGGTTATGCACACAGGGCAGGCTTTACGCTCTTCGCTCTTGTCCCGTCTGAATGCACATGCACGACTGTAATTGGGGACGAAGGCATTACCCATTTACGGAGGACAGACAAGATGTGCCTGGTCGCTTGGAGCATGGGGGTTATGGAGTGGCTCCGCACTGTACAACAAAGTACAGAGTAGAGGGGTGAAAGCTAGCTCTTCACCCCTAAGGGTGCCTATCCCTTTATGCAAAGAGTGCAAAGAGTTAGCCGTATGCCTTGTGTAGCCATCACTTGTGCCCCTGCCTTAAGCCTAGCCTGCATAGGTGCCCCTGCCTTATGCCTAGCTTGCACTTGTGCCTTTGCCTTATGCTTAGTTTGTGCTTGTGCCCCTGCCTGAAGCCTAGCCAGCACTTGTGCCCCTGCCTTATGCCTAGCCAGCACTTGTGCCCCTGCCTTATGCCTAACCAGCACTTGTGCCCCGGCCTTATGCCTAGCCAGCAATTGTGCCCCTGCCCTATGCTTAGCCAGCACTTGTGCCCCGGCCTTAAGCCTAGCCCGCACTTGTGCCCCGGCCTTAAGCCTAGCCCGCACTTGTGCCCCGGCCTTAAGCCTAGCCCGCACTTGTGCCCCGGCCTTAAGCCTAGCCCGCACTTGTGCCCCGGCCTTAAGCCTAGCCCGCACTTGTGCCCCGGCCTTAAGCCTAGCCCGCACTTGTGCCCCGGCCTTAAGCCTAGCCCGCACTTGTGCCCCGGCCTTAAGCCTAGCCCGCACTTGTGCCCCGGCCTTAAGCCTAGCCCGCACTTGTGCCCCGGCCTTAAGCCTAGCCCGCACTTGTGCCCCGGCCTTAAGCCTAGCCCGCACTTGTGCCCCGGCCTTAAGCCTAGCCCGCACTTGTGCCCCGGCCTTAAGCCTAGCCCGCACTTGTGCCCCGGCCTTAAGCCTAGCCCGCACTTGTGCCCCGGCCTTAAGCCTAGCCCGCACTTGTGCCCAGGCCTTAAGCCTAGCCCGCACTTGTTCCCCCGGCCTTAAGCCTAGCCAGCACTTGTGCCCCTGCCTGATGCCTAGCCAGCACTTGTGCCCCTGCCTGATGCCTAGCCAGCACTTGTGCCCCTGCCTTATGCCTAGCCAGCACTTGTGCCCCTGCCTTATGCCTAGCCAGCACTTGTGCCCCTGCCTTATGCTTAGTTTGTACTTGTGCCCCTGCCTTATGCCTAGCCAGCACTTGTGCCCCTGCCTTATGCCTAGCCAGCACTTGTGCTCCTGCCTTATGCCTAACCAGCCCTTGTGCCCCTGCCCTATGCCTAGCCAGCACTTGTGCCCCTGCCTTATGCCTAGCCCGCACTTGTGCCCCGGCCTTAAGCCTAGCCCGCACTTGTGCCCCGGCCTTAAGCCTAGCCCGCACTTGTGCCCCGGCCTTAAGCCTAGCCCGCACTTGTGCCCCGGCCTTAAGCCTAGCCCGCACTTGTGCCCCGGCCTTAAGCCTAGCCCGCATTTGTGCCCCGGCCTTAAGCCTAGCCCGCACTTGTGCCCCGGCCTTAAGCCTAGCCCGCACTTGTGCCCCGGCCTTAAGCCTAGCCCGCACTTGTGCCCCGGCCTTAAGCCTAGCCCGCACTTGTGCCCCGGCCTTAAGCCTAGCCCGCACTTGTGCCCCGGCCTTAAGCCTAGCCCGCACTTGTGCCCCGGCCTTAAGCCTAGCCCGCACTTGTGCCACTGCCTTATGCCTAGCCCGCACTTGTGCCCCTGCCTTAAGCCTAGCCCGCAATTGTGCCCCTGCCTTAAGCCTAGCCCGCACTTGTGCCCCTGCCTTAAGCCTAGCCCGCAATTGTGCCCCGGCCTTAAGCCTAGCCCGCACTTGTGCCCCGGCCTTAAGCCTAGCCCGCACTTGTGCCCGGCCTTAAGCCTAGCCCGCACTTGTGCCCCGGCCTTAAGCCTAGCCCGCACTTGTGCCCCGGCCTTAAGCCTAGCCCGCACTTGTGCCCCGGCCTTAAGCCTAGCCCGCACTTGTGCCCCGGCCTTAAGCCTAGCCCGCACTTTTGCCCCGGCCTTAAGCCTAGCCCGCACTTTTGCCCCGGCCTTAAGCCTAGCCCGCACTTTTGCCCCGGCCTTAAGCCTAGCCCGCACTTTTGCCCCGGCCTTAAGCCTAGCCCGCACTTGTGCCCCGGCCTTAAGCCTAGCCCGCACTTGTGCCCCGGCCTTAAGCCTAGCCTGCACTTGTGCCCCTGCCTTATGCCTAGCCCGCACTTGTGCCCCTGCCTTATGCCTAGCCCGCACTTGTGCCCCTGCCTTATGCCTGGCCCGCTCTTGTGCCCCTGCTTTATGCCTAGCCAGCACTTGTGCCCCTGCCTTATGCCTAGCCAGCACTTGTGCCCCTGTCTTTTGCCTAGCCAGCACTTGTGCCCCTGCCTTATGCCTAGCCCGCACTTGTGCCCCTGCCTTATGCCTAGCCCGCACTTGTGCCCCTGCCTTATGCCTAGCCCGCACTTGTGCCCCTGCCTTATGCCTAGCCAGCACTTGTGCCCCTGCCTTATGCCTAGCCAGCACTTGTGCCCCTGCCTTATGCCTAGCCAGCACTTGTGCCCCTGCCTTATGCCTAGCCAGCACTTGTGCCCCTGCCTTATGCCTAGCCAGCACTTGTGCCCCTGCCTTATGCCTAGCCAGCACTTGTGCCCCTGCCTTATGCCTAGCCAGCACTTGTGCCCCTGCCTTATGCCTAGCCAGCACTTGTGCCCCTGCCTTATGCCTAGCCAGCACTTGTGCCCCTGCCTTATGCCTAGCCAGCACTTGTGCCCCGGCCTTAAGCCTAGCCCGCACTTGTGCCCCGGCCTTAAGCCTAGCCCGCACTTGTGCCCCGGCCTTAAGCCTAGCCCGCACTTGTGCCCCGGCCTTAAGCCTAGCCCGCACTTGTGCCCCGGCCTTAAGCCTAGCCCGCACTTGTGCCCCGGCCTTAAGCCTAGCCCGCACTTGTGCCCCGGCCTTAAGCCTAGCCCGCACTTGTGCCCCGGCCTTAAGCCTAGCCCGCACTTGTGCCCCGGCCTTAAGCCTAGCCCGCACTTGTGCCCCGGCCTTAAGCCTAGCCCGCACTTGTGCCCCGGCCTTAAGCCTAGCCCGCACTTGTGCCCCGGCCTTAAGCCTAGCCCGCACTTGTGCCCCGGCCTTAAGCCTAGCCCGCACTTGTGCCTCGGCCTTAAGCCTAGCCCGCACTTGTGCCCCGGCCTTAAGCCTAGCCCGCACTTGTGCCCCGGCCTTAAGCCTAGCCCGCACTTGTGCCCCGGCCTTAAGCCTAGCCCGCACTTGTGCCCCGGCCTTAAGCCTAGCCCGCACTTGTGCCCCGGCCTTAAGCCTAGCCCGCACTTGTGCCCCGGCCTTAAGCCTAGCCCGCACTTGTGCCCCGGCCTTAAGCCTAGCCCGCACTTGTGCCCCGGCCTTAAGCCTAGCCCGCACTTGTGCCCCGGCCTTAAGCCTAGCCCGCACTTGTGCCCCGGCCTTAAGCCTAGCCCGCACTTGTGCCCCGGCCTTAAGCCTAGCCCGCACTTGTGCCCCGGCCTTAAGCCTAGCCCGCACTTGTGCCCCGGCCTTAAGCCTAGCCCGCACTTGTGCCCCGGCCTTAAGCCTAGCCCGCACTTGTGCCCCGGCCTTAAGCCTAGCCCGCACTTGTGCCCCGGCCTTAAGCCTAGCCCGCACTTGTGCCCCGGCCTTAAGCCTAGCCCGCACTTGTGCCCCGGCCTTAAGCCTAGCCCGCACTTGTGCCCCGGCCTTAAGCCTAGCCCGCACTTGTGCCCCGGCCTTAAGCCTAGCCCGCACTTGTGCCCCGGCCTTAAGCCTAGCCCGCACTTGTGCCCCGGCCTTAAGCCTAGCCCGCACTTGTGCCCCGGCCTTAAGCCTAGCCCGCACTTGTGCCCCGGCCTTAAGCCTAGCCCGCACTTGTGCCCCTGCCTTATGCCTAGCCAGCACTTGTGCCCCTGCCTTATGCCTAGCCCGCACTTGTGCCCCTGCCTTATGCCAAGCCCGCACTTGTGCCCCTGCCTTATGCCTAGCCCGCACTTGTGCCCCTGCCTTATGCCTAGCCCGCACTTGTGCCCCTGCCTTATGCCTAGCCCGCACTTGTGCCCCTGCCTTATGCCTAGCCCGCACTTGTGCCCCTGCCTTATGCCTAGCCCGCACTTGTGCCCCTGCCTTATGCCTAGCCCGCACTTGTGCCCCTGCCTTATGCCTAGCCCGCACTTGTGCCCCTGCCTTATGCCTAGCCCGCACTTGTGCCCCTGCCTTATGCCTAGCCCGCACTTGTGCCCCTGCCTTATGCCTAGCCCGCACTTGTGCCCCTGCCTTATGCCTAGCCCGCACTTGTGCCCCTGCCTTATGCCTAGCCCGCACTTGTGCCCCTGCCTTATGCCTAGCCCGCACTTGTGCCCCTGCCTTATGCCTAGCCCGCACTTGTGCCCCTGCCTTATGCCTAGCCCGCACTTGTGCCCCTGCCTTATGCCTAGCCCGCACTTGTGCCCCTGCCTTATGCCTAGCCCGCACTTGTGCCCCTGCCTTATGCCTAGCCCGCACTTGTGCCCCTGCCTTATGCCTAGCCCGCACTTGTGCCCCTGCCTTATGCCTAGCCCGCACTTGTGCCCCTGCCTTATGCCTAGCCCGCACTTGTGCCCCTGCCTTATGCCTAGCCCGCACTTGTGCCCCTGCCTTATGCCTAGCCAGCACTTGTGCCCCTGCCTTATGCCTAGCCAGCACTTGTGCCCCTCCTTATGCCTAGCCAGCACTTGTGCCCCTGCCCTATGCCTAGCCAGCACTTGTGCCCCTGCCCTATGCCTAGCCAGCACTTGTGCCCCTGCCCTATGCCTAGCCAGCACTTGTGCCCCTGCCCTATGCCTAGCCAGCACTTGTGCCCCTGCCCTATGCTTAGCCAGCACTTGTGCCCCTGCCCTATGCCTAGCCAGCACTTGTGCCCCTGCCCTATGCCTAGCCAGCACTTGTGCCCCTGCCCTATGACTAGCCAGCACTTGTGCCCCTGCCTTATGCCTAGCCAGCACTTGTGCCCCTGCCTTATGCCTAGCCAGCACTTGTGCCCCTGCCTTATGCCTCGCCAGCACTTGTGCCCCTGCCTTATGCCTCGCCTGCACGTGTGCCCCTGCCTTATGCCTAGCCTGCACGTGTGCCCCTGCCTTATGCCTAGCCTGCACGTGTGCCCCTGCCTTATGCCTAGCCTGCACGTGTGCCCCTGCCTTATGCCTAGCCTGCACTTGTGCCCCTGCCTTATGCCTAGCCAGCACTTGTGCCCCTGCCTTATGCCTAGCCAGCACTTGTGCCCCTGCCTTATGCCTAGCCAGCACTTGTGCCCCTGCCTTATGCCTAGCCAGCACTTGTGCCCCTGCCTTATGCCTAGCCAGCACTTGTGCCCCTGCCTTATGCCTAGCCTGCACGTGTGCCCCTGCCTTATGCCTAGCCTGCACGTGTGCCCCTGCCTTATGCCTAGCCTGCACGTGTGCCCCTGCCTTATGCCTAGCCTGCACTTGTGCCCCTGCCTTATGCCTAGCCTGCACTTGTGCCCCTGCCTTATGCCTAGCCAGCACTTGTGCCCCTGCCTTATGCCTAGCCAGCACTTGTGCCCCTGCCTTATGCCTAGCCAGCACTTGTGCCCCTGCCTTATGCCTAGCCAGCACTTGTGCCCCTGCCTTATGCCTAGCCTGCACGTGTGCCCCTGCCTTATGCCTAGCCTGCACGTGTGCCCCTGCCTTATGCCTAGCCTGCACGTGTGCCCCTGCCTTATGCCTAGCCTGCACTTGTGCCCCTGCCTTATGCCTAGCCTGCACTTGTGCCCCTGCCTTATGCCTAGCCTGCACTTTTGCCCCTGCCTTATGCCTAGCCTGCACTTGTGCCCCTGCCTTATGCCTAGCCTGCACTTGTGCCCCTTGCATTATTGTTTTTTTGTCTTTAGCTTCATGTTGGTTATGCACACAGGGCAGGCTTTACGCTCTTCGCTCTTGTCCCGTCTGAATGCACATGCACGACTGTAATTGGGGACGAAGGCATTACCCATTTACGGAGGACAGACAAGATGTGCCTGGTCGCTTGGAGCATGGGGGTTATGGAGTGGCTCCGCACTGTACAACAAAGTACAGAGTAGAGGGGTGAAAGCTAGCTCTTCACCCCTAAGGGTGCCTATCCCTTTATGCAAAGAGTGCAAAGAGTTAGCCGTATGCCTTGTGTAGCCATCACTTGTGCCCCTGCCTTAAGCCTAGCCTGCATAGGTGCCCCTGCCTTATGCCCAGCTTGCACTTGTGCCTTTGCCTTATGCTTAGTTTGTGCTTGTGCCCCTGCCTAAAGCCTAGCCAGCACTTGTGCCCCTGCCTTATGCCTAGCCAGCACTTGTGCCCCTGCCTTATGCCTAACCAGCACTTGTGCCCCTGCCTTATGCCTAGCCAGCAATTGTGCCCCTGCCCTATGCTTAGCCAGCACTTGTGCCCCGGCCTTAAGCCTAGCCCGCACTTGTGCCCCGGCCTTAAGCCTAGCCCGCACTTGTGCCCCGGCCTTAAGCCTAGCCCGCACTTGTGCCCCGGCCTTAAGCCTAGCCCGCACTTGTGCCCCGGCCTTAAGCCTAGCCCGCACTTGTGCCCCGGCCTTAAGCCTAGCCCGCACTTGTGCCCCGGCCTTAAGCCTAGCCCGCACTTGTGCCCCGGCCTTAAGCCTAGCCCGCACTTGTGCCCCGGCCTTAAGCCTAGCCCGCACTTGTGCCCCGGCCTTAAGCCTAGCCCGCACTTGTGCCCCGGCCTTAAGCCTAGCCCGCACTTGTGCCCCGGCCTTAAGCCTAGCCCGCACTTGTGCCCCGGCCTTAAGCCTAGCCCGCACTTGTGCCCCGGCCTTAAGCCTAGCCCGCACTTGTGCCCCGGCCTTAAGCCTAGCCCGCACTTGTGCCCAGGCCTTAAGCCTAGCCCGCACTTGTTCCCCCGGCCTTAAGCCTAGCCAGCACTTGTGCCCCTGCCTGATGCCTAGCCAGCACTTGTGCCCCTGCCTGATGCCTAGCCAGCACTTGTGCCCCTGCCTTATGCCTAGCCAGCACTTGTGCCCCTGCCTTATGCCTAGCCAGCACTTGTGCCCCTGCCTTATGCTTAGTTTGTACTTGTGCCCCTGCCTTATGCCTAGCCAGCACTTGTGCCCCTGCCTTATGCCTAGCCAGCACTTGTGCTCCTGCCTTATGCCTAACCAGCCCTTGTGCCCCTGCCTTATGCCTAGCCAGCACTTGTGCCCCTGCCTTATGCCTAGCCAGCACTTGTGCCCCTGCCTTATGCCTAGCCAGCACTTGTGCCCCGGCCTTAAGCCTAGCCCGCACTTGTGCCCCGGCCTTAAGCCTAGCCCGCACTTGTGCCCCGGCCTTAAGCCTAGCCCGCACTTGTGCCCCGGCCTTAAGCCTAGCCCGCACTTGTGCCCCGGCCTTAAGCCTAGCCCGCACTTGTGCCCCGGCCTTAAGCCTAGCCCGCACTTGTGCCCCGGCCTTAAGCCTAGCCCGCACTTGTGCCCCGACCTTAAGCCTAGCCCGCACTTGTGCCCCGGCCTTAAGCCTAGCCCGCACTTGTGCCCCGGCCTTAAGCCTAGCCCGCACTTGTGCCCCGGCCTTAAGCCTAGCCCGCACTTGTGCCCCTGCCTTATGCCCAGCCAGCACTTGTGCCCCTGCCTTATGCCTAGCCAGCACTTGTGCCCCTGCCTTATGCCCAGCCAGCACTTGTGCCCCTGCCTTATGCCCAGCCAGCACTTGTGCCCCTGCCTTATGCCTAGCCAGCACTTGTGCCCCTGCCTTAAGCCTAGCCCGCACTTGTGCCCCTGCCTTATGCCCAGCCAGCACTTGTGCCCCTGCCTTATGCCTAGCCAGCACTTGTGCCCCTGCCTTATGCCCAGCCAGCACTTGTGCCCCTGCCTTATGCCCAGCCAGCACTTGTGCCCCTGCCTTATGCCTAGCCAGCACTTGTGCCCCTGCCTTATGCCTAGCCAGCACTTGTGCCCCTGCCTTATGCCTAGCCAGCACTTGTGCCCCTGCCTTATGCCTAGCCAGCACTTGTGCCCCTGCCTTATGCCTAGCCAGCACTTGTGCCCCTGCCTTATGCCTAGCCAGCACTTGTGCCCCGGCCTTAAGCCTAGCCCGCACTTGTGCCCCGGCCTTAAGCCTAGCCCGCATTTGTGCCCCGGCCTTAAGCCTAGCCCGCACTTGTGCCCCGGCCTTAAGCCTAGCCCGCACTTGTGCCCCGGCCTTAAGCCTAGCCCGCACTTGTGCCCCGGCCTTAAGCCTAGCCCGCACTTGTGCCCCGGCCTTAAGCCTAGCCCGCACTTGTGCCCCGGCCTTAAGCCTAGCCCGCACTTGTGCCCCGGCCTTAAGCCTAGCCCGCACTTGTGCCACTGCCTTATGCCTAGCCCGCACTTGTGCCCCTGCCTTAAGCCTAGCCCGCAATTGTGCCCCTGCCTTAAGCCTAGCCCGCACTTGTGCCCCTGCCTTAAGCCTAGCCCGCAATTGTGCCCCGGCCTTAAGCCTAGCCCGCACTTGTGCCCCGGCCTTAAGCCTAGCCCGCACTTGTGCCCGGCCTTAAGCCTAGCCCGCACTTGTGCCCCGGCCTTAAGCCTAGCCCGCACTTGTGCCCCGGCCTTAAGCCTAGCCCGCACTTGTGCCCCGGCCTTAAGCCTAGCCCGCACTTGTGCCCCGGCCTTAAGCCTAGCCCGCACTTGTGCCCCGGCCTTAAGCCTAGCCCGCACTTTTGCCCCGGCCTTAAGCCTAGCCCGCACTTTTGCCCCGGCCTTAAGCCTAGCCCGCACTTTTGCCCCGGCCTTAAGCCTAGCCCGCACTTTTGCCCCGGCCTTAAGCCTAGCCCGCACTTGTGCCCCGGCCTTAAGCCTAGCCCGCACTTGTGCCCCGGCCTTAAGCCTAGCCTGCACTTGTGCCCCTGCCTTATGCCTAGCCCGCACTTGTGCCCCTGCCTTATGCCTAGCCCGCACTTGTGCCCCTGCCTTATGCCTAGCCCGCTCTTGTGCCCCTGCTTTATGCCTAGCCAGCACTTGTGCCCCTGCCTTATGCCTAGCCAGCACTTGTGCCCCTGTCTTTTGCCTAGCCAGCACTTGTGCCCCTGCCTTATGCCTAGCCCGCACTTGTGCCCCTGCCTTATGCCTAGCCCGCACTTGTGCCCCTGCCTTATGCCTAGCCCGCACTTGTGCCCCTGCCTTATGCCTAGCCAGCACTTGTGCCCCTGCCTTATGCCTAGCCAGCACTTGTGCCCCTGCCTTATGCCTAGCCAGCACTTGTGCCCCTGCCTTATGCCTAGCCAGCACTTGTGCCCCTGCCTTATGCCTAGCCAGCACTTGTGCCCCTGCCTTATGCCTAGCCAGCACTTGTGCCCCTGCCTTATGCCTAGCCAGCACTTGTGCCCCTGCCTTATGCCTAGCCAGCACTTGTGCCCCTGCCTTATGCCTAGCCAGCACTTGTGCCCCTGCCTTATGCCTAGCCAGCACTTGTGCCCCGGCCTTAAGCCTAGCCCGCACTTGTGCCCCGGCCTTAAGCCTAGCCCGCACTTGTGCCCCGGCCTTAAGCCTAGCCCGCACTTGTGCCCCGGCCTTAAGCCTAGCCCGCACTTGTGCCCCGGCCTTAAGCCTAGCCCGCACTTGTGCCCCGGCCTTAAGCCTAGCCCGCACTTGTGCCCCGGCCTTAAGCCTAGCCCGCACTTGTGCCCCGGCCTTAAGCCTAGCCCGCACTTGTGCCCCGGCCTTAAGCCTAGCCCGCACTTGTGCCCCGGCCTTAAGCCTAGCCCGCACTTGTGCCCCGGCCTTAAGCCTAGCCCGCACTTGTGCCCCGGCCTTAAGCCTAGCCCGCACTTGTGCCCCGGCCTTAAGCCTAGCCCGCACTTGTGCCCCGGCCTTAAGCCTAGCCCGCACTTGTGCCCCGGCCTTAAGCCTAGCCCGCACTTGTGCCCCGGCCTTAAGCCTAGCCCGCACTTGTGCCCCGGCCTTAAGCCTAGCCCGCACTTGTGCCCCGGCCTTAAGCCTAGCCCGCACTTGTGCCCCGGCCTTAAGCCTAGCCCGCACTTGTGCCCCGGCCTTAAGCCTAGCCCGCACTTGTGCCCCGGCCTTAAGCCTAGCCCGCACTTGTGCCCCGGCCTTAAGCCTAGCCCGCACTTGTGCCCCGGCCTTAAGCCTAGCCCGCACTTGTGCCCCGGCCTTAAGCCTAGCCCGCACTTGTGCCCCGGCCTTAAGCCTAGCCCGCACTTGTGCCCCGGCCTTAAGCCTAGCCCGCACTTGTGCCCCGGCCTTAAGCCTAGCCCGCACTTGTGCCCCGGCCTTAAGCCTAGCCCGCACTTGTGCCCCGGCCTTAAGCCTAGCCCGCACTTGTGCCCCGGCCTTAAGCCTAGCCCGCACTTGTGCCCCGGCCTTAAGCCTAGCCCGCACTTGTGCCCCGGCCTTAAGCCTAGCCCGCACTTGTGCCCCGGCCTTAAGCCTAGCCCGCACTTGTGCCCCGGCCTTAAGCCTAGCCCGCACTTGTGCCCCGGCCTTAAGCCTAGCCCGCACTTGTGCCCCGGCCTTAAGCCTAGCCCGCACTTGTGCCCCGGCCTTAAGCCTAGCCCGCACTTGTGCCCCGGCCTTAAGCCTAGCCCGCACTTGTGCCCCTGCCTTATGCCTAGCCAGCACTTGTGCCCCTGCCTTATGCCTAGCCCGCACTTGTGCCCCTGCCTTATGCCAAGCCCGCACTTGTGCCCCTGCCTTATGCCTAGCCCGCACTTGTGCCCCTGCCTTATGCCTAGCCCGCACTTGTGCCCCTGCCTTATGCCTAGCCCGCACTTGTGCCCCTGCCTTATGCCTAGCCCGCACTTGTGCCCCTGCCTTATGCCTAGCCCGCACTTGTGCCCCTGCCTTATGCCTAGCCCGCACTTGTGCCCCTGCCTTATGCCTAGCCCGCACTTGTGCCCCTGCCTTATGCCTAGCCCGCACTTGTGCCCCTGCCTTATGCCTAGCCCGCACTTGTGCCCCTGCCTTATGCCTAGCCCGCACTTGTGCCCCTGCCTTATGCCTAGCCCGCACTTGTGCCCCTGCCTTATGCCTAGCCCGCACTTGTGCCCCTGCCTTATGCCTAGCCCGCACTTGTGCCCCTGCCTTATGCCTAGCCCGCACTTGTGCCCCTGCCTTATGCCTAGCCCGCACTTGTGCCCCTGCCTTATGCCTAGCCCGCACTTGTGCCCCTGCCTTATGCCTAGCCCGCACTTGTGCCCCTGCCTTATGCCTAGCCCGCACTTGTGCCCCTGCCTTATGCCTAGCCCGCACTTGTGCCCCTGCCTTATGCCTAGCCCGCACTTGTGCCCCTGCCTTATGCCTAGCCAGCACTTGTGCCCCTGCCTTATGCCTAGCCAGCACTTGTGCCCCTCCTTATGCCTAGCCAGCACTTGTGCCCCTGCCCTATGCCTAGCCAGCACTTGTGCCCCTGCCCTATGCCTAGCCAGCACTTGTGCCCCTGCCCTATGCCTAGCCAGCACTTGTGCCCCTGCCCTATGCCTAGCCAGCACTTGTGCCCCTGCCCTATGCTTAGCCAGCACTTGTGCCCTTGCCCTATGCCTAGCCAGCACTTGTGCCCCTGCCCTATGCCTAGCCAGCACTTGTGCCCCTGCCCTATGACTAGCCAGCACTTGTGCCCCTGCCTTATGCCTAGCCAGCACTTGTGCCCCTGCCTTATGCCTAGCCAGCACTTGTGCCCCTGCCTTATGCCTCGCCAGCACTTGTGCCCCTGCCTTATGCCTAGCCAGCACTTGTGCCCCTGCCTTATGCCTAGCCAGCACTTGTGCCCCTGCCTTATGCCTAGCCAGCACTTGTGCCCCTGCCTTATGCCTAGCCAGCACTTGTGCCCCTGCCTTATGCCTAGCCTGCACGTGTGCCCCTGCCTTATGCCTAGCCTGCACGTGTGCCCCTGCCTTATGCCTAGCCTGCACGTGTGCCCCTGCCTTATGCCTAGCCTGCACTTGTGCCCCTGCCTTATGCCTAGCCTGCACTTGTGCCCCTGCCTTATGCCTAGCCAGCACTTGTGCCCCTGCCTTATGCCTAGCCAGCACTTGTGCCCCTGCCTTATGCCTAGCCAGCACTTGTGCCCCTGCCTTATGCCTAGCCAGCACTTGTGCCCCTGCCTTATGCCTAGCCTGCACGTGTGCCCCTGCCTTATGCCTAGCCTGCACGTGTGCCCCTGCCTTATGCCTAGCCTGCACGTGTGCCCCTGCCTTATGCCTAGCCTGCACTTGTGCCCCTGCCTTATGCCTAGCCTGCACTTGTGCCCCTGCCTTATGCCTAGCCTGCACTTTTGCCCCTGCCTTATGCCTAGCCTGCACTTGTGCCCCTGCCTTATGCCTAGCCTGCACTTGTGCCCCTTGCATTATTGTTTTTTTGTCTTTAGCTTCATGTTGGTTATGCACACAGGGCAGGCTTTACGCTCTTCGCTCTTGTCCCGTCTGAATGCACATGCACGACTGTAATTGGGGACGAAGGCATTACCCATTTACGGAGGACAGACAAGATGTGCCTGGTCGCTTGGAGCATGGGGGTTATGGAGTGGCTCCGCACTGTACAACAAAGTACAGAGTAGAGGGGTGAAAGCTAGCTCTTCACCCCTAAGGGTGCCTATCCCTTTATGCAAAGAGTGCAAAGAGTTAGCCGTATGCCTTGTGTAGCCATCACTTGTGCCCCTGCCTTAAGCCTAGCCTGCATAGGTGCCCCTGCCTTATGCCCAGCTTGCACTTGTGCCTTTGCCTTATGCTTAGTTTGTGCTTGTGCCCCTGCCTAAAGCCTAGCCAGCACTTGTGCCCCTGCCTTATGCCTAGCCAGCACTTGTGCCCCTGCCTTATGCCTAACCAGCACTTGTGCCCCTGCCTTATGCCTAGCCAGCAATTGTGCCCCTGCCCTATGCTTAGCCAGCACTTGTGCCCCGGCCTTAAGCCTAGCCCGCACTTGTGCCCCGGCCTTAAGCCTAGCCCGCACTTGTGCCCCGGCCTTAAGCCTAGCCCGCACTTGTGCCCCGGCCTTAAGCCTAGCCCGCACTTGTGCCCCGGCCTTAAGCCTAGCCCGCACTTGTGCCCCGGCCTTAAGCCTAGCCCGCACTTGTGCCCCGGCCTTAAGCCTAGCCCGCACTTGTGCCCCGGCCTTAAGCCTAGCCCGCACTTGTGCCCCGGCCTTAAGCCTAGCCCGCACTTGTGCCCCGGCCTTAAGCCTAGCCCGCACTTGTGCCCCGGCCTTAAGCCTAGCCCGCACTTGTGCCCCGGCCTTAAGCCTAGCCCGCACTTGTGCCCCGGCCTTAAGCCTAGCCCGCACTTGTGCCCCGGCCTTAAGCCTAGCCCGCACTTGTGCCCCGGCCTTAAGCCTAGCCCGCACTTGTGCCCAGGCCTTAAGCCTAGCCCGCACTTGTTCCCCCGGCCTTAAGCCTAGCCAGCACTTGTGCCCCTGCCTGATGCCTAGCCAGCACTTGTGCCCCTGCCTGATGCCTAGCCAGCACTTGTGCCCCTGCCTTATGCCTAGCCAGCACTTGTGCCCCTGCCTTATGCCTAGCCAGCACTTGTGCCCCTGCCTTATGCTTAGTTTGTACTTGTGCCCCTGCCTTATGCCTAGCCAGCACTTGTGCCCCTGCCTTATGCCTAGCCAGCACTTGTGCTCCTGCCTTATGCCTAACCAGCCCTTGTGCCCCTGCCCTATGCCTAGCCAGCACTTGTGCCCCTGCCTTATGCCTAGCCCGCACTTGTGCCCCGGCCTTAAGCCTAGCCCGCACTTGTGCCCCGGCCTTAAGCCTAGCCCGCACTTGTGCCCCGGCCTTAAGCCTAGCCCGCACTTGTGCCCCGGCCTTAAGCCTAGCCCGCACTTGTGCCCCGGCCTTAAGCCTAGCCCGCACTTGTGCCCCGGCCTTAAGCCTAGCCCGCATTTGTGCCCCGGCCTTAAGCCTAGCCCGCACTTGTGCCCCGGCCTTAAGCCTAGCCCGCACTTGTGCCCCGGCCTTAAGCCTAGCCCGCACTTGTGCCCCGGCCTTAAGCCTAGCCCGCACTTGTGCCACTGCCTTATGCCTAGCCCGCACTTGTGCCCCTGCCTTAAGCCTAGCCCGCAATTGTGCCCCTGCCTTAAGCCTAGCCCGCACTTGTGCCCCTGCCTTAAGCCTAGCCCGCAATTGTGCCCCGGCCTTAAGCCTAGCCCGCACTTGTGCCCCGGCCTTAAGCCTAGCCCGCACTTGTGCCCGGCCTTAAGCCTAGCCCGCACTTGTGCCCCGGCCTTAAGCCTAGCCCGCACTTGTGCCCCGGCCTTAAGCCTAGCCCGCACTTGTGCCCCGGCCTTAAGCCTAGCCCGCACTTGTGCCCCGGCCTTAAGCCTAGCCCGCACTTTTGCCCCGGCCTTAAGCCTAGCCCGCACTTTTGCCCCGGCCTTAAGCCTAGCCCGCACTTTTGCCCCGGCCTTAAGCCTAGCCCGCACTTTTGCCCCGGCCTTAAGCCTAGCCCGCACTTTTGCCCCGGCCTTAAGCCTAGCCCGCACTTGTGCCCCGGCCTTAAGCCTAGCCCGCACTTGTGCCCCGGCCTTAAGCCTAGCCCGCACTTGTGCCCCGGCCTTAAGCCTAGCCCGCACTTGTGCCCCGGCCTTAAGCCTAGCCCGCACTTGTGCCCCTGCCTTATGCCTAGCCCGCACTTGTGCCCCTGCCTTATGCCTAGCCCGCACTTGTGCCCCTGCCTTATGCCTAGCCCGCTCTTGTGCCCCTGCTTTATGCCTAGCCAGCACTTGTGCCCCTGCCTTATGCCTAGCCAGCACTTGTGCCCCTGTCTTTTGCCTAGCCAGCACTTGTGCCCCTGCCTTATGCCTAGCCCGCACTTGTGCCCCTGCCTTATGCCTAGCCCGCACTTGTGCCCCTGCCTTATGCCTAGCCAGCACTTGTGCCCCTGCCTTATGCCTAGCCAGCACTTGTGCCCCTGCCTTATGTCTAGCCAGCACTTGTGCCCCTGCCTTATGCCTAGCCAGCACTTGTGCCCCTGCCTTATGCCTAGCCAGCACTTGTGCCCCTGCCTTATGCCTAGCCAGCACTTGTGCCCCTGCCTTATGCCTAGCCAGCACTTGTGCCCCTGCCTTATGCCTAGCCAGCACTTGTGCCCCTGCCTTATGCCTAGCCAGCACTTGTGCCCCGGCCTTAAGCCTAGCCCGCACTTGTGCCCCGGCCTTAAGCCTAGCCCGCACTTGTGCCCCGGCCTTAAGCCTAGCCCGCACTTGTGCCCCGGCCTTAAGCCTAGCCCGCACTTGTGCCCCGGCCTTAAGCCTAGCCCGCACTTGTGCCCCGGCCTTAAGCCTAGCCCGCACTTGTGCCCCGGCCTTAAGCCTAGCCCGCACTTGTGCCCCGACCTTAAGCCTAGCCCGCACTTGTGCCCCGGCCTTAAGCCTAGCCCGCACTTGTGCCCCGGCCTTAAGCCTAGCCCGCACTTGTGCCCCGGCCTTAAGCCTAGCCCGCACTTGTGCCCCTGCCTTATGCCCAGCCAGCACTTGTGCCCCTGCCTTATGCCTAGCCAGCACTTGTGCCCCTGCCTTATGCCCAGCCAGCACTTGTGCCCCTGCCTTATGCCCAGCCAGCACTTGTGCCCCTGCCTTATGCCTAGCCAGCACTTGTGCCCCTGCCTTAAGCCTAGCCCGCACTTGTGCCCCTGCCTTATGCCCAGCCAGCACTTGTGCCCCTGCCTTATGCCTAGCCAGCACTTGTGCCCCTGCCTTATGCCCAGCCAGCACTTGTGCCCCTGCCTTATGCCCAGCCAGCACTTGTGCCCCTGCCTTATGCCTAGCCAGCACTTGTGCCCCTGCCTTATGCCTAGCCAGCACTTGTGCCCCTGCCTTATGCCTAGCCAGCACTTGTGCCCCTGCCTTATGCCTAGCCAGCACTTGTGCCCCTGCCTTATGCCTAGCCAGCACTTGTGCCCCTGCCTTATGCCTAGCCAGCACTTGTGCCCCGGCCTTAAGCCTAGCCCGCACTTGTGCCCCGGCCTTAAGCCTAGCCCGCACTTGTGCCCCGGCCTTAAGCCTAGCCCGCACTTGTGCCCCGGCCTTAAGCCTAGCCCGCACTTGTGCCCCGGCCTTAAGCCTAGCCCGCACTTGTGCCCCGGCCTTAAGCCTAGCCCGCACTTGTGACCCGGCCTTAAGCCTAGCCCGCACTTGTGCCCCGGCCTTAAGCCTAGCCCGCACTTGTGCCCCGGCCTTAAGCCTAGCCCGCACTTGTGCCCCGGCCTTAAGCCTAGCCCGCACTTGTGCCCCGGCCTTAAGCCTAGCCCGCACTTGTGCCCCGGCCTTAAGCCTAGCCCGCACTTGTGCCCCGGCCTTAAGCCTAGCCCGCACTTGTGCCCCGGCCTTAAGCCTAGCCCGCACTTGTGCCCCGGCCTTAAGCCTAGCCCGCACTTGTGCCCCGGCCTTAAGCCTAGCCCGCACTTGTGCCCCGGCCTTAAGCCTAGCCCGCACTTGTGCCCCGGCCTTAAGCCTAGCCCGCACTTGTGCCCCGGCCTTAAGCCTAGCCCGCACTTGTGCCCCGGCCTTAAGCCTAGCCCGCACTTGTGCCCCGGCCTTAAGCCTAGCCCGCACTTGTGCCCCGGCCTTAAGCCTAGCCCGCACTTGTGCCCAGGCCTTAAGCCTAGCCCGCACTTGTGCCCAGGCCTTAAGCCTAGCCGGCACTTGTGCCCAGGCCTTAGGCCTAGCCGGCACTTGTGCCGAGGCCTTAAGCCTAGCCCGCACTTGTGCCCAGGCCTTAAGCCTAGCCCGCACTTGTGCCCAGGCCTTAAGCCTAGCCCGCACTTGTGCCCCGGCCTTAAGCCTAGCCCGCACTTGTGCCCCGGCCTTAAGCCTAGCCCGCACTTGTGCCCCGGCCTTAAGCCTAGCCCGCACTTGTGCCCCGGCCTTAAGCCTAGCCCGCACTTGTGCCCCGGCCTTAAGCCTAGCCCGCACTTGTGCCCCGGCCTTAAGCCTAGCCCGCACTTGTGCCCCGGCCTTAAGCCTAGCCCGCACTTGTGCCCCGGCCTTAAGCCTAGCCCGCACTTGTGCCCCGGCCTTAAGCCTAGCCCGCACTTGTGCCCCGGCCTTAAGCCTAGCCCGCACTTGTGCCCCGGCCTTAAGCCTAGCCCGCACTTGTGCCCCGGCCTTAAGCCTAGCCCGCACTTGTGCCCCTGCCTTATGCCTAGCCCGCACTTGTGCCCCTGCCTTATGCCTAGCCCGCACTTGTGCCCCTGACTTATGCCTAGCCAGCACTTGTGCCCCTGCCCTATGCCTAGCCAGCACTTGTGCCCCTGCCCTATGCCTAGCCAGCACTTGTGCCCCTGCCCTATGCCTAGCCAGCACTTGTGCCCCTGCCCTATGCCTAGCCAGCACTTGTGCCCCTGCCCTATGCCTAGCCAGCACTTGTGCCCCTGCCCTATGCCTAGCCAGCACTTGTGCCCCTGCCCTATGCCTAGCCAGCACTTGTGCCCCTGCCTTATGCCTAGCCAGCACTTGTGCCCCTGCCTTATGCCTAGCCAGCACTTGTGCCCCTGCCTTATGCCTAGCCAGCACTTGTGCCCCTGCCTTATGCCTAGCCAGCACTTGTGAACCTGCCTTATGCCTAGCCAGCACTTTTGCCCCTGCCTTATGCCTAGCCAGCACTTATGAGCCCCTTGCATTATTGTTTTTTTGTCTTTAGCTTCATGTTGGTTATGCACACAGGGCACGCTTTACGCTCTTCGCTCTTGTCCCGTCTGAATGCACATGCACGACTGTAATTGGGGATGAAGGCATTACCCATTTACGGAGGACAGACAAGATGTGCCTGGTCGCTTGGAGCATGGGGGTTATGGAGTGGCTCTGCACTGTACAACAAAGTACAGAGTAGAGGGGTGAAAGCTAGCTCTTCACCCCTAAGGGTGCCTATCCCTTTATGCAAAGAGTGCAAAGAGTTAGCCGTATGCCTTGTGTAGCCATCACTTGTGCCCCTGCCTTAAGCCTAGCCTGCATAGGTGCCCCTGCCTTATGCCTAGCTTGCACTTGTGCCTTTGCCTTATGCTTAGTTTGTGCTTGTGCCCCTGCCTAAAGCCTAGCCAGCACTTGTGCCCCTGCCTTATGCCTAGCCCGCACTTGTGCCCCGGCCTTAAGCCTAGCCCGCACTTGTGCCCCGGCCTTAAGCCTAGCCCGCACTTGTGCCCCGGCCTTAAGCCTAGCCCGCACTTGTGCCCCGGCCTTAAGCCTAGCCCGCACTTGTGCCCCGGCCTTAAGCCTAGCCCGCACTTGTGCCCCGGCCTTAAGCCTAGCCCGCACTTGTGCCCCGGCCTTAAGCCTAGCCCGCACTTGTGCCCCGGCCTTAAGCCTAGCCCGCACTTGTGCCCCGGCCTTAAGCCTAGCCCGCACTTGTGCCCCGGCCTTAAGCCTAGCCCGCACTTGTGCCCCGGCCTTAAGCCTAGCCCGCACTTGTGCCCCGGCCTTAAGCCTAGCCCGCACTTGTGCCCCGGCCTTAAGCCTAGCCCGCACTTGTGCCCCGGCCTTAAGCCTAGCCCGCACTTGTGCCCCGGCCTTAAGCCTAGCCCGCACTTGTGCCCCGGCCTTAAGCCTAGCCCGCACTTGTGCCCCGGCCTTAAGCCTAGCCCGCACTTGTGCCCCGGCCTTAAGCCTAGCCCGCACTTGTGCCCCGGCCTTAAGCCTAGCCCGCACTTGTGCCCCGGCCTTAAGCCTAGCCCGCACTTGTGCCCCGGCCTTAAGCCTAGCCCGCACTTGTGCCCCTGCCTTATGCCTAGCCCGCACTTGTGCCCCTGCCTTATGCCTAGCCCGCACTTGTGCCCCTGACTTATGCCTAGCCAGCACTTGTGCCCCTGCCCTATGCCTAGCCAGCACTTGTGCCCCTGCCCTATGCCTAGCCAGCACTTGTGCCCCTGCCCTATGCCTAGCCAGCACTTGTGCCCCTGCCCTATGCCTAGCCAGCACTTGTGCCCCTGCCCTATGCCTAGCCAGCACTTGTGCCCCTGCCCTATGCCTAGCCAGCACTTGTGCCCCTGCCCTATGCCTAGCCAGCACTTGTGCCCCTGCCTTATGCCTAGCCAGCACTTGTGCCCCTGCCTTATGCCTAGCCAGCACTTGTGCCCCTGCCTTATGCCTAGCCAGCACTTGTGCCCCTGCCTTATGCCTAGCCAGCACTTGTGAACCTGCCTTATGCCTAGCCAGCACTTTTGCCCCTGCCTTATGCCTAGCCAGCACTTATCAGCCCCTTGCATTATTGTTTTTTTGTCTTTAGCTTCATGTTGGTTATGCACACAGGGCACGCTTTACGCTCTTCGCTCTTGTCCCGTCTGAATGCACATGCACGACTGTAATTGGGGATGAAGGCATTACCCATTTACGGAGGACAGACAAGATGTGCCTGGTCGCTTGGAGCATGGGGGTTATGGAGTGGCTCTGCACTGTACAACAAAGTACAGAGTAGAGGGGTGAAAGCTAGCTCTTCACCCCTAAGGGTGCCTATCCCTTTATGCAAAGAGTGCAAAGAGTTAGCCGTATGCCTTGTGTAGCCATCACTTGTGCCCCTGCCTTAAGCCTAGCCTGCATAGGTGCCCCTGCCTTATGCCTAGCTTGCACTTGTGCCTTTGCCTTATGCTTAGTTTGTGCTTGTGCCCCTGCCTAAAGCCTAGCCAGCACTTGTGCCCCTGCCTTATGCCTAGCCAGCACTTGTGCCCCTGCCTTATGCCTAACCAGCACTTGTGCCCCTGCCTTATGCCTAGCCAGCAATTGTGCCCCTGCCCTATGCCTAGCCCGCACTTGTGCCCCGGCCTTAAGCCTAGCCCGCACTTGTGCCCCGGCCTTAAGCCTAGCCCGCACTTGTGCCCCGGCCTTAAGCCTAGCCCGCACTTGTGCCCCGGCCTTAAGCCTAGCCCGCACTTGTGCCCCGGCCTTAAGCCTAGCCCGCACTTGTGCCCCGGCCTTAAGCCTAGCCCGCACTTGTGCCCCGGCCTTAAGCCTAGCCCGCACTTGTGCCCCGGCCTTAAGCCTAGCCCGCACTTGTGCCCCGGCCTTAAGCCTAGCCCGCACTTGTGCCCCGGCCTTAAGCCTAGCCCGCACTTGTGCCCCGGCCTTAAGCCTAGCCCGCACTTGTGCCCCGGCCTTAAGCCTAGCCCGCACTTGTGCCCCGGCCTTAAGCCTAGCCCGCACTTGTGCCCCGGCCTTAAGCCTAGCCTGCACTTGTGCCCCGGCCTTAAGCCTAGCCCGCACTTGTGCCCCGGCCTTAAGCCTAGCCCGCACTTGTGCCCCGGCCTTAAGCCTAGCCCGCACTTGTGCCCCGGCCTTAAGCCTAGCCCGCACTTGTGCCCCGGCCTTAAGCCTAGCCCGCACTTGTGCCCCGGCCTTAAGCCTAGCCCGCACTTGTGCCCCGGCCTTAAGCCTAGCCCGCACTTGTGCCCCGGCCTTAAGCCTAGCCCGCACTTGTGCCCCGGCCTTAAGCCTAGCCCGCACTTGTGCCCCGGCCTTAAGCCTAGCCCGCACTTGTGCCCCGGCCTAAAGCCTAGCCCGCACTTGTGCCCCGGCCTTAAGCCTAGCCCGCACTTGTGCCCCGGCCTTAAGCCTAGCCCGCACTTGTGCCCCGGCCTTAAGCCTAGCCCGCACTTGTGCCCCGGCCTTAAGCCTAGCCCGCACTTGTGCCCAGGCCTTAAGCCTAGCCCGCACTTGTTCCCACAGCCTTAAGCCTAGCCAGCACTTGTGCCCCTGCCTGATGCCTAGCCAGCACTTGTGCCCCTGCCTTATGCCTAGCCAGCACTTGTGCCCCTGCCTTATGCCTAGCCAGCAGTTGTGCCCCTGCCTTATGCTTAGTTTGTACTTGTGCCCCTGCCTTATGCTTAGTTTGTACTTGTGCCCCTGCCTTATGCCTAGCGAGCACTTGTGCCCCTGCCTTATGCCTAGCCAGCACTTGTGCTCCTGCCTTATGCCTAACCAGCCCTTGTGCCCCTGCCTTATGCCTAGCCAGCACTTGTGCCCCTGCCCTATGCCTAGCCAGCACTTGTGCCCCTGCCCTATGCCTAGCCAGCACTTGTGCCCCTGCCCTATGCCTAGCCAGCACTTGTGCCCCTGCCCTATGCCTAGCCAGCACTTGTGCCCCTGCCCTATGCCTAGCCAGCACTTGTGCCCCTGCCCTATGCCTAGCCAGCACTTGTGCCCCTGCCCTATGCCTAGCCAGCACTTGTGCCCCTGCCCTATGCCTAGCCAGCACTTGTGCCCCTGCCCTATGCCTAGCCAGCACTTGTGCCCCTGCCTTATGCCTAGCCCGCACTTGTGCCCCTGCCTTATGCCTAGCCCGCACTTGTGCCCCTGCCTTATGCCTAGCCCGCACTTGTGCCCCTGCCTTATGCCTAGCCAGCACTTGTGCCCCTGCCTTATGCCTAGCCCGCACTTGTGCCCCTGCCTTATGCCTAGCCTGCACTTGTGCCACTGCCTTATGCCTAGCCCGCACTTGTGCCCCTGCCTTAAGCCTAGCCCGCAATTGTGCCCCTGCCTTAAGCCTAGCCCGCACTTGTGCCCCTGCCTTAAGCCTAGCCCGCAATTGTGCCCCGGCCTTAAGCCTAGCCCGCACTTGTGCCCCGGCCTTAAGCCTAGCCCGCACTTGTGCCCGGCCTTAAGCCTAGCCCGCACTTGTGCCCCGGCCTTAAGCCTAGCCCGCACTTGTGCCCCGGCCTTAAGCCTAGCCCGCACTTGTGCCCCGGCCTTAAGCCTAGCCCGCACTTGTGCCCTGGCCTTAAGCCTAGCCCGCACTTTTGCCCCGGCCTTAAGCCTAGCCCGCACTTTTGCCCCGGCCTTAAGCCTAGCCCGCACTTTTGCCCCGGCCTTAAGCCTAGCCCGCACTTGTGCCCCGGCCTTAAGCCTAGCCCGCACTTGTGCCCCGGCCTTAAGCCTAGCCCGCACTTGTGCCCCTGCCTTATGCCTAGCCCGCCCTTGTGCCCCTGCCTTATGCCTAGCCCGCACTTGTGCCCCTGCCTTATGCCTAGCCCGCACTTGTGCCCCTGCCTTATGCCTAGCCCGCTCTTGTGCCCCTGCTTTATGCCTAGCCAGCACTTGTGCCCCTGCCTTATGCCTAGCCAGCACTTGTGCCCCTGCCTTATGCCTAGCCAGCACTTGTGCCCCTGTCTTTTGCCTAGCCAGCACTTGTGCCCCTGCCTTATGCCTAGCCCGCACTTGTGCCCCTGCCTTATGCCTAGCCCGCACTTGTGCCCCTGCCTTATGCCTAGCCAGCACTTGTGCCCCTGCCTTATGCCTAGCCAGCACTTGTGCCCCTGCCTTATGCCTAGCCAGCACTTGTGCCCCTGCCTTATGCCTAGCCAGCACTTGTGCCCCTGCCTTATGCCTAGCCAGCACTTGTGCCCCTGCCTTATGCCTAGCCAGCACTTGTGCCCCTGCCTTATGCCTAGCCAGCACTTGTGCCCCTGCCTTATGCCTAGCCAGCACTTGTGCCCCTGCCTTATGCCTAGCCAGCACTTGTGCCCCTGCCTTATGCCTAGCCAGCACTTGTGCCCCTGCCTTATGCCTAGCCAGCACTTGTGCCCCTGCCTTATGCCTAGCCAGCACTTGTGCCCCTGCCTTATGCCTAGCCAGCACTTGTGCCCCTGCCTTATGCCTAGCCAGCACTTGTGCTCCTGCCTTAAGCCTAGCCAGCACTTGTGCCCCTGCCTTATGCCTAGCCCGCACTTGTGCCCCGGCCTTAAGCCTAGCCGCACTTGTGCCCCGGCCTTAAGCCTAGCCCGCACTTGTGCCCCGGCCTTAAGCCTAGCCCGCACTTGTGCCCCGGCCTTAAGCCTAGCCCGCACTTGTGCCCCGGCCTTAAGCCTAGCCCGCACTTGTGCCCCGGCCTTAAGCCTAGCCCGCACTTGTGCCCCGGCCTTAAGCCTAGCCCGCACTTGTGCCCCGGCCTTAAGCCTAGCCCGCACTTGTGCCCCGGCCTTAAGCCTAGCCCGCACTTGTGCCCCGGCCTTAAGCCTAGCCCGCACTTGTGCCCCGGCCTTAAGCCTAGCCCGCACTTGTGCCCCGGCCTTAAGCCTAGCCCGCACTTGTGCCCCGGCCTTAAGCCTAGCCCGCACTTGTGCCCCGGCCTTAAGCCTAGCCCGCACTTGTGCCCCGGCCTTAAGCCTAGCCCGCACTTGTGCCCCGGCCTTAAGCCTAGCGCGCACTTGTGCCCCGGCCTTAAGCCTAGCCCGCACTTGTGCCCCGGCCTTAAGCCTAGCCCGCACTTGTGCCCCGGCCTTAAGCCTAGGCCGCACTTGTGCCCCGGCCTTAAGCCTAGCCCGCACTTGTGCCCCGGCCTTAAGCCTAGCCCGCACTTGTGCCCCGGCCTTAAGCCTAGCCCGCACTTGTGCCCCGGCCTTAAGCCTAGCCCGCACTTGTGCCCCGGCCTTAAGCCTAGCCCGCACTTGTGCCCCGGCCTTAAGCCTAGCCCGCACTTGTGCCCCGGCCTTAAGCCTAGCCCGCACTTGTGCCCCGGCCTTAAGCCTAGCCCGCACTTGTGCCCCGGCCTTAAGCCTAGCCCGCACTTGTGCCCCGGCCTTAAGCCTAGCCCGCACTTGTGCCCCGGCCTTAAGCCTAGCCCGCACTTGTGCCCCGGCCTTAAGCCTAGCCCGCACTTGTGCCCCGGCCTTAAGCCTAGCCCGCACTTGTGCCCCGGCCTTAAGCCTAGCCCGCACTTGTGCCCCGGCCTTATGCCTAGCCCGCACTTGTGCCCCGGCCTTAAGCCTAGCCCGCACTTGTGCCCCGGCCTTAAGCCTAGCCCGCACTTGTGCCCCGGCCTTAAGCCTAGCCCGCACTTGTGCCCCGGCCTTAAGCCTAGCCCGCACTTGTGCCCCGGCCTTAAGCCTAGCCCGCACTTGTGCCCCGGCCTTAAGCCTAGCCCGCACTTGTGCCCCGGCCTTAAGCCTAGCCCGCACTTGTGCCCCGGCCTTAAGCCTAGCCCGCACTTGTGCCCCGGCCTTAAGCCTAGCCCGCACTTGTGCCCCGGCCTTATGCCTAGCCAGCACTTGTGCCCCTGCCTTATGCCTAGCCAGCACTTGTGCCCCTGCCTTATGCCTAGCCAGCACTTGTGCTCCTGCCTTAAGCCTAGCCAGCACTTGTGCCCCTGCCTTAAGCCTAGCCAGCACTTGTGCCCCTGCC
Organism: Ranitomeya imitator; assembly: GCF_032444005.1. NCBI lineage: Eukaryota > Metazoa > Chordata > Amphibia > Anura > Dendrobatidae > Ranitomeya > Ranitomeya imitator. Next base: position 562,007,255 of record NC_091282.1, on the reverse strand, counting down.
TTAAGCCTAGCCAGCACTTGTGCCCCTGCCTTATGCCTAGCCCGCATTTGTGCCCCGGCCTTAAGCCTAGCCGCACTTGTGCCCCGGCCTTAAGCCTAGCCCGCACTTGTGCCCCGGCCTTAAGCCTAGCCCGCACTTGTGCCCCTGCCTTATGCCTAGCCAGCACTTGTGCCCCTGCCTTATGCCTAGCCAGCACTTGTGCCCCTGCCTTATGCCTAGCCCGCACCTGTGCCCCGGCCTTAAGCCTAGCCCGCACTTGTGCCCAGGCCTTAAGCCTAGCCCGCACTTGTGCCCAGGCCTTAAGCCTAGCCCGCACTTGTGCCCAGGCCTTAAGCCTAGCCCGCACTTGTGCCCAGGCCTTAAGCCTAGCCCGCACTTGTGCCAAGGCCTTAAGCCCAGCCCGCACTTGTGCCCAGGCCTTAAGCCCAGCCCGCACTTGTGCGCAGGCCTTAAGCCCAGCCCGCACTTGTGCCCAGGCCTTAAGCCCAGCCCGCACTTGTGCCCAGGCCTTTAGTCTAGCCAGCACTTGTGCCCCTGCTTTATGCCTAGCCAGCACTTGTGCCCCTGCCTTATGCCTAGCCAGCACTTGTGCCCCTGCCTTATGCCTAGCCAGCACTTGTGCCCCTGCCTTATGCCTAGCCAGCACTTGTGCCCCTGCCTTATGCCTAGCCAGCACTTGTGCCCCTGCCTTATGCCTAGCCAGCACTTGTGCCCCTGCCTTATGCCTAGCCAGCACTTGTGCCCCTGCCTTATGCCTAGCCAGCACTTGTGCCCCTGCCTTATGCCTAGCCAGCACTTGTGCCCCTGCCTTATGCCTAGCCTGCACTTGTGCCCCTGCCTTATGCCTAGCCTGCACGTGTGCCCCTGCCTTATGCCTAGCCTGCACGTGTGCCCCTGCCTTATGCCTAGCCTGCACGTGTGCCCCTGCCTTATGCCTAGCCTGCACTTGTGCCCCTGCCTTATGACTAGCCTGCACGTGTGCCCCTGCCTTATGACTAGCCTGCACGTGTGCCCCTGCCTTATGACTAGCCTGCACGTGTGCCCCTGCCTTATGCCTAGCCCGCACTTGTGCCCCTGCCTTATGCCTAGCCCGCACTTGTGCCACTGCCTTATGCCTAGCCCGCACTTGTGCCCCTGCCTTAAGCCTAGCCCGCAATTGTGCCCCTGCCTTAAGCCTAGCCCGCACCTGTGCCCCTGCCTTAAGCCTAGCCCGCACCTGTGCCCCGGCCTTAAGCCTAGCCCGCACCTGTGCCCCGGCCTTAAGCCTAGCCCGCACCTGTGCCCCGGCCTTAAGCCTAGCCCGCACCTGTGCCCCGGCCTTATGCCTAGCCCGCACTTGTGCCCCTGCCTTATGCCTAGCCCGCACTTGTGCCCCTGCCTTATGCCTAGCCCGCACTTGTGCCCCTGCCTTATGCCTAGCCAGCACTTGTGCCCCTGCCTTATGCCTAGCCAGCACTTGTGCCCCTGCCTTATGCCTAGCCTGCACTTGTGCCCCCGCCTTATGCCTAGCCTGCACTTGTGCCCCTGCCTTATGCCTAGCCTGCACTTGTGCCCCTGCCTTATGCCTAGCCAGCACTTGTGCCCCTGCCTTATGCCTAGCCAGCACTTGTGCCCCTGCCTTATGCCTAGCCAGCACTTGTGCCCCTGCCTTATGCCTAGCCAGCACTTGTGCCCCTGCCTTATGCCTAGCCAGCACTTGTGCCCCTGCCTTATGCCTAGCCAGCACTTGTGCCCCTGCCTTATGCCGAGCCAGCACTTGTGACCCTGCCTTATGCCGAGCCAGCACTTGTGACCCTGCCTTATGCCGAGCCAGCACTTGTGCCCCTGCCTTATGCCTAGCCAGCACTTGTGCCCCTGACTTATGCCTAGCCAGCACTTGTGCCCCTGACTTATGCCTAGCCAGCACTTGTGCCCCTGCCCTATGCCTAGCCAGCACTTGTGCCCCTGCCCTATGCCTAGCCAGCACTTGTGCCCCTGCCCTATGCCTAGCCAGCACTTGTGCCCCTGCCCTATGCCTAGCCAGCACTTGTGCCCCTGCCCTATGCCTAGCCAGCACTTGTGCCCCTGCCCTATGCCTAGCCAGCACTTGTGCCCCTGCCCTATGCCTAGCCAGCACTTGTGCCCCTGCCCTATGCCTAGCCCGCACTTGTGCCCCTGCCTTATGCCTAGCCCGCACTTGTGCCACTGCCTTATGCCTAGCCCGCACTTGTGCCCCTGCCTTATGCCTAGCCCGCACTTGTGCCCCTGCCTTATGCCTAGCCCGCACTTGTGCCCCTGCCTTATGCCTAGCCCGCACTTGTGCCCCTGCCTTATGCCTAGCCCGCACTTGTGCCACTGCCTTATGCCTAGTCCGCACTTGTGCCACTGCCTTATGCCTAGCCCGCACTTGTGCCCCTGCCTTAAGCCTAGCCCGCACCTGTGCCCCGGCCTTAAGCCTATCCCGCACCTGTGCCCCGGCCTTAAGCCTAGCCCGCACCTGTGCCTCGGCCTTAAGCCTAGCCCGCACCTGTGCCCCGGCCTTAAGCCTAGCCCGCACCTGTGCCCCGGCCTTAAGCCTAGCCCGCACCTGTGCCCCGGCCTTAAGCCTAGCCCGCACCTGTGCCCCGGCCTTAAGCCTATCCCGCACTTGTGCCCAGGCCTTAAGCCTAGCCCGCACTTGTGCCCAGGCCTTAAGCCTAGCCCGCACTTGTGCCCAGGCCTTAAGCCTAGCCCGCACTTGTGCCCAGGCCTTAAGCCCAGCCCGCACTTGTGCCCAGGCCTTAAGCCCAGCCCGCACTTGTGCGCAGGCCTTAAGCCCAGCCCGCACTTGTGCCCAGGCCTTAAGCCTAGCCCGCACTTGTGCCCAGGCCTTTAGCCTAGCCAGCACTTGTGCCCCTGCTTTATGCCTAGCCAGCACTTGTGCCCCTGCCTTATGCCTAGCCAGCACTTGTGCCCCGGCCTTAAGCCTAGCCCGCACTTGTGCCCCTGCCTTATGCCTAGCCCGCACTTGTGCCCCTGCCTTATGCCTAGCCCGCACTTGTGCCCCTGCCTTATGCCTAGCCAGCACTTGTGGACCTGCCTTATGCCTAGCCAGCACTTGTGCCCCTGCCTTATGCCTAGCCTGCACTTGTGCCCCTGCCTTATGCCTAGCCTGCACTTGTGCCCCTGCCTTATGCCTAGCCTGCACTTGTGCCCCTGCCTTATGCCTAGCCAGCACTTGTGCCCCTGCCTTATGCCTAGCCAGCACTTGTGCCCCTGCCTTATGCCTAGCCAGCACTTGTGCCCCTGCCTTATGCCTAGCCAGCACTTGTGCCCCTGCCTTATGCCTAGCCAGCACTTGTGCCCCTGCCTTATGCCTAGCCAGCACTTGTGCCCCTGCCTTATGCCTAGCCAGCACTTGTGCCCCTGCCTTATGCCGAGCCAGCACTTGTGACCCTGCCTTATGCCGAGCCAGCACTTGTGACCCTGCCTTATGCCGAGCCAGCACTTGTGCCCCTGCCTTATGCCTAGCCAGCACTTGTGCCCCTGACTTATGCCTAGCCAGCACTTGTGCCCCTGACTTATGCCTAGCCAGCACTTGTGCCCCTGCCCTATGCCTAGCCAGCACTTGTGCCCCTGCCCTATGCCTAGCCAGCACTTGTGCCCCTGCCCTATGCCTAGCCAGCACTTGTGCCCCTGCCCTATGCCTAGCCAGCACTTGTGCCCCTGCCCTATGCCTAGCCAGCACTTGTGCCCCTGCCCTATGCCTAGCCAGCACTTGTGCCCCTGCCCTATGCCTAGCCAGCACTTGTGCCCCTGCCCTATGCCTAGCCAGCACTTGTGCCCCTGCCCTATGCCTAGCCCGCACTTGTGCCCCTGCCTTATGCCTAGCCCGCACTTGTGCCACTGCCTTATGCCTAGCCCGCACTTGTGCCCCTGCCTTATGCCTAGCCCGCACTTGTGCCCCTGCCTTATGCCTAGCCCGCACTTGTGCCCCTGCCTTATGCCTAGCCCGCACTTGTGCCCCTGCCTTATGCCTAGCCCGCACTTGTGCCACTGCCTTTTGCCTAGCCCGCACTTGTGCCACTGCCTTAAGCCTATCCCGCACCTGTGCCCCGGCCTTAAGCCTAGCCCGCACCTGTGCCTCGGCCTTAAGCCTAGCCCGCACCTGTGCCCCGGCCTTAAGCCTAGCCCGCACCTGTGCCCCGGCCTTAAGCCTAGCCCGCACCTGTGCCCCGGCCTTAAGCCTAGCCCGCACCTGTGCCCCGGCCTTAAGCCTATCCCGCACTTGTGCCCAGGCCTTAAGCCTAGCCCGCACTTGTGCCCAGGCCTTAAGCCTAGCCCGCACTTGTGCCCAGGCCTTAAGCCTAGCCCGCACTTGTGCCCAGGCCTTAAGCCCAGCCCGCACTTGTGCCCAGGCCTTAAGCCCAGCCCGCACTTGTGCGCAGGCCTTAAGCCCAGCCCGCACTTGTGCCCAGGCCTTAAGCCTAGCCCGCACTTGTGCCCAAGCCTTTAGCCTAGCCAGCACTTGTGCCCCTGCTTTATGCCTAGCCAGCACTTGTGCCCCTGCCTTATGCCTAGCCAGCACTTGTGCCCCGGCCTTAAGCCTAGCCCGCACTTGTGCCCCTGCCTTATGCCTAGCCCGCACTTGTGCCCCTGCCTTATGCCTAGCCCGCACTTGTGCCCCTGCCTTATGCCTAGCCAGCACTTGTGGACCTGCCTTATGCCTAGCCAGCACTTGTGCCCCTGCCTTATGCCTAGCCTGCACTTGTGCCCCTGCCTTATGCCTAGCCTGCACTTGTGCCCCTGCCTTATGCCTAGCCTGCACTTGTGCCCCTGCCTTATGCCTAGCCAGCACTTGTGCCCCTGCCTTATGCCTAGCCAGCACTTGTGCCCCTGCCTTATGCCTAGCCAGCACTTGTGCCCCTGCCTTATGCCTAGCCAGCACTTGTGCCCCTGCCTTATGCCTAGCCAGCACTTGTGCCCCTGCCTTATGCCTAGCCAGCACTTGTGCCCCTGCCTTATGCCTAGCCAGCACTTGTGCCCCTGCCTTATGCCGAGCCAGCACTTGTGACCCTGCCTTATGCCGAGCCAGCACTTGTGACCCTGCCTTATGCCGAGCCAGCACTTGTGCCCCTGCCTTATGCCTAGCCAGCACTTGTGCCCCTGACTTATGCCTAGCCAGCACTTGTGCCCCTGACTTATGCCTAGCCAGCACTTGTGCCCCTGCCCTATGCCTAGCCAGCACTTGTGCCCCTGCCCTATGCCTAGCCAGCACTTGTGCCCCTGCCCTATGCCTAGCCAGCACTTGTGCCCCTGCCCTATGCCTAGCCAGCACTTGTGCCCCTGCCCTATGCCTAGCCAGCACTTGTGCCCCTGCCCTATGCCTAGCCAGCACTTGTGCCCCTGCCCTATGCCTAGCCAGCACTTGTGCCCCTGCCCTATGCCTAGCCAGCACTTGTGCCCCTGCCCTATGCCTAGCCCGCACTTGTGCCCCTGCCTTATGCCTAGCCCGCACTTGTGCCACTGCCTTATGCCTAGCCCGCACTTGTGCCCCTGCCTTATGCCTAGCCCGCACTTGTGCCCCTGCCTTATGCCTAGCCCGCACTTGTGCCCCTGCCTTATGCCTAGCCCGCACTTGTGCCCCTGCCTTATGCCTAGCCCGCACTTGTGCCACTGCCTTTTGCCTAGCCCGCACTTGTGCCACTGCCTTATGCCTAGCCCGCACTTGTGCCCCTGCCTTAAGCCTAGCCCGCACCTGTGCCCCGGCCTTAAGCCTATCCCGCACCTGTGCCCCGGCCTTAAGCCTAGCCCGCACCTGTGCCTCGGCCTTAAGCCTAGCCCGCACCTGTGCCCCGGCCTTAAGCCTAGCCCGCACCTGTGCCCCGGCCTTAAGCCTAGCCCGCACCTGTGCCCCGGCCTTAAGCCTAGCCCGCACCTGTGCCCCGGCCTTAAGCCTATCCCGCACTTGTGCCCAGGCCTTAAGCCTAGCCCGCACTTGTGCCCAGGCCTTAAGCCTAGCCCGCACTTGTGCCCAGGCCTTAAGCCTAGCCCGCACTTGTGCCCAGGCCTTAAGCCCAGCCCGCACTTGTGCCCAGGCCTTAAGCCCAGCCCGCACTTGTGCGCAGGCCTTAAGCCCAGCCCGCACTTGTGCCCAGGCCTTAAGCCTAGCCCGCACTTGTGCCCAGGCCTTTAGCCTAGCCAGCACTTGTGCCCCTGCTTTATGCCTAGCCAGCACTTGTGCCCCTGCCTTATGCCTAGCCAGCACTTGTGCCCCTGCCTTATGCCTAGCCAGCACTTGTGCCCCTGCCTTATGCCTAGCCAGCACCTGTGCCTCGGCCTTAAGCCTAGCCCGCACCTGTGCCCCGGCCTTAAGCCTCGCCCGCACCTGTGCCCCGGCCTTAAGCCTAGCCCGCACCTGTGCCCCGGCCTTAAGCTTAGCCCGCACCTGTGCCCCGGCCTTAAGCCTATCCCGCACTTGTGCCCAGGCCTTAAGCCTAGCCCGCACTTGTGCCCAGGCCTTAAGCCTAGCCCGCACTTGTGCCCAGGCCTTAAGCCTAGCCCGCACTTGTGCCCAGGCCTTAAGCCCAGCCCGCACTTGTGCCCAGGCCTTAAGCCCAGCCCGCACTTGTGCGCAGGCCTTAAGCCCAGCCCGCACTTGTGCCCAGGCCTTAAGCCTAGCCCGCACTTGTGCCCAGGCCTTTAGCCTAGCCAGCACTTGTGCCCCTGCTTTATGCCTAGCCAGCACTTGTGCCCCTGCCTTATGCCTAGCCAGCACTTGTGCCCCTGCCTTATGCCTAGCCAGCACTTGTGCCCCTGCCTTATGCCTAGCCAGCACTTGTGCCCCTGCCTTATGCCTAGCCAGCACTTGTGCCCCTGCCTTATGCCTAGCCAGCACTTGTGCCCCTGCCTTATGCCTAGCCAGCACTTGTGCCCCTGCCTTATGCCTAGCCAGCACTTGTGCCCCTGCCTTATGCCTAGCCAGCACTTGTGCCCCTGCCTTATGCCTAGCCTGCACTTGTGCCCCTGCCTTATGCCTAGCCTGCACGTGTGCCCCTGCCTTATGCCTAGCCTGCACGTGTGCCCCTGCCTTATGCCTAGCCTGCACGTGTGCCCCTGCCTTATGCCTAGCCTGCACGTGTGCCCCTGCCTTATGCCTAGCCTGCACGTGTGCCCCTGCCTTATGACTAGCCTGCACGTGTGCCCCTGCCTTATGACTAGCCTGCACGTGTGCCCCTGCCTTATGACTAGCCTGCACGTGTGCCCCTGCCTTATGACTAGCCTGCACGTGTGCCCCTGCCTTATGACTAGCCTGCACGTGTGCCCCTGCCTTATGACTAGCCTGCACGTGTGCCCCTGCCTTATGCCTAGCCTGCACGTGTGCCCCTGCCTTATGCCTAGCCTGCACGTGTGCCCCTGCCTTATGCCTAGCCTGCACGTGTGCCCCTGCCTTATGCCTAGCCTGCACGTGTGCCCCTGCCTTATGCCTAGCCTGCACGTGTGCCCCTGCCTTATGCCTAGCCAGCACGTGTGCCCCTGCCTTATGCCTAGCCAGCACGTGTGCCCCTGCCTTATGCCTAGCCAGCACGTGTGCCCCTGCCTTATGCCTAGCCAGCACGTGTGCCCCTGCCTTATGCCTAGCCAGCACTTTTGCCCCTGCCTTATGCCTAGCCAGCACTTGTGCCCCTGCCTTATGCCTAGCCTGCACTTGTGCCCCTGCCTTATGCCTAGCCTGCACTTGTGCCCCTGCCTTATGCCTAGCCTGCACTTGTGCCCCTGCCTTATGCCTAGCCTGCACTTGTGCCCCTGCCTTATGCCTAGCCTGCACGTGTGCCCCTGCCTTATGCCTAGCCTGCACGTGTGCCCCTGCCTTATGCCTAGCCTGCACGTGTGCCCCTGCCTTATGCCTAGCCAGCACTTTTGCCCCTGCCTTATGCCTAGCCAGCACTTGTGCCCCTGCCTTATGCCTAGCCAGCACTTGTGCCCCTGCCTTATGCCTAGCCAGCACTTGTGACCCTGCCTTATGCCTAGCCTGCACTTTTGCCCCTGCCTTATGCCTAGCCAGCACTTTTGAGCCCCTTGCATTATTGTTTTTTTGTCTTTAGCTTCATGTTGGTTATGCACACAGGGCAGTCTTTACGCTCTTCGCTCTTGACCCGTCTGAATGCACATGCACGACTGTAATTGGGGACGAAGGCATTACCCATTTACGGAGGAAAGACAAGATGTGCCTGGTCGCTTGGAGCATGGGGGTTATGGAGTGGCTCCGCACTGTACAACAAAGTACAGAGTAGAGGGGTGAAAGCTAGCTCTTCACCCCTAAGGGTGCCTATCCCTTTATGCAAAGAGTGCAAAGAGTTAGCCGTATGCCTTATGTGTAGCCATTACTTGTGCCCCTGCCTTAAGCCTAGCCTGCATAGGTGCCCCTGCCTTATGCCTAGCTTGCACTTGTGCCCCTGCCTTATGCCTAGCCAGCACTTGTGCCCCTGCCTTATGCCTAGCCAGCACTTGTGCCCCTGCCTTATGCCTAGCCAGCACTTGTGCCCCTGCCTTATGCCTAGCCAGCACTTGTGCCCCTGCCTTATGCCTAGCCAGCACTTGTGCCCCTGCCTTATGCCTAGCCAGCACTTGTGCCCCTGCCTTATGCCTAGCCAGCACTTGTGCCCCTGCCTTATGCCTAGCCAGCACTTGTGCCCCTGCCTTATGCCTAGCCAGCACTTGTGCCCCTGCCTTATGCCTAGCCAGCACTTGTGCCCCTGCCTTATGCCTAGCCAGCACTTGTGCCCCTGCCTTATGCCTAGCCAGCACTTGTGCCCCTGCCTTATGCCTAGCCAGCACTTGTGCCCCTACCTTATGCCTAGCCAGCACTTGTGCCCCTGCCTTATGCCTAGCCAGCACTTGTGCCCCTGCCTTATGCCTAGCCAGCACTTGTGCCCCTTGCATTATTGTTTTTTTGTCTTTAGCTTCATGTTGGTTATGCACACAGGGCAGGCTTTACGCTCTTCGCTCTTGTCCCGTCTGAATGCACATGCACGACTGTAATTGGGGACGAAGGCATTACCCATTTACGGAGGACAGACAAGATGTGCCTGGTCGCTTGGAGCATGGGGGTTATGGAGTGGCACCGCACTGTACAACAAAGTACAGAGTAGAGGGGTGAAAGCTAGCTCTTCACCCCTAAGGGTACCTATCCCTTTATGCAAAGAGTTAGCCGTATGCCTTATGTGTAGCCATCACTTGTGCCCCTGCCTTATGCCTAGCCTGCACTTGTGCCCCTGCCTTATGCCTAGCCTGCACTTGTGCCCCTGCCTTAAACCTAGCCAGCACTTGTGCCCCTGCCTTATGCCTAGCCAGCACTTGTGCCCCTGCCTTATGCCTAGCCAGCACTTGTGCCCCTTGCATTATTGTTTTTTTGTCTTTAGCTTCATGTTGGTTATGCACACAGGGCAGGCTTTACGCTCTTCGCTCTTGTCCCGTCTGAATGCACATGCACGACTGTAATTGGGGACGAAGGCATTACCCATTTACGGAGGACAGACAAGATGTGCCTGGTCGCTTGGAGCATGGGGGTTATGGAGTGGCTCCGCACTGTACAACAAAGTACAGAGTAGAGGGGTGAAAGCTAGCTCTTCACCCCTAAGGTTGCCTATCCCTTTATGCAAAGAGTTAGCCGTATGCCTTATGTGTAGCCATCACTTGTGCCCCTGCCTTATGCCTAGCCAGCACTTGTGCCCCTGCCTTATGCCTAGCCAGCACTTGTGCCCCTGCCTTATGCCTAGCCAGCACTTGTGCCCCTGCCTTATGCCTAGCCAGCACTTGTGCCCCTGCCTTATGCCTAGCCAGCACTTGTGCCACTGCCTTATGCCTAGCCAGCACTTGTGCCCCTGCCTTATGCCTAGCCAGCACTTGTGCCCCTGCCTTATGCCTAGCCAGCACTTGTGCCCCTGCCTTATGCCTAGCCCGCACTTGTGCCCCTGCCTTATGCCTAGCCCGCACTTGTGCCCCTGCCTTATGCCTAGCCCGCACTTGTGCCCCTGCCTTATGCCTAGCCAGCACTTGTGCCCCTGCCTTATGCCTAGCCAGCACTTGTGCCCCTGCCTTATGCCTAGCCAGCAGTTGTGCCCCTGCCTTATGCCTAGCCAGCACTTGTGCCCCTGTCTTATGCCTAGCCAGCACTTGTGCCCCTGCCTTATGCCTAGCCAGCACTTGTGCCCCTGCCTTATGCCTAGCCAGCACTTTTGCCCCTGCCTTATGCCAAGCCAGCTCTTTTGCCCCTGCTTTATGCCTAGCCAGCACTTTTGAGCCCCTTGCATTATTGTTTTTTTGTCTTTAGCTTCATGTTGGTTATGCACACAGGGCAGGCTTTACGCTCTTCGCTCTTGTCCCGTCTGAATGCACATGCACGACTGTAATTGGGGACGAAGGCATTACCCATTTACGGAGGACAGACAAGATGTGCCTGGTCGCTTGGAGCATGGGGGTTATGGAGTGGCTCCGCACTGTACAACAAAGTACAGAGTAGAGGGGTGAAAGCTAGCTCTTCACCCCTAAGGTTGCCTATCCCTTTATGCAAAGAGTTAGCCGTATGCCTTATGTGTAGCCATCACTTGTGCCCCTGCCTTATGCCTAGCCTGCACTTGTGCCCCTGCCTTATGCCTAGCCTGCACTTGTGCCCCTGCCTTATGCCTAGCCTGCACGTGTGCCCCTGCCTTATGCCTAGCCTGCACGTGTGCCCCTGCCTTATGCCTAGCCTGCACGTGTGCCCCTGCCTTATGCCTAGCCTGCACGTGTGCCCCTGCCTTATGCCTAGCCTGCACGTGTGCCCCTGCCTTATGCCTAGCCTGCACGTGTGCCCCTGCCTTATGCCTAGCCTGCACGTGTGCCCCTGCCTTATGCCTAGCCTGCACATGTGCCCCTGCCTTATGCCTAGCCTGCACTTGTGCCCCTGCCTTATGCCTAACCTGCACGTGTGCCCCTGCCTTATGCCTAGCCTGCACTTGTGCCCCTGCCTTATGCCTAGCCTGCACTTGTGCCCCTGCCTTATGCCTAGCCTGCACTTGTGCCCCTACCTTATACCTAGCCAGCACTTGTGCCCCTGCCTTATGCCTAGCCAGCACTTTTGCCCCTGCCTTATGCCTAGCCAGCACCTTTGCCCCTGCCTTATGCCTAGCCAGCACTTGTGCCCCTGCCTTATGCCTAGCCTACACTTGTGCCCCTGCCTTATGCCTAGCCTGCACTTGTGCCCCTGCCTTATGCCTAGCCTGCACTTGTGCCCCTGCCTTATGCCTAGCCTGCACTTGTGCCCCTGGCTTATGCCTAGCCTGCACTTGTGCCCCTGCCTTATGCCTAGCCTGCACTTGTGCCCCTGCCTTATGCCTAGCCTGCACTTGTGCCCCTGCCTTATGCCTAGCCTGCACTTGTGCCCCTGCCTTATGCCTAGCCTGCACTTGTGCCCCTGCCTTATGCCTAGCCTGCACTTGTGCCCCTGCCTTATGCCTAGCCAGCACTTGTGCCCCTGCCTTATGCCTAGCCTGCACTTGTGCCCCTGCCTTATGCCTAGCCCGCACTTGTGGCCCGGCCTTATGCCTAGCCAGCACTTGTTCCCCTGCCTTATGCCTATCCAGCACTTGTGCCCCTGCCTGAGGCCTAGCCTGCACTTGTGCCCCTGCCTTATGCCTAGCCTGCACGTGTGCCCCTGCCTTATGCCTAGCCAGCACTTGTGCCCCTTGCATTATTGTTTTTTTGTCTTTAGCTTCATGTTAGTTATGCACACAGGGCAGGTTTTACGCTCTTCGCTCTTGACCCGTCTGAATGCACATGCACGACTGTAATTGGGGACAAAGGCATTACCCATTTACGGAGGACAGACAAGATGTGCCTGGTCGCTTGGAGCATGGGGGTTATGGAGTGGCTTCGCACTGTACAACAAAGTACAGATTAGGGGGGTGAAAGCTAGCTCTTCACCCCTAAGGGTGCCTATCCCTTTATGCAAAGAGTGCAAAGAGTTAGCCGTATGCCTTATGTGTAGCCATCACTTGTGCCCCTGCCTTAAGCCTAGCCTGCATAGGTGCCCCTGCCTTATGCCTAGCTTGCACTTGTGCCCCTGCCTTATGCCTAGCCAGCACTTGTGCCCCTGCCTTATGCCTAGCCAGCACTTGTGCCCCTGCCTTATGCCTAGCCAGCACTTGTGCCCCTGCCTTATGCCTAGCCAGCACTTGTGCCCCTGCCTTATGCCTAGCCAGCACTTGTGCCCCTGCCTTATGCCTAGCCAGCACTTGTGCCCCTGCCTTATGCCTAGCCAGCACTTGTGCCCCTGCCTTATGCCTAGCCAGCACTTGTGCCCCTGCCTTATGCCTAGCCAGCACTTGTGCCCCTGCCTTATGCCTAGCCAGCACTTGTGCCCCTGCCTTATGCCTAGCCAGCACTTGTGCCCCTGCCTTATGCCTAGCCAGCACTTGTGCCCCTGCCTTATGCCTAGCCAGCACTTGTGCCCCTGCCTTATGCCTAGCCAGCACTTTTGCCCCAGCCTTATGCCTAGCCAGCACTTGTGCCCCTGCCTTATGCCTAGCCAGCACTTGTGCCTCTGCCTTATGCCTAGCCAGCACTTGTGCCCCTGCCTTATGCCTAGGCAGCACTTGTGCCCCTGCCTTATGCCTAGGCAGCACTTGTGCCCCTGCCTTATGCCTAGGCAGCACTTGTGCCCCTGCCTTATGCCTAGCCAGCACTTGTGCCCCTGCCTTATGCCTAGCCAGCACTTGTGCCCCTGCCTTATGCCTAGCCAGCACTTGTGCCCCTGCCTTATGCCTAGCCAGCACTTGTGCCCCTGCCTTATGCCTAGCCAGCACTTGTGCCCCTGCCTTATGCCTAGCCAGCACTTGTGCCCCTGCCTTATGCCTAGCCAGCACTTGTGCCCCTGCCTTATGCCTAGCCAGCACTTGTGCCCCTGCCTTATGCCTAGCCAGCACTTGTGCCCCTGCCTTATGCCTAGCCAGCACTTGTGCCCCTGCCTTATGCCTAGCCAGCACTTGTGCCCCTGCCTTATGCCTAGCCAGCACTTGTGCCCCTGCCTTATGCCTAGCCAGCACTTGTGCCCCTGCCTTATGCCTAGCCAGCACTTGTGCCCCTGCCTTATGCCTAGCCAGCACTTGTGCCCCTGCCTTATGCCTAGCCAGCACTTGTGCCCCTGCCTTATGCCCAGCCAGCACTTGTGCCCCTGCCTTATGCCTAGCCAGCACTTGTGCCCCTGCCTTATGCCTAGCCAGCACTTGTGCCCCTGCCTTATGCCTAGCCAGCACTTGTGCCCCTGCCTTATGCCTAGCCAGCACTTGTGCCCCTGCCTTATGCCTAGCCAGCACTTGTGCCCCTGCCTTATGTCTAGCCAGCACTTGTGCCCCTGCCTTATGCCTAGCCAGCACTTGTGCCCCTGCCTTATGCCTAGCCAGCACTTGTGCCCCTGCCTTATGCCTAGCCAGCACTTGTGCCCCTGCCTTATGCCTAGCCAGCACTTGTGCCCCTGCCTTATGCCTAGCCAGCACTTGTGCCCCTGCCTTATGCCTAGCCTGCACGTGTGCCCCTGCCTTATTCCTAGCCTGCACGTGTGCCCCTGCCTTATGCCTAGCCTGCACGTGTGCCCCTGCCTTATGCCCAGCCTGCACTTGTGCCCCTGCCTTATGCCCAGCCTGCACTTGTGCCCCTGCCTTATGCCTAGCCTGCACTTGTGCCCCTGCCTTATGCCTAGCCTGCACTTGTGCCCCTGCCTTATGCCTAGCCTGCACTTGTGCCCCTGCCTTATGCCTAGCCTGCACTTGTGCCCCTGCCTTATGCCTAGCCTGCACTTGTGCCCCTGCCTTATGCCTAGCCTGCACTTGTGCCCCTGCCTTATGCCTAGCCTGCACTTGTGCCCCTGCCTTATGCCTAGCCTGTACTTGTGCCCCTGCCTTATGCCTAGCCTGCACTTGTGCCCCTGCCTTATGCCTAGCCTGCACGTGTGCCCCTGCCTTAAGCCTAGCCCGCACTTGTGCCCCTGCCTTATGCGTAGCCCGCACTTGTGCCCCTGCCTTATGCCTAGCCCGCACTTGTGCCCCTGCCTTATGCCTAGCCCGCACTTGTGCCCCTGCCTTATGCCTAGCCCGCACTTGTGCCCCTGCCTTATGCCTAGCCCGCACTTGTGCCCCTGCCTTATGCCTAGCCCGCACTTGTGCCCCTGCCTTATGCCTAGCCCGCACTTGTGCCCCTGCCTTATGCCTAGCCCGCACTTTTGCCCCTGCCTTATGCCTAGCCCGCACTTGTGCCCCTGCCTTATGCCTAGCCCGCACTTGTGCCCCTGCCTTATGCCTAGCCCGCACTTGTGCCCCTGCCTTATGCCTAGCCTGCACTTGTGCCCCTGCCTTATGCTTAGCCAGCACTTGTGCCCCTTGCATTATTGTTTTTTTGTCTTTAGCTTCATGTTAGTTATGCACACAGGGCAGGCTTTACGCTCTTCGCTCTTGTCCCGTCTGAATGCACATGCACGACTGTAATTGGGGACGAAGGCATTACCCATTTACGGAGGACAGACAAGATGTGCCTGGTCGCTTGGAGCATGGGGGTTATGGAGTGGCTCCGCACTGTACAACAAAGTACAGAGTAGAGGGGTGAAAGCTAGCTCTTCACCCCTAAGGGTGCCTATCCCTTTATGCAAAGAGTGAAAAGAGTTAGCCGTATGCCTTATGTGTAGCCATCACTTGTGCCCCTGCCTTATGCCTAGCCTGCACGTGAGCCCCTGCCTTATGCCTAGCCTGCACGTGTGCCCCTGCCTTATGCCTAGCCTGCACGTGTGCCCCTGCCTTATGCCTAGCCTGCACTTGTGCCCCTGCCTTATGCCTAGCCTGCACTTGTGCCCCTGCCTTATGCCTAGCCTGCACGTGTGCCCCTGCCTTATGCCTAGCCTGCACTAGTGCCCCTGCCGTAAGCCTAGCCTGCACTTGTGCCCCTGCCTTATGCCTAGCCTGCACTTGTGCCCCTGCCTTATGCCTACCCTGCACGTGTGCCCCTGCCTTATGCCTACCCTGCACGTGTGCCCCTGCCTTATGCCTAGCCAGCACGTGTGCCCCTGCCTTATGCCTAGCCAGCACGTGTGCCCCTGCCTTATGCCTAGCCAGCACTTGTGCCCCTGCCTTATGCCTAGCCTGCACTTGTGCCCCTGCCTTATGCCTAGCCCGCACTTGTGCCCCTGCCTTATGCCTAGCCTGCACTTGTGCCCCTGCCTTATGCCTACCCTGCACTTGTGCCCCTGCCTTATGCCTAGCCTGCACTTGTGCCCCTACCTTATGCCTACCCTGCACTTGTGCCCCTGCCTTATGCCTAGCCAGCACTTGTGCCCCTTGCATTATTGTTTTTTTGTCTTTAGCTTCATGTTAGCTATGCACACAGGGCAGGCTTTACGCTCTTCGCTCTTGTCCCGTCTGAATGCACATGCACGACTGTAATTGGGGACGAAGGCATTACCCATTTACGGAGGACAGACAAGATGTGCCTGGTCGCTTGGAGCATGGGGGTTATGGAGTGGCTCCGCACTGTACAACAAAGTACAGAGTAGAGGGGTGAAAGCTAGCTCTTCACCCCTAAGGGTGCCTATCCCTTTATGCAAAGAGTGCAAAGAGTTAGCCGTATGCCTTATGTGTAGCCAACACTTGTGCCCCTGCCTTATGCCTAGCCTGCACTTGTGCACCTGCCTTATGCCTAGCCTGCACTTGTGCCCCTGCCTTATGCCTAGCCTGCACTTGTGCCCCTGCCTTATGCCTAGCCTGCACTTGTGCCCCTGTCTTATGCCTAGCCTGCACTTGTGCCCCTGTCTTATGCCTAGCCTGCACTTGTGCCCCTGCCTTATGCCTAGCCTGCATTTGTGCCCCTGCCTTATGCCTCTGCCTTATGCCTAGCCTGCATTTGTGCCCCTGCCTTATGCCTAGCCTGCACTTGTGCCCTTGCCTTATGCCTAACCTGCACGTGTGCCCCTGCCTTATGCCTAGCCTGCACGTGTGCCCCTGCCTTATGCCTAGCCTGCACGTGTGCCCCTGCCTTATGCCTAGCCTGCACGTGTGCCCCTGCCTTATGCCTAGCCTGCACTTGTGCCCCTGCCTTATGCCTAACCTGCACGTGTGCCCTTGCCTTATGCCTAGCCTGCACGTGTGCCCTTGCCTTATGCCTAGCCTGCACGCGTGCCACTGCCTTATGCCTAGCCTGCACGTGTGCCCCTGCCTTATGCCTAGCCTGCACGTGTGCCCATGCCTTATGCCTAGCCAGCACTTGTGCCCCTGCCTTATGCCTAGCCAGCACTTGTGCCCCTGCCTTATGCCTAGCCAGCACCTGTGCCCCTGCCTTATGCCTAGCCAGCACTTGTGCCCCTGCCTTATGCCTAGCCTGCACTTGTGCCCCTGCCTTATGCCTAGCCTGCACTTGTGCCCCTGCCTTATGCCTAGCCTGCACTTGTGCCCCTGCCTTATGCCTAGCCTGCACTTGTGCCCCTGCCTTATGCCTAGCCTTCACGTGTGCCCCTGCCTTATGCCTAGCCCGCACTTGTGCCCCTGCCTTATGCCTAGCCCGCACTTGTGCCCCTGCCTTATGCCTAGCCCGCACTTGTGCCCCTGCCTTATGCCTAGCCCGCACTTGTGCCCCTGCCTTATGCCTAGCCCGCACTTGTGCCCCTGCCTTATGCCTAGCCTGCACTTGTGCCCCTGCCTTATGCCTAGCCTGCACTTGTGCCCCTGCCTTATGCCTAGCCAGCACTTGTGCCCCTTGCATTATTGTTTTTTTGTCTTTAGCTTCATGTTAGTTATGCACACAGGGCAGGCTTTACGCTCTTCGCTCTTGTCCCGTCTGAATGCACATGCACGACTGTAATTGGGGACGAATGCATTACCAATTAACGGAGGACAGACAAGATGTGCCTGGTCGCTTGGAGCATGGGGGTTATGGAGTGGCTCCGCACTGTACAACAAAGTACAGAGTAGAGGGGTGAAAGCTAGCTCTTCACCCCTAAAGGTGCCTATCCCTTTATGCAAAGAGTGCAAAGAGTTAGCCGTATGCCTTATGTGTAGCCATCACTTGTGCCCCTGCCTTATGCCTAGCCTGCACTTGTGCACCTGCCTTATGCCTAGCCTGCACTTGTGCCCCTGCCATATGCCTAGCCTGCACTTGTGCCCCTGCCATATGCCTAGCCTGCACTTGTGCCCCTGCCTTATGCCTAGCCTGCACTTGTGCCCCTGCCTTATGCCTAGCCTGCACTTGTGCCCCTGCCTTATGCCTAGCCTGCATTTGTGCCCCTGCCTTATGCCTAGCCTGCATTTGTGCCCCTGCCTTATGCCTAGCCTGCACTTGTGCCCCTGCCTTATGCCTAGCCTGCACTTGTGCACCTGCCTTATGCCTAGCCTGCACTTGTGCCCCTGCCTTATGCCTAGCCTGCACTTGTGCCTGTGCCTTATGCCTAGCCTGCACTTGTGCCTTTGCCTTATGCCTAGCCTGCACTTGTGCACCTGCCTTATGCCTAGCCTGCACGTGTGCCCCTGCCTTATGCCTAGCCTGCACGTGTGCCCCTGCCTTATGCCTAGCCAGCACTTGTGCCCCTCCCTTATGCCTAGCCAGCACTTGTGCCCCTGCCTTATGCCTAGCCAGCACCTGTGCCCCTGCCTTATGCCTAGCCAGCACCTGTGTCCCTGCCTTATGCCTAGCCAGCACTTGTGCCCCTGCCTTATGCCTAGCCAGCACTTGTGCCCCTGCCTTATGCCTAGCCTGCACTTGTGCACCTGCCTTATGCCTAGCCTGCACTTGTGCACCTGCCTTATGCCTAGCCTGCACTTGTGCACCTGCCTTATGCCTAGCCTGCACTTGTGCCCCTGCCTTATGCCTAGCCTGCACTTGTGCCTTTGCCTTATGCCTAGCCTGCACTTGTGCCTTTGCCTTTTGCCTAGCCTGCACTTGTGCACCTGCCTTATGCCTAGCCTGCACGTGTGCCCCTGCCTTATGCCTAGCCTCTACGTGTGCCCCTGCCTTATGCCTAGCCAGCACTTGTGCCCCTGCGTTATGCCTAGCCAGCACTTGTGCCCCTGCCTTATGCCTAGCCAGCACCTGTGCCCCTGCCTTATGCCTAGCCAGCACTTGTGCCCCTGCCTTATGCCTAGCCAGCACTTGTGCCCCTGCCTTATGCCTAGCCAGCACTTGTGCCCCTGCCTTATGCCTAGCCTGCACTTGTTCCCATGCCTTAAGCCTTAGCCAGCACTTGTGCCCATGCCTTAAGCCTTAGCCAGCACTTGTGCCCATGCCTTAAGCCTTAGCCAGCACTTGTGCCCATGCCTTAAGCCTTAGCCAGCACTTGTGCCAATGCCTTAAGCCTTAGCCAGCACTTGTGCCCCTGCCTTATGCCTAGCCTGCACTTGTGCCCCTGCCTTATGCCTAGCCTGCACTTGTGCCCCTGCCTTATGCCTAGCCTGCACTTGTGCCCCTGCCTTATGCCTAGCCTGCACTTGTGCCCCTGCCTTATGCCTAGCCTGCACTTGTGCCCCAGCCTTATGCCTAGCCTGCACTTGTGCCCCTGCCTTATGCCTAGCCTGCACTTGTGCCCCTGCCTTCTGCCTAGCCTGCACTTGTGCCCCTGCCTTATGCCTAGCCTGCACTTGTGCCCCTGCCTTATGCCTAGCCTGCACTTGTGCCTTTGCCTTATGCCTAGCCTGCACTTGTGCCTTTGCCTTATGCCTAGCCTGCACTTGTGCCCCTGCCTTATGCCTAGCCTGCACTTGTGCCCCTGCCTTATGCCTAGCCTGCATTTGTGCCCCTGCCTTATGCCTAGCCTGCACTTGTGCGCCTGCCTTATGCCTAGCCTGCACGTGAGCCCCTGCCTTATGCCTAGCCTGCACTTGTGCCCCTGCCTTATGCCTAGCCTGCACTTGTGCCCCTGCCTTATGCCTAGCCAGCACTTGTGCCCCTGCCTTATGCCTAGCATGCACGTGTGCCCGTGCCTTATGCCTAGCCTGCACTAGTGCCCCTGCCTTATGCCTAGCCTGCACTTGTGCCCCTGCCTTATGCCTAGCCTGCACTTGTGCCCCTGCCTTATGCCTACCCTGCACTTGTGTGCCCCTGCCTTATGCCTAGCCAGCACGTGTGCCCCTGCCTTATGCCTAGCCAGCACTTGTGCCCCTGCCTTATGCCTAGCCAGCACTTGTGCCCCTGCCTTATGCCTAGCCAGCACTTGTGCCCCTGCCTTATGCCTAGCCAGCACTTGTGCCCCTGCCTTATGCCTAGCCAGCACTTGTGCCCCTGCCTTATGCCTAGCCAGCACTTGTGCCCCTGCCTTATGCCTAGCCAGCACTTGTGCCCCTGCCTTATGCCTAGTGAGCACTTGTGCCCCTGCCTTATGCCTAGCCAGCACTTGTGCCCCTGCCTTATGCCTAGCCTGCACTTGTGCCCCTGCCTTATGCCTAGCCTGCACTTGTGCCCCTGCCTTATGCCTAGCCTGCACTTGTGCCCCTGCCCTATGCCTAGCCTGCACTTGTGCCCCTGCCTTATGCCTAGCCTGCACGTGTGCCCCTGCCTTATGCCTAGCCTGCACTTGTGCCCCTGCCTTATGCCTAGCCTGCACTTGTGCCCCTGCCTTATGCCTAGCCAGCACTTGTGCCCCTGCCTTATGCCTAGCCTGCACTTGTGCCCCTGCCTTATGCCTAGCCAGCACTTGTGCCACTGCCTTATGCCTAGCCAGCACTTGTGTCCCTGCCTTATGCCTAGCCAGCACTTGTGCCCCTGCCTTATGCCTAGCCAGCACTTGTGCCCCTGCCTTATGCCTAGCCAGCACTTGTGCCCCTGTCTTATGCCTAGCCAGCACTTGTGCCCCTGCCTTATGCCTAGCCAGCACTTGTGCCCCTGCCTTATGCCTAGCCAGCACTTGTGCCCCTGCCTTATGTCTAGCCAGCACTTGTGCCCCTGCCTTATGCCTAGCCAGCACTTGTGCCCCTGCCTTATGCCTAGCCTGCACGTGTGCCCCTGCCTTATTCCTAGCCTGCACGTGTGCCCCTGCCTTATGCCTAGCCTGCACGTGTGCCCCTGCCTTATGCCCAGCCTGCACTTGTGCCCCTGTCTTATGCCCAGCCTGCACTTGTGCCCCTGCCTTATGCCTAGCCTGCACTTGTGCCCCTGCCTTATGCCTAGCCTGCACTTGTGCCCCTGCCTTATGCCTAGCCTGCACTTGTGCCCCTGCCTTATGCCTAGCCTGCACTTGTGCCCCTGCCTTATGCCTAGCCTGCACTTGTGCCCCTGCCTTATGCCTAGCCTGCACTTGTGCCCCTGCCTTATGCCTAGCCTGTACTTGTGCCCCTGCCTTATGCCTAGCCTGCACTTGTGCCCCTGCCTTATGCCTAGCCTGCACGTGTGCCCCTGCCTTATGCCTAGCCCGCACTTGTGCCCCTGCCTTATGCCTAGCCCGCACTTGTGCCCCTGCCTTATGCCTAGCCCGCACTTGTGCCCCTGCCTTATGCCTAGCCCGCACTTGTGCCCCTGCCTTATGCCTAGCCCGCACTTGTGCCCCTGCCTTATGCCTAGCCCGCACTTGTGCCCCTGCCTTATGCCTAGCCCGCACTTTTGCCCCTGCCTTATGCCTAGCCCGCACTTTTGCCCCTGCCTTATGCCTAGCCCGCACTTGTGCCCCTGCCTTATGCCTAGCCCGCACTTGTGCCCCTGCCTTATGCCTAGCCTGCACTTGTGCCCCTGCCTTATGCCTAGCCCGCACTTGTGCCCCTGCCTTATGCCTAGCCCGCACTTGTGCCCCTGCCTTATGCCTAGCCCGCACTTGTGCCCCTGCCTTATGCCTAGCCCGCACTTGTGCCCCTGCCTTATGCCTAGCCCGCACTTGTGCCCCTGCCTTATGCCTAGCCAGCACTTGTGCCCCTTGCATTATTGTTTTTTTGTCTTTAGCTTCATGTTAGTTATGCACACAGGGCAGGCTTTACGCTCTTCGCTCTTGTCCCGTCTGAATGCACATGCACGACTGTAATTGGGGACGAAGGCATTACCCATTTACGGAGGACAGACAAGATGTGCCTGGTCGCTTAGAGCATGGGGGTTATGGAGTGGCTCCGCACTGTACAACAAAGTACAGAGTAGAGGGGTGAAAGCTAGCTCTTCACCCCTAAGGGTGCCTATCCCTTTATGCAAAGAGTGCAAAGAGTTAGCCGTATGCCTTATGTGTAGCCATCACTTGTGCCCCTGCCTTATGCCTAGCCTGCACGTGAGCCCCTGCCTTATGCCTAGCCTGCACGTGTGCCCCTGCCTTATGCCTAGCCTGCACGTGTGCCCCTGCCTCATGCCTAGCCTGCACTTGTGCCCCTGCCTTATGCCTAGCCTGCACTTGTGCCCCTGCCTTATGTCTAGCCTGCACGTGTGCCCCTGCCTTATGCCTAGCCTGCACTAGTGCCCCTGCCTTAAGCCTAGCCTGCACTTGTGCCCCTGCCTTATGCCTAGCCTGCACTTGTGCCCCTGCCTTATGCCTACCCTGCACGTGTGCCCCTGCCTTATGCCTAGCCAGCACGTGTGCCCCTGCCTTATGCCTAGCCAGCACGTGTGCCCCTGCCTTATGCCTAGCCAGCACTTGTGCCCCTGCCTTATGCCTAGCCAGCACTTGTGCCCCTGCCTTATGCCTAGCCAGCATTTGTGCCCCTGCCTTATGCCTAGCCTGCACTTGTGCCCCTGCCTTATGCCTAGCCTACACTTGTGTCCCTGCCTTATGCCTAGCCTGCACGTGTGCCCCAGACTTATGCCTAGCCAGCACTTGTGCCCCTGCCTTATGCCTAGCCAGCACTTGTGCCCCTGCCTTATGCCTAGCCAGCACTTGTGCCCCTGCCTTATGCCTAGCCAGCACTTGTGCCCCTGTCTTATGCCTAGCCAGCACTTGTGCCCCTGTCTTATGCCTAGCCAGCACTTGTGCCCCTGCCTTATGCCTAGCCAGCACTTGTGCCCCTGCCTTATGTCTAGCCAGCACTTGTGCCCCTGCCTTATGCCTAGCCAGCACTTGTGCCCCTGCCTTATGCCTAGCCAGCACTTGTGCCCCTGCCTTATGCCTAGCCAGCACTTGTGCCCCTGCCTTATGCCTAGCCAGCACTTGTGCCCCTGCCTTATGCCTAGCCAGCACTTGTGCCCCTGCCTTATGCCTAGCCAGCACTTGTGCCCCTGCCTTATGCCTAGCCTGCACGTGTGCCCCTGCCTTATTCCTAGCCTGCACGTGTGCCCCTGCCTTATTCCTAGCCTGCACGTGTGCCCCTGCCTTATGCCTAGCCTGCACGTGTGCCCCTGCCTTATGCCTAGCCTGCACTTGTGCCCCTGCCTTATGCCCAGCCTGTACTTGTGCCCCTGCCTTATGCCCAGCCTGCACTTGTGCCCCTGCGTTATGCCTAGCCTGCACTTGTGCCCCTGCCTTATGCCTAGCCTGCACTTGTGCCCCTGCCTTATGCCTAGCCTGCACTTGTGCCCCTGCCTTATGCCTAGCCTGCACTTGTGCCCCTGCCTTATGCCTAGCCTGCACTTGTGCCCCTGCCTTATGTCTAGCCTGCACTTGTGCCCCTGCCTTATGCCTAGCCTGCACTTGTGCCCCTGCCTTATGCCTAGCCTGCACGTGTGCCCCTGCTTTATGCCTAGCCCGCACTTGTGCCCCTGCCTTATGCCTAGCCCGCACTTGTGCCCCTGCCTTATGCCTAGCCCGCACTTGTGCCCCTGCCTTATGCCTAGCCCGCACTTGTGCCCCTGCCTTATGCCTAGCCCGCACTTGTGCCCCTGCCTTATGCCTAGCCCGCACTTGTGCCCCTGCCTTATGCCTAGCCCGCACTTGTGCCCCTGCCTTATGCCTAGCCCGCACTTGTGCCCCTGCCTTATGCCTAGCCTGCACTTGTGCCCCTGCCTTATGCCTAGCCTGCACTTGTGCCCCTACCTTATGCCTACCCTGCACTTGTGCCCCTGCCTTATGCCTAGCCAGCACTTGTGCCCCTTGCATTATTGTTTTTTTGTCTTTAGCTTCATGTTGGCTATGCACACAGGGCAGGCTTTACGCTCTTCGCTCTTGTCCCGTCTGAATGCACATGCACGACTGTAATTGGGGACGAAGGCATTACCCATTTACGGAGGACAGACAAGATGTGCCTGGTCGCTTGGAGCATGGGGGTTATGGAGTGGCTCCGCACTGTACAACAAAGTACAGAGTAGAGGGGTGAAAGCTAGCTCTTCACCCCTAAGGGTGCCTATCCCTTTATGCAAAGAGTGCAAAGAGTTAGCCGTATGCCTTATGTGTAGCCAACACTTGTGCCCCTGCCTTATGCCTAGCCTGCACTTGTGCACCTGCCTTATGCCTAGCCTGCACTTGTGCCCCTGCCTTATGCCTAGCCTGCACTTGTGCCCCTGCCTTATGCCTAGCCTGCACTTGTGCCCCTGTCTTATGCCTAGCCTGCACTTGTGCCCCTGTCTTATGCCTAGCCTGCACTTGTGCCCCTGCCTTATGCCTAGCCTGCAT
The DNA here is from genome assembly GCF_032444005.1 of Ranitomeya imitator. NCBI lineage: Eukaryota > Metazoa > Chordata > Amphibia > Anura > Dendrobatidae > Ranitomeya > Ranitomeya imitator. The sequence goes on along the minus strand of NC_091282.1, from coordinate 561,983,782 downwards.
TTGTGCCCCTGCCTTATGCCTCTGCCTTATGCCTAGCCTGCATTTGTGCCCCTGCCTTATGCCTAGCCTGCACTTGTGCCCTTGCCTTATGCCTAACCTGCACGTGTGCCCCTGCCTTATGCCTAGCCAGCACGTGTGCCCCTGCCTTATGCCTAGCCTGCACGTGTGCCCCTGCCTTATGCCTAGCCTGCACTTGTGCCCCTGCCTTATGCCTAACCTGCACGTGTGCCCTTGCCTTATGCCTAGCCTGCACGTGTGCCCTTGCCTTATGCCTAGCCTGCACGCGTGCCCCTGCCTTATGCCTAGCCTGCACGTGTGCCCCTGCCTTATGCCTAGCCTGCACATGTGCCCATGCCTTATGCCTAGCCAGCACTTGTGCCCCTGCCTTATGCCTAGCCAGCACTTGTGCCCCTGCCTTATGCCTAGCCAGCACCTGTGCCCCTGCCTTATGCCTAGCCAGCACTTGTGCCCCTGCCTTATGCCTAGCCTGCACTTGTGCCCCTGCCTTATGCCTAGCCTGCACTTGTGCCCCTGCCTTATGCCTAGCCTGCACTTGTGCCCCTGCCTTATGCCTAGCCTGCACTTGTGCCCCTGCCTTATGCCTAGCCTTCACGTGTGCCCCTGCCTTATGCCTAGCCCGCACTTGTGCCCCTGCCTTATGCCTAGCCCGCACTTGTGCCCCTGCCTTATGCCTAACCCGCACTTGTGCCCCTGCCTTATGCCTAGCCCGCACTTGTGCCCCTGCCTTATGCCTAGCCCGCACTTGTGCCCCTGCCTTATGCCTAGCCCGCACTTGTGCCCCTGCCTTATGCCTAGCCCGCACTTGTGCCCCTGCCTTATGCCTAGCCCGCACTTGTGCCCCTGCCTTATGCCTAGCCCGCACTTGTGCCCCTGCCTTATGCCTAGCCTGCACTTGTGCCCCTGCCTTATGCCTAGCCTGCACTTGTGCCCCTGCCTTATGCCTAGCCAGCACTTGTGCCCCTTGCATTATTGTTTTTTTGTCTTTAGCTTCATGTTAGTTATGCACACAGGGCAGGCTTTACGCTCTTCGCTCTTGTCCCGTCTGAATGCACATGCACGACTGTAATTGGGGACGAATGCATTACCAATTAACGGAGGACAGACAAGATGTGCCTGGTCGCTTGGAGCATGGGGGTTATGGAGTGGCTCCGCACTGTACAATAAAGTACAGAGTAGAGGGGTGAAAGCTAGCTCTTCACCCCTAAAGGTGCCTATCCCTTTATGCAAAGAGTGCAAAGAGTTAGCCGTATGCCTTATGTGTAGCCATCACTTGTGCCCCTGCCTTATGCCTAGCCTGCACTTGTGCACCTGCCTTATGCCTAGCCTGCACTTGTGCCCCTGCCATATGCCTAGCCTGCACTTGTGCCCCTGCCATATGCCTAGCCTGCACTTGTGCCCCTGCCTTATGCCTAGCCTGCACTTGTGCCCCTGCCTTATGCCTAGCCTGCACTTGTGCCCCTGCCTTATGCCTAGCCTGCATTTGTGCCCCTGCCTTATGCCTAGCCTGCATTTGTGCCCCTGCCTTATGCCTAGCCTGCACTTGTGCCCCTGCCTTATGCCTAGCCTGCACTTGTGCCCCTGCCTTATGCCTAGCCTGCACTTGTGCCCCTGCCTTATGCCTAGCCTGCACTTGTGCCCCTGCCTTATGCCTAGCCTGCACGTGTGCCCTTGCCTTATGCCTAGCCTGCACGTGTGCCCCTGCCTTATGCCTAGCCTGCACGTGTGCCCCTGCCTTATGCCTAGCCTGCACGTGTGCCCCTGCCTTATGCCTAGCCAGCACTTGTGCCCCTGCCTTATGCCTAGCCAGCACTTGTGCCCCTGCCTTATGCCTAGCCAGCACCTGTGCCCCTGCCTTATGCCTAGCCAGCACTTGTGCCCCTGCCTTATGCCTAGCCAGCACTTGTGCCCCTGCCTTATGCCTAGCCTGCACTTGTGCACCTGCCTTATGCCTAGCCTGCACTTGTGCACCTGCCTTATGCCTAGCCTGCACTTGTGCCCCTGCCTTATGCCTAGCCTGCACTTGTGCCTTTGCCTTATGCCTAGCCTGCACTTGTGCCTTTGCCTTATGCCTAGCCTGCACTTGTGCACCTGCCTTATGCCTAGCCTGCACGTGTGCCCCTGCCTTATGCCTAGCCTGCACGTGTGCCCCTGCCTTATGCCTAGCCAGCACTTGTGTCCCTGCCTTATGCCTAGCCTGCACGTGTGCCCCTGCCTTATTCCTAGCCTGCACGTGTGCCCCTGCCTTATGCCTAGCCTGCACGTGTGCCCCTGCCTTATGCCCAGCCTGCACTTGTGCCCCTGTCTGATGCCCAGCCTGCACTTGTGCCCCTGCCTTATGCCTAGCCTGCACTTGTGCCCCTGCCTTATGCCTAGCCTGCACTTGTGCCCCTGCCTTATGCCTAGCCTGCACTTGTGCCCCTGCCTTATGCCTAGCCTGCACTTGTGCCCCTGCCTTATGCCTAGCCTGCACTTGTGCCCCTGCCTTATGCCTAGCCTGTACTTGTGCCCCTGCCTTATGCCTAGCCTGCACTTGTGCCCCTGCCTTATGCCTAGCCTGCACTTGTGCCCCTGCCTTATGCCTAGCCAGCACGTGTGCCCCTGCCTTATGCCTAGCCCGCACTTGTGCCCCTGCCTTATGCCTAGCCCGCACTTGTGCCCCTGCCTTATGCCTAGCCCGCACTTGTGCCCCTGCCTTATGCCTAGCCCGCACTTGTGCCCCTGCCTTATGCCTAGCCCGCACTTGTGCCCCTGCCTTATGCCTAGCCCGCACTTGTGCCCCTGCCTTATGCCTAGCCCGCACTTGTGCCCCTGCCTTATGCCTAGCCCGCACTTGTGCCCCTGCCTTATGCCTAGCCCGCACTTTTGCCCCTGCCTTATGCCTAGCCCGCACTTGTGCCCCTGCCTTATGCCTAGCCCGCACTTGTGCCCCTGCCTTATGCCTAGCCCGCACTTGTGCCCCTGCCTTATGCCTAGCCCGCACTTGTGCCCCTGCCTTATGCCTAGCCCGCACTTGTGCCCCTGCCTTATGCCTAGCCCGCACTTGTGCCCCTGCCTTATGCCTAGCCCGCACTTGTGCCCCTGCCTTATGCCTAGCCCGCACTTGTGCCCCTTGCATTATTGTTTTTTTGTCTTTAGCTTCATGTTAGTTATGCACACAGGGCAGGCTTTACGCTCTTCGCTCTTGTCCCGTCTGAATGCACATGCACGACTGTAATTGGGGACGAAGGCATTACCCATTTACGGAGGACAGACAAGATGTGCCTGGTCGCTTGGAGCATGGGGGTTATGGAGTGGCTCCGCACTGTACAACAAAGTACAGAGTAGAGGGGTGAAAGCTAGCTCTTCACCCCTAAGGGTGCCTATCCCTTTATGCAAAGAGTGCAAAGAGTTAGCCGTATGCCTTATGTGTAGCCATCACTTGTGCCCCTGCCTGATGCCTAGCCTGCACGTGAGCCCCTGCCTTATGCCTAGCCTGCACGTGTGCCCCTGCCTTATGCCTAGCCTGCACGTGTGCCCCTGCCTTATGCCTAGCCTGCACTTGTGCCCCTGCCTTATGCCTAGCCTGCACTTGTGCCCCTGCCTTATGTCTAGCCTGCACGTGTGCCCCTGCCTTATGTCTAGCCTGCACGTGTGCCCCTGCCTTATGCCTAGCCTGCACTAGTGCCCCTGCCTTAAGCCTAGCCTGCACTTGTGCCCCTGCCTTATGCCTAGCCTGCACTTGTGCCCCTGCCTTATGCCTACCCTGCACGTGTGCCCCTGCCTTATGCCTAGCCAGCACGTGTGCCCCTGCCTTATGCCTAGCCAGCACGTGTGCCCCTGCCTTATGCCTAGCCAGCACTTGTGCCCCTGCCGTATGCCTAGCCAGCACTTGTGCCCCTGCCTTATGCCTAGCCAGCATTTGTGCCCCTGCCTTATGCCTAGCCTGCACTTGTGCCCCTGCCTTATGCCTAGCCTACACTTGTGTCCCTGCCTTATGCCTAGCCTGCACGTGTGCCCCAGACTTATGCCTAGCCAGCACTTGTGCCCCTGCCTTATGCCTAGCCAGCACTTGTGCCCCTGCCTTATGCCTAGCCAGCACTTGTGCCCCTGCCTTATGCCTAGCCAGCACTTGTGCCCCTGTCTTATGCCTAGCCAGCACTTGTGCCCCTGTCTTATGCCTAGCCAGCACTTGTGCCCTTGCCTTATGCCTAGCCAGCACTTGTGCCCCTGCCTTATGTCTAGCCAGCACTTGTGCCCCTGCCTTATGCCTAGCCAGCACTTGTGCCCCTGCCTTATGCCTAGCCAGCACTTGTGCCCCTGCCTTATGCCTAGCCAGCACTTGTGCCCCTGCCTTATGCCTAGCCAGCACTTGTGCCGCTGCCTTATGCCTAGCCTGCACGTGTGCCCCTGCCTTATTCCTAGCCTGCACGTGTGCCCCTGCCTTATGCCTAGCCTGCACGTGTGCCCCTGCCTTATGCCTAGCCTGCACTTGTGCCCCTGCCTTATGCCTAGCCTGCACTTGTGCCCCTGCCTTATGCCCAGCCTGCACTTGTGCCCCTGCGTTATGCCTATCCTGCACTTGTGCCCCTGCCTTATGCCTAGCCTGCACTTGTGCCCCTGCCTTATGCCTAGCCTGCACTTGTGCCCCTGCCTTATGCCTAGCCTGCACTTGTGCCCCTGCCTTATGCCTAGCCTGCACTTGTGCCCCTGCCTTATGTCTAGCCTGCACTTGTGCCCCTGCCTTATGCCTAGCCTGCACTTGTGCCCCTGCCTTATGCCTAGCCTGCACGTGTGCCCCTGCTTTATGCCTAGCCCGCACTTGTGCCCCTGCCTTATGCCTAGCCCGCACTTGTGCCCCTGCCTTATGCCTAGCCCGCACTTGTGCCCCTGCCTTATGCCTAGCCCGCACTTGTGCCCCTGCCTTATGCCTAGCCCGCACTTGTGCCCCTGCCTTATGCCTAGCCCGCACTTGTGCCCCTGCCTTATGCCTAGCCCGCACTTGTGCCCCTGCCTTATGCCTAGCCCGCACTTGTGCCCCTGCCTTATGCCTAGCCCGCACTTGTGCCCCTACCTTATGCCTAGCCTGCACTTGTGCCCCTACCTTATGCCTACCCTGCACTTGTGCCCCTGCCTTATGCCTAGCCAGCACTTGTGCCCCTTGCATTATTGTTTTTTTGTCTTTAGCTTCATGTTAGCTATGCACACAGGGCAGGCTTTACGCTCTTCGCTCTTGTCCCGTCTGAATGCACATGCACGACTGTAATTGGGGACGAAGGCATTACCCATTTACGGAGGACAGACAAGATGTGCCTGGTCGCTTGGAGCATGGGGGTTATGGAGTGGCTCCGCACTGTACAACAAAGTACAGAGTAGAGGGGTGAAAGCTAGCTCTTCACCCCTAAGGGTGCCTATCCCTTTATGCAAAGAGTGCAAAGAGTTAGCCGTATGCCTTATGTGTAGCCAACACTTGTGCCCCTGCCTTATGCCTAGCCTGCACTTGTGCACCTGCCTTATGCCTAGCCTGCACTTGTGCCCCTGCCTTATGCCTAGCCTGCACTTGTGCCCCTGCCTTATGCCTAGCCTGCACTTGTGCCCCTGCCTTATGTCTAGCCTGCACTTGTGCCCCTGCCTTATGCCTAGCCTGCACTTGTGCCCCTGCCTTATGCCTAGCCTGCACGTGTGCCCCTGCTTTATGCCTAGCCCGCACTTGTGCCCCTGCCTTATGCCTAGCCCGCACTTGTGCCCCTGCCTTATGCCTAGCCCGCACTTGTGCCCCTGCCTTATGCCTAGCCCGCACTTGTGCCCCTGCCTTATGCCTAGCCCGCACTTGTGCCCCTGCCTTATGCCTAGCCCGCACTTGTGCCCCTGCCTTATGCCTAGCCCGCACTTGTGCCCCTGCCTTATGCCTAGCCCGCACTTGTGCCCCTGCCTTATGCCTAGCCCGCACTTGTGCCCCTACCTTATGCCTAGCCCGCACTTGTGCCCCTACCTTATGCCTACCCTGCACTTGTGCCCCTGCCTTATGCCTAGCCAGCACTTGTGCCCCTTGCATTATTGTTTTTTTTTCTTTAGCTTCATGTTAGCTATGCACACAGGGCAGGCTTTACGCTCTTCGCTCTTGTCCCGTCTGAATGCACATGCACGACTGTAATTGGGGACGAAGGCATTACCCATTTACGGAGGACAGACAAGATGTGCCTGGTCGCTTGGAGCATGGGGGTTATGGAGTGGCTCCGCACTGTACAACAAAGTACAGAGTAGAGGGGTGAAAGCTAGCTCTTCACCCCTAAGGGTGCCTATCCCTTTATGCAAAGAGTGCAAAGAGTTAGCCGTATGCCTTATGTGTAGCCAACACTTGTGCCCCTGCCTTATGCCTAGCCTGCACTTGTGCACCTGCCTTATGCCTAGCCTGCACTTGTGCCCCTGCCTTATGCCTAGCCTGCACTTGTGCCCCTGCCTTATGCCTAGCCTGCACTTGTGCCCCTGTCTTATGCCTAGCCTGCACTTGTGCCCCTGTCTTATGCCTAGCCTGCACTTGTGCCCCTGCCTTATGCCTAGCCTGCATTTGTGCCCCTGCCTTATGCCTCTGCCTTATGCCTAGCCTGCATTTGTGCCCCTGCCTTATGCCTAGCCTGCACTTGTGCCCTTGCCTTATGCCTAACCTGCACGTGTGCCCCTGCCTTATGCCTAGCCAGCACGTGTGCCCCTGCCTTATGCCTAGCCTGCACGTGTGCCCCTGCCTTATGCCTAGCCTGCACTTGTGCCCCTGCCTTATGCCTAACCTGCACGTGTGCCCTTGCCTTATGCCTAGCCTGCACGTGTGCCCTTGCCTTATGCCTAGCCTGCACGCGTGCCCCTGCCTTATGCCTAGCCTGCACGTGTGCCCCTGCCTTATGCCTAGCCTGCACGTGTGCCCATGCCTTATGCCTAGCCAGCACTTGTGCCCCTGCCTTATGCCTAGCCAGCACTTGTGCCCCTGCCTTATGCCTAGCCAGCACCTGTGCCCCTGCCTTATGCCTAGCCAGCACTTGTGCCCCTGCCTTATGCCTAGCCTGCATTTGTGCCCCTGCCTTATGCCTAGCCAGCACTTGTGCCCCTGCCTTATGCCTAGCCTGCACTTGTGCCCCTGCCTTATGCCTAGCCTGCACTTGTGCCCCTGCCTTATGCCTAGCCCGCACTTGTGCCCCTGCCTTATGCCTAACCCGCACTTGTGCCCCTGCCTTATGCCTAGCCCGCACTTGTGCCCCTGCCTTATGCCTAGCCCGCACTTGTGCCCCTGCCTTATGCCTAGCCCGCACTTGTGCCCCTGCCTTATGCCTAGCCCGCACTTGTGCCCCTGCCTTATGCCTAGCCCGCACTTGTGCCCCTGCCTTATGCCTAGCCCGCACTTGTGCCCCTGCCTTATGCCTAGCCTGCACTTGTGCCCCTGCCTTATGCCTAGCCTGCACTTGTGCCCCTGCCTTATGCCTAGCCTGCACTTGTGCCCCTGCCTTATGCCTAGCCAGCACTTGTGCCCCTTGCATTATTGTTTTTTTGTCTTTAGCTTCATGTTAGTTATGCACACAGGGCAGGCTTTACGCTCTTCGCACTTGTCCCGTCTGAATGCACATGCACGACTGTAATTGGGGACGAATGCATTACCAATTAACGGAGGACAGACAAGATGTGCCTGGTCGCTTGGAGCATGGGGGTTATGGAGTGGCTCCGCACTGTACAACAAAGTACAGAGTAGAGGGGTGAAAGCTAGCTCTTCACCCCTAAAGGTGCCTATCCCTTTATGCAAAGAGTGCAAAGAGTTAGCCGTATGCCTTATGTGTAGCCATCACTTGTGCCCCTGCCTTATGCCTAGCCTGCACTTGTGCACCTGCCTTATGCCTAGCCTGCACTTGTGCCCCTGCCATATGCCTAGCCTGCACTTGTGCCCCTGCCTTATGCCTAGCCTGCACTTGTGCCCCTGCCTTATGCCTAGCCTGTACTTGTGCCCCTGCCTTATGCCTAGCCTGCATTTGTGCCCCTGCCTTATGCCTAGCCTGCATTTGTGCCCCTGCCTTATGCCTCGCAAGCACTTGTGCCCCTGCCTTATGCCTAGCCTGCACTTGTGCCCCTGCCTTATGCCTAGCCTGCACTTGTGCCCTTGCCTTATGCCTAGCCTGCACTTGTGCCCATGCCTTATGCCTAGCCTGCACGTGTGCCCTTGCCTTATGCCTAGCCTGCACGTGTGCCCCTGCCTTATGCCTAGCCTGCACGTGTGCCCCTGCCTTATGCCTAGCCTGCACGTGTGCCCCTGCCTTATGCCTAGCCAGCACTTGTGCCCCTGCCTTATGCCTAGCCAGCACTTGTGCCCCTGCCTTATGCCTAGCCAGCACCTGTGCCCCTGCCTTATGCCTAGCCAGCACTTGTGCCCCTGCCTTATGCCTAGCCAGCACTTGTGCCCCTGCCTTATGCCTAGCCTGCACTTGTGCACCTGCCTTATGCCTAGCCTGCACTTGTGCACCTGCCTTATGCCTAGCCTGCACTTGTGCCCCTGCCTTATGCCTAGCCTGCACTTGTGCCTTTGCCTTATGCCTAGCCTGCACTTGTGCCTTTGCCTTATGCCTAGCCTGCACTTGTGCACCTGCCTTATGCCTAGCCTGCACGTGTGCCCCTGCCTTATGCCTAGCCTGCACGTGTGCCCCTGCCTTATGCCTAGCCAGCACTTGTGCCCCTGCCTTATGCCTAGCCTGCACGTGTGCCCCTGCCTTATGCCTAGCCAGCACTTGTGCCCCTGCCTTATGCCTAGCCAGCACTTGTGCCCCTGCCTTATGCCTAGCCAGCACCTGTGCCCCTGCCTTATGCCTAGCCAGCACCTGTGTCCCTGCCTTATGCCTAGCCAGCACTTGTGCCCCTGCCTTATGCCTAGCCAGCACTTGTGCCCCTGCCTTATGCCTAGCCTGCACTTGTGCACCTGCCTTATGCCTAGCCTGCACTTGTGCACCTGCCTTATGCCTAGCCTGCACTTGTGCCCCTGCCTTATGCCTAGCCTGCACTTGTGCCTTTGCCTTATGCCTAGCCTGCACTTGTGCCTTTGCCTTATGCCTAGCCTGCACTTGTGCCTTTGCCTTATGCCTAGCCTGCACTTGTGCCTTTGCCTTATGCCTAGCCTGCACTTGTGCACCTGCCTTATGCCTAGCCTGCACGTGTGCCCCTGCCTTATGCCTAGCCTCTACGTGTGCCCCTGCCTTATGCCTAGCCAGCACTTGTGCCCCTGCCTTATGCCTAGCCTGCACGTGTGCCCCTGCCTTATGCCTAGCCTGCACTTGTTCCCATGCCTTAAGCCTTAGCCAGCACTTGTGCCCATGCCTTATGCCTTAGCCAGCACTTGTGCCCATGCCTTAAGCCTTAGCCAGCACTTGTGCCCATGCCTTAAGCCTTAGCCAGCACTTGTGCCCATGCCTTAAGCCTAGCCCGCACTTGTGCCCCTGCCTTATGCCTAGCCCGCACTTGTGCCCCTGCCTTATGCCTAGCCTGCACTTGTGCCCCTGCCTTATGCCTAGCCTGCACTTGTGCCCCTGCCTTATGCCTAGCCTGCACTTGTGCCCCTGCCTTATGCCTAGCCTGCACTTGTGCCCCTGCTTTATGCCTAGCATGCACTAGTGCCCCTGCCTTATGCCTAGCATGCACTAGTGCCCCTGCCTTATGCCTAGCCTGCACTTGTGCCCCTGCCTTATGCCTAGCCAGCACTTGTGCCCCTGCCTTATGCCTAGCCAGCACTTGTGCCCCTGCCTTATGCCTAGCCAGCACTTGTGCCCCTGCCTTATGCCTAGCCTGCACTTGTGCCCCTGCCTTATGCCTAGCCTGCACTTGTGCTCCTGCCTTATGCCTAGCCTGCACTTGTGCCCCTGCCTTATGCCTAGCCTGCACGTGTGCCCCTGCCTTATGCCTAGCCTGCACGTGTGCCCCTGCCTTATGCCTAGCCTGCACTAGTGCCCCTGCCTTATGCCTAGCCTGCACTAGTGCCCCTGCCTTATGCCTAGCCTGCACTTGTGCCCCTGCCTTATGCCTAGCCTGCACTTGTGCCCCTGCCTTATGCCTAGCCAGCACTCGTGCCCCTGCCTTATGCCTAGCCTGCACTTGTGCCCCTGCCTTATGCCTAGCCAGCACTTGTGCCCCTGCCTTATGCCTAGCCAGCACTTGTGCCCCTGCCTTATGCCTAGCCAGCACTTGTGCCCCTGCCTTATGCGTAGCCAGCACTTGTGCCCCTGCCTTATGCCTAGCCAGCACTTGTGCCCCTGCCTTATGCCTAGCCTGCACTTGTGCCCCTGCCTTATGCCTAGCCTGCACTTGTGCCCCTGCCTTATGCCTAGCCTGCACTTGTGCCCCTGCCTTATGCCTAGCCTGCACGTGTGCCCCTGCCTTCTGCCTAGCCTGCACTTGTGCCCCTGCCTTCTGCCTAGCCTGCACTTGTGCCCCTGCCATAGGCCTAGCCTGCACTTGTGCCCCTGCCTTATGCCTAGCCTGCACGTGTGCCCCTGCCTTATGCCTAGCCTGCACTTGTGCCCCTGCCTTATTCCTAGCCTGCACTTGTGCCCCTGCCTTATGCCTAGACTGCACTTGTGCCCCTGCCTTATGCCTAGCCTGCACTTGTGCTCCTGCCTTATGCCTAGCCTGCATGTGTGCCCCTGCCTTATGCCTAGCTAGCACTTGTGCCCCTGCCTTATGCCTAGCCAGCACTTGTGCCCCTGTCTTATGCCTAGCCAGCACTTGTGCCCCTGCCTTATGCCTAGCCAGCACTTGTGCCCCTGCCTTATGCCTAGCCAGCACTTGTGCCCCTGCCTTATGCCTAGCCAGCACTTGTGCCCCTGCCTTATGCCTAGCCAGCACTTGTGCCCCTGCCTTATGCCTAGCCAGCACTTGTGCCCCTGCCTTATGCCTAGCCTGCACTTGTGCCCCTGCCTTATGCATAGCCTGCACTTGTGCCCCTGCCTTATGCCTAGACTTCACGTGTGCCCCTGCCTTATGCCTAGCCTGCACTTGTGCCCCTGCCTTATGCCTAGCCTGCATTTGTGCCCCGGCCTTATGCCTAGCCTGCACTTGTGCCCCTGCCTCGCCAGCACTTGTGCCCCTGCCTCATGCCTAGCCAGCACTTGTGCCCCTGCCTTATGCCTAGCCAGCACTTGTGCCCCTGCCTTATGCCTAGCCAGCACTTGTGCCCCTGCCTTATGCCTAGCCAGCACTTGTGCCCCTGCCTTATGCCTAGCCAGCACTTGTGCCCCTGCCTTATGCCTAGCAAGCACGTGTGACCCTGCCTTATGCCTAGCCAGCGCTTGTGACCCTGCCTTCTGCCTAGCCAGCACTTGTGCCCCTTGCATTATTGTTTTTTTGTCTTTAGCTTCATGTAAGTTATGCACACAGGGCAGGCTTTACGCTCTTCGCTCTTGTCCCGTCTGAATGCACATGCACGACTGTAATTGGGGACAAAGGCATTACCCATTTACGGAGGACAGACAAGATGTGCCTGGTCGCTTGGAGCATGGGGGTTATGGAGTGGCTCCGCACTGTACAACAAAGTACAGAGTAGAGGGGTGAAAGCTAGCTCTTCACCCCTAAGGTTGCCTATCCCTTTATGCAAAGGGTGCAAAGAGTTAGCCGTATGGCTTATGTGTAGCCATCACTTGTGCCCCTGCCTTATGCCTAGCCTGCACTTGTGCACCTGCCTTATGCCTAGCCTGCACTTGTGCCCCTGCCTTATGCCTAGCCTGCACTTGTGCCCCTGCCTTATGCCTAGCCTGCACTTGTGCCCCTGCCTTATGCCTAGCCAGCACTTGTGCCCCTGCCTTATGCCTAGCCTGCACCTGTTCCCCTGCCTTATGCCTAGCCAGCACTTGTGCCCCTGCCTTATGCCTAGCCAGCACTTGTGCCCCTGCCTTATGCCTAGCCAGCACTTGTGCCCCTGCCTTATGCCTTGCCAGCACGTGTGCCCCTGCCTTATGCCTTGCCAGCACTTGTGCCCCTGCCTTATGCCTTGCCAGCACTTGTGCCACTGCCTTATGCCTAGCAAGCACTTGTGCCTCTGCCTTATGCCTAGCCAGCACTTGTGCCCCTGCCTTATGCCTAGCCAGCACTTGTGCCCCTGCCTTATGCCTAGCCAGCACTTGTGCCCCTGCCTTATGCCTAGCCAGCACTTGTGCCCCTGCCTTATGCCTAGCCAGCACTTGTGCCCCTGCCTTATGCCTAGCCAGCACTTGTGCCCCTGCCTTATGCCTAGCCAGCACTTGTGCCCCTGCCTTATGCCTAGCCAGCACTTGTGCCCCTGCCTTATGCCTAGCCAGCACTTGTGCCCCTGCCTTTTGCCTAGCCAGCACTTGTGCCCCTGCCTTATGCCTAGCCAGCACTTGTGCCACTGCCTTATGCCTAGCCAGCACTTGTGCCCCTGCCTTATGCCTAGCCCGCACTTGTGCCCCTGCCTTATGCATGGGGGTTATGGAGTGGCTCCGCACTGTACAACAAAGTACAGAGTAGAGGGGTGAAAGCTAGCTCTTCACCCCTAAGGGTGCCTATCCCTTTATGCAAAGAGTGCAAAGAGTTAGCCGTATGCCTTATGTGTAGCCATCACTTGTGCCCCTGCCTTATGCCTAGCCTGCACTTGTGCACCTCTCTTATGCCTAGCCTGCACTTGTGCTCGTGCCTTATGCCTAGCCTGCACATGTGCCCCTGCCTTATGCCTAGCCTGCACTTGTGCCCCTGCCTTATGCCTAGCCTGCACTTGTGCCCCTGCCTTATGCCTAGCCTGCATTTGTGCCCCTGCCTTATGCCTAGCCTGCATTTGTGCCCCTGCCTTATGCCTAGCCTGCATTTGTGCCCCTGCCTTATGCCTAGCCTGCACTTGTGCCCCTGCCTTATGCCTAGCCTGCACTTGTGCCCCTGCCTTATGCCTAGCCTGCACTTGTGCCCCTGCCTTATGCCTAGCCTGCACTTGAACCCCTGCCTTATGCCTAGCCAGCACTTGTGCCCCTGCCTTATGCCTAGCCAGCACTTGTGCCCCTGCCTTATGCCTAGCCAGCACTTGTGCCCCTGCCTTATGCGTAGCCAGCACTTGTGCCCCTGCCTTATGCCTAGCCAGCACTTGTGCCCCTGCCTTATGCCTAGCCTGCACTTGTGCCCCTGCCTTATGCCTAGCCTGCACTTGTGCCCCTGCCTTATGCCTAGACTGCACTTGTGCCCCTGCCTTATGCCTAGCCTGCACGTGTGCCCCTGCCTTATGCCTAGCCTGCACTTGTGCCCCTGCCTTATGCCTAGCCTGCACTTGTGCCCCTGCCTTCTGCCTAGCCTGCACTTGTGCCCCTGCCTTCTGCCTAGCCTGCACTTGTGCCCCTGCCTTATGCCTAGCCTGCACTTTTGCCCCTGCCTTATGCCTAGCCTGCACGTGTGCCCCTGCCTTATGCCTAGCCTGCACTTGTGCCCCTGCCTTATTCCTAGCCTGCACTTGTGCCCCTGCCTTATGCCTAGCCTGCACTTGTGCCCCTGCCTTATGCCTAGCCTGCACTTGTGCTCCTGCCTTATGCCTAGCCTGCATGTGTGCCCCTGCCTTATGCCTAGCTAGCACTTGTGCCCCTGCCTTATGCCTAGCCAGCACTTGTGCCCCTGCCTTATGCCTAGCCAGCACTTGTGCCCCTGCCTTATGCCTAGCCAGCACTTGTGCCCCTGCCTTATGCCTAGCCAGCACTTGTGCCCCTGCCTTATGCCTAGCCAGCACTTGTGCCCCTGCCTTATGCCTAGCCAGCACTTGTGCCCCTGCCTTATGCCTAGCCAGCACTTGTGCCCCTGCCTTATGCCTAGCCAGCACTTGTGCCCCTGCCTTATGCCTAGCCAGCACTTGTGCCCCTGCCTTATGCCTAGCCTGCACTTGTGCCCCTGCCTTATGCCTAGCCTGCACTTGTGCCCCTGCCTTATGCCTAGACTGCACGTGTGCCCCTGCCTTATGCCTAGCCTGCACTTGTGCCCCTGCCTTATGCCTAGCCTGCATTTGTGCCCCGGCCTTATGCCTAGCCTGCACTTGTGCCCCTGCCTCATGCCTAGCCAGCACTTGTGCCCCTGCCTTATGCCTAGCCAGCACTTGTGCCCCTGCCTTATGCCTAGCCAGCACTTGTGCCCCTGCCTTATGCCTAGCCAGCACTTGTGCCCCTGCCTTATGCCTAGCCAGCACTTGTGCCCCTGCCTTATGCCTAGCCAGCACTTGTGCCCCTGCCTTATGCCTAGCCAGCACTTGTGCCCCTGCCTTATGCCTAGCCAGCACTTGTGCCCCTGCCTTATGCCTAGCAAGCACGTGTGACCCTGCCTTATGCCTAGCCAGCACTTGTGACCCTGCCTTATGCCTAGCCAGCACTTGTGCCCCTTGCATTATTGTTTTTTTGTCTTTAGCTTCATGTTAGTTATGCACACAGGGCAGGCTTTACGCTCTTCGCTCTTGTCCCGTCTGAATGCACATGCACGACTGTAATTGGGGACAAAGGCATTACCCATTTACGGAGGACAGACAAGATGTGCCTGGTCGCTTGGAGCATGGGGGTTATGGAGTGGCTCCGCACTGTACAACAAAGTACAGAGTAGAGGGGTGAAAGCTAGCTCTTCACCCCTAAGGTTGCCTATCCCTTTATGCAAAGAGTGCAAAGAGTTAGCCGTATGGCTTATGTGTAGCCTGCACTTGTGCCCCTGCCTTATGCCTAGCCTGCACTTGTGCCCCTGCCTTATGCCTAGCCTGCACTTGTGCCCCTGCCTTATGCCTAGCCTGCATTTGTGCCCCTGCCTTATGCCTAGCCTGCATTTGTGCCCCTGCCTTATGCCTAGCCTGCATTTGTGCCCCTGCCTTATGCCTAGCCTGCACGTGTGCCCCTGCCTTATGCCTAGCCAGCACTTGTGCCCCTGCCTTATGCCTAGCCAGCACTTGTGCCCCTGCCTTATGCCTAGCCAGCACTTGTGCCCCTGCCTTATGCCTAGCCAGCACCTGTGCCCCTGCCTTATGCCTAGCCAGCACTTGTGCCCCTGCCTTATGCCTAGCCAGCACTTGTGCCCCTGCCTTATGCCTAGCCAGCACTTGTGCCCCTGCCTTATGCCTTGCCAGCACTTGTGCCCCTGCCTTATGCCTTGCCAGCACTTGTGCCCCTGCCTTATGCCTAGCAAGCACTTGTGCCCCTGCCTTATGCCTAGCCAGCACTTGTGCCCCTGCCTTATGCCTAGCCAGCACTTGTGCCCCTGCCTTATGCCTAGCCAGCACTTGTGCCCCTGCCTTATGCCTAGCCAGCACTTGTGCCCCTGCCTTATGCCTAGCCAGCACTTGTGCCCCTGCCTTATGCCTAGCCAGCACTTGTGCCCCTGCCTTATGCCTAGCCAGCACTTGTGCCCCTGCCTTATGCCTAGCCAGCACTTGTGCCCCTGCCTTATGCCTAGCCAGCACTTGTGCCCCTGCCTTATGCCTAGCCAGCACTTGTGCCCCTGCCTTATGCCTAGCCAGCACTTGTGCCCCTGCCTTATGCCTAGCCAGCACTTGTGCCCCTGCGTTATGCCTAGCCAGCACTTGTGCCCCTGCCTTATGCCTAGCCAGCACTTGTGCCCCTGCCTTATGCCTAGCCAGCACTTGTGCCCCTGCCTTATGCCTAGCCTGCACGTGTGCCCCTGCCTTATTCCTAGCCTGCACGTGTGCCCCTGCCTTATGCCTAGCCTGCACGTGTGCCCCTGCCTTATGCCTAGCCTGCACTTGTGCCCCTGCCTTATGCCTAGCCTGCACGTGTGCCCCTGCCTTATGCCTAGCCTGCACTTGTGCCCCTGCCTTATGCCTAGCCTGCACTTGTGCCCCTGCCTTATGCCTAGCCTGCACTTGTGCCCCTGCCTTATGCCTAGCCTGCACTTGTGCCCCTGCCTTATGCCTAGCCTGCACTTGTGCCCCTGCCTTATGCCTAGCCTGCACTTGTGCCCCTGCCTTATGCCTAGCCTGCACTTGTGCCCCTGCCTTATGCCTAGCCTGCACTTGTGCCCCTGCCTTATGCCTAGCCTGCACTTGTGCCCCTGCCTTATGCCTAGCCTGCACTTGTGCCCCTGCCTTATGCCTAGCCCGCACGTGTGCCCCTGCCTTATGCCAAGCCCGCACTTGTGCCCCTGCCTTATGCCTAGCCAGCACTTGTGCCCCTGCCTTATGCCTAGCCAGCACTTGTGCCCCTGCCTCATGCCTAGCCAGCACTTGTGCCCCTGCCTTATGCCTAGCAAGCACATGTGACCCTGCCTTATGCCTAGCCAGCACTTGTGACCCTGCCTTATGCCTAGCCAGCACTTGTGCCCCTTGCATTATTGTTTTTTTGTCTTTAGCTTCATGTTAGTTATGCACACAGGGCAGGCTTTACGCTCTTCGCTCTTGTCCCGTCTGAATGCACATGCACGACTGTAATTGGGGACAAAGGCATTACCCATTTACGGAGGACAGACAAGATGTGCCTGGTCGCTTGGAGCATGGGGGTTATGGAGTGGCTCCGCACTGTACAACAAAGTACAGAGTAGAGGGGTGAAAGCTAGCTCTTCACCCCTAAGGTTGCCTATCCCTTTATGCAAAGAGTGCAAAGAGTTAGCCGTATGGCTCATTTGTAGCCATCACTTGTGCCCCTGCCTTATGCCTTGCCTGCACTTGTGCCCCTGCCTTATGCCTAGCCTGCACTTGTGCCCCTGCCTTATGCCTAGCCTGCATTTGTGCCCCTGCCTTATGCCTAGCCTGCATTTGTGCCCCTGCCTTATGCCTAGCCTGCACGTGTGCCCCTGCCTTATGCCTAGCCAGCACTTGTGCCCCTGCCTTATGCCTAGCCAGCACTTGTGCCCCTGCCTTATGCCTAGCCAGCACCTGTGCCCCTGCTTAATGCCTAGCCAGCACCTGTGCCCCTGCCTTATGCCTAGCCAGCACTTGTGCCCCTGCCTTATGCCTAGCCAGCACTTGTGCCCCTGCCTTATGCCTAGCCAGCACTTGTGCCCCTGCCTTATGCCTTGCCAGCACGTGTGCCCCTGCCTTATGCCTTGCCAGCACTTGTGCCCCTGCCTTATGCCTTGCCAGCACTTGTGCCCCTGCCTTATGCCTAGCAAACACTTGTGCCCCTGCCTTATGCCTAGCCAGCACTTGTGCCCCTGCCTTATGCCTAGCCAGCACTTGTGCCCCTGCCTTATGCCTAGCCAGCACTTGTGCCCCTGCCTTATGCCTAGCCAGCACTTGTGCCCCTGCCTTATGCCTAGCCAGCACTTGTGCCCCTGCCTTATGCCTAGCCAGCACTTGTGCCCCTGCCTTATGCCTAGCCAGCACTTGTGCCCCTGCCTTATGCCTAGCCAGCACTTGTGCCCCTGCCTTATGCCTAGCCAGCACTTGTGCCCCTGCCTTATGCCTAGCCAGCACTTGTGCCCCTGCCTTATGCCTAGCCAGCACTTGTGCCCCTGCCTTATGCCTAGCCAGCACTTGTGCCCCTGCCTTATGCCTAGCCAGCACTTGTGCCCCTGCCTTATGCCTAGCCAGCACTTGTGCCCCTGCCTTATGCCTAGCCAGCACTTGTGCCCCTGCCTTATGCCTAGCCAGCACTTGTGCCCCTGCCTTATGCCTAGCCAGCACTTGTGCCCCTGCCTTATGCCTAGCCAGCACTTGTGCCCCTGCCTTATGCCTAGCCTGCACGTGTGCCCCTGCCTTATTCCTAGCCTGCACGTGTGCCCCTGCCTTATGCCTAGCCTGCACGTGTGCCCCTGCCTTATGCCTAGCCTGCACTTGTGCCCCTGCCTTATGCCTAGCCTGCACGTGTGCCCCTGCCTTATGCCTAGCCTGCACGTGTGCCCCTGCCTTATGCCTAGCCTGCACTTGTGCCCCTGCCTTATGCCTAGCCTGCACTTGTGCCCCTGCCTTATGCCTAGCCTGCACTTGTGCCCCTGCCTTATGCCTTGCCTGCACTTGTGCCCCTGCCTTATGCCTAGCCTGCACTTGTGCCCCTGCCTTATGCCTAGCCTGCACTTGTGCCCCTGCCTTATGCCTAGCCTGCACTTGTGCCCCTGCCTTATGCCTAGCCTGCACTTGTGCTCCTGCCTTATTCCTAGCCCGCACGTGTGCCCCTGCCTTATGCCAAGCCCGCACGTGTGCCCCTGCCTTATGCCTAGCCAGCACTTGTGCCCCTGCCTTATGCCTAGCCAGCACTTGTGCCCCTGCCTTATGCCTAGCCAGCACTTGTGCCCCTGCCTTATGCCTAGCCAGCACTTGTGCCCCTGCCTTATGCCTAGCCAGCACTTGTGCCCCTGCCTTATGCCTAGCCAGCACTTGTGCCCCTGCCTTATGCCTAGCCAGCACTTGTGCCCCTGCCTTATGCCTAGCCAGCACGTGTGCCCCTGCCTTATTCCTAGCCTGCACGTGTGCCCCTGCCTTATGCCTAGCCTGCACGTGTGCCCCTGCCTTATGCCTAGCCTGCACGTGTGCCCCTGCCTTATGCCTAGCCTGCACTTGTGCCCCTGCCTTATGCCTAGCCTGCACGTGTGCCCCTGCCTTATGCCTAGCCTGCACTTGTGCCCCTGCCTTATGCCTAGCCTGCACTTGTGCCCCTGCCTTATGCCTAGCCTGCACTTGTGCCCCTGCCTTATGCCTAGCCTGCACTTGTGCCCCTGCCTTATGCCTAGCCTGCACTTGTGCCCCTGCCTTATGCCTAGCCTGCACTTGTGCCCCTGCCTTATGCCTAGCCTGCACTTGTGCCCCTGCCTTATGCCTAGCCTGCACTTGTGCCCCTGCCTTATGCCTAGCCTGCACTTGTGCCCCTGCCTTATGCCTAGCCTGCACTTGTGCCCCTGCCTTATGCCTAGCCTGCACTTGTGCCCCTGCCTTATGCCTAGCCTGCACTTTTGCCCCTGCCTTATGCCTAGCCTGCACTTGTGCCCCTGCCTTATGCCTAGCCCGCACGTGTGCCCCTGCCTTATGCCAAGCCCGCACGTGTGCCCCTGCCTTATGCCTAGCCCGCACGTGTGCCCCTGCCTTATGCCAAGCCCGCACGTGTGCCCCTGCCTTATGCCAAGCCCGCACGTGTGCCCCTGCCTTATGCCTAGCCCGCACTTGTGCCCCTGCCTTATGCCTAGCCAGCACTTGTGCCCCTGCCTTATGCCTAGCCAGCACTTGTGCCCCTGCCTTATGCCTAGCCTGCACTTGTGCCCCTGCCTTATGCCTAGCCTGCACTTGTGCCCCTGCCTTATGCCTAGCCTGCACGTGTGCCCCTGCCTTATGCCTAGCCTGCACTTGTGCCCCTGCCTTATGCCTAGCTTGCATTTGGGCCCCTGCCTTATGCTTAGCCTGCACTTGTGCCCCTGCCTTATGCCTAGCCTGCATTTGTGCCCCTGCCTTATGCCTAGCCAGCACTTGTGCCCCTGCCTTATGCCTAGCCATCACTTGTGCCCCTGCCTTATGCCTAGCCAGCACTTGTGCCCCTGCCTTATGCCTAGCCAGCACTTGTGCCCCTGCCTTATGCCTAGCCTGCACTTGTGCCCCTGCCTTATGCCTAGCCTGCACTTGTGCCCCTGCCTTATGCCTAGCCTGCACTTGTGCCCCTGCCTTATGCCTAGCCCGCACGTGTGCCCCTGCCTTATGCCAAGCCCGCACTTGTGCCCCTGCCTTATGCCTAGCCAGCACTTGTGCCCCTGCCTTATGCCTAGCCAGCACTTGTGCCCCTGCCTCATGCCTAGCCAGCACTTGTGCCCCTGCCTTATGCCTAGCAAGCACATGTGACCCTGCCTTATGCCTAGCCAGCACTTGTGACCCTGCCTTATGCCTAGCCAGCACTTGTGCCCCTTGCATTATTGTTTTTTTGTCTTTAGCTTCATGTTAGTTATGCACACAGGGCAGGCTTTACGCTCTTCGCTCTTGTCCCGTCTGAATGCACATGCACGACTGTAATTGGGGACAAAGGCATTACCCATTTACGGAGGACAGACAAGATGTGCCTGGTCGCTTGGAGCATGGGGGTTATGGAGTGGCTCCGCACTGTACAACAAAGTACAGAGTAGAGGGGTGAAAGCTAGCTCTTCACCCCTAAGGTTGCCTATCCCTTTATGCAAAGAGTGCAAAGAGTTAGCCGTATGGCTTATTTGTAGCCATCACTTGTGCCCCTGCCTTATGCCTTGCCTGCACTTGTGCCCCTGCCTTATGCCTAGCCTGCACTTGTGCCCCTGCCTTATGCCTAGCCTGCATTTGTGCCCCTGCCTTATGCCTAGCCTGCATTTGTGCCCCTGCCTTATGCCTAGCCTGCACGTGTGCCCCTGCCTTATGCCTAGCCAGCACTTGTGCCCCTGCCTTATGCCTAGCCAGCACTTGTGCCCCTGCCTTATGCCTAGCCAGCACCTGTGCCCCTGCTTAATGCCTAGCCAGCACCTGTGCCCCTGCCTTATGCCTAGCCAGCACTTGTGCCCCTGCCTTATGCCTAGCCAGCACTTGTGCCCCTGCCTTATGCCTAGCCAGCACTTGTGCCCCTGCCTTATGCCTTGCCAGCACGTGTGCCCCTGCCTTATGCCTTGCCAGCACTTGTGCCCCTGCCTTATGCCTTGCCAGCACTTGTGCCCCTGCCTTATGCCTAGCAAACACTTGTGCCCCTGCCTTATGCCTAGCCAGCACTTGTGCCCCTGCCTTATGCCTAGCCAGCACTTGTGCCCCTGCCTTATGCCTAGCCAGCACTTGTGCCCCTGCCTTATGCCTAGCCAGCACTTGTGCCCCTGCCTTATGCCTAGCCAGCACTTGTGCCCCTGCCTTATGCCTAGCCAGCACTTGTGCCCCTGCCTTATGCCTAGCCAGCACTTGTGCCCCTGCCTTATGCCTAGCCAGCACTTGTGCCCCTGCCTTATGCCTAGCCAGCACTTGTGCCCCTGCCTTATGCCTAGCCAGCACTTGTGCCCCTGCCTTATGCCTAGCCAGCACTTGTGCCCCTGCCTTATGCCTAGCCAGCACTTGTGCCCCTGCCTTATGCCTAGCCAGCACTTGTGCCCCTGCCTTATGCCTAGCCAGCACTTGTGCCCCTGCCTTATGCCTAGCCAGCACTTGTGCCCCTGCCTTATGCCTAGCCAGCACCTGTGCCCCTGCCTTATGCCTAGCCAGCACTTGTGCCCCTGCCTTATGCCTAGCCAGCACTTGTGCCCCTGCCTTATGCCTAGCCTGCACGTGTGCCCCTGCCTTATTCCTAGCCTGCACGTGTGCCCCTGCCTTATGCCTAGCCTGCACGTGTGCCCCTGCCTTATGCCTAGCCTGCACTTGTGCCCCTGCCTTATGCCTAGCCTGCACGTGTGCCCCTGCCTTATGCCTAGCCTGCACGTGTGCCCCTGCCTTATGCCTAGCCTGCACTTGTGCCCCTGCCTTATGCCTAGCCTGCACTTGTGCCCCTGCCTTATGCCTAGCCTGCACTTGTGCCCCTGCCTTATGCCTTGCCTGCACTTGTGCCCCTGCCTTATGCCTAGCCTGCACTTGTGCCCCTGCCTTATGCCTAGCCTGCACTTGTGCCCCTGCCTTATGCCTAGCCTGCACTTGTGCCCCTGCCTTATGCCTAGCCTGCACTTGTGCTCCTGCCTTATTCCTAGCCCGCACGTGTGCCCCTGCCTTATGCCAAGCCCGCACGTGTGCCCCTGCCTTATGCCTAGCCAGCACTTGTGCCCCTGCCTTATGCCTAGCCAGCACTTGTGCCCCTGCCTTATGCCTAGCCAGCACTTGTGCCCCTGCCTTATGCCTAGCCAGCACTTGTGCCCCTGCCTTATGCCTAGCCAGCACTTGTGCCCCTGCCTTATGCCTAGCCAGCACTTGTGCCCCTGCCTTATGCCTAGCCAGCACTTGTGCCCCTGCCTTATGCCTAGCCAGCACGTGTGCCCCTGCCTTATTCCTAGCCTGCACGTGTGCCCCTGCCTTATGCCTAGCCTGCACGTGTGCCCCTGCCTTATGCCTAGCCTGCACGTGTGCCCCTGCCTTATGCCTAGCCTGCACTTGTGCCCCTGCCTTATGCCTAGCCTGCACGTGTGCCCCTGCCTTATGCCTAGCCTGCACTTGTGCCCCTGCCTTATGCCTAGCCTGCACTTGTGCCCCTGCCTTATGCCTAGCCTGCACTTGTGCCCCTGCCTTATGCCTAGCCTGCACTTGTGCCCCTGCCTTATGCCTAGCCTGCACTTGTGCCCCTGCCTTATGCCTAGCCTGCACTTGTGCCCCTGCCTTATGCCTAGCCTGCACTTGTGCCCCTGCCTTATGCCTAGCCTGCACTTGTGCCCCTGCCTTATGCCTAGCCTGCACTTGTGCCCCTGCCTTATGCCTAGCCTGCACTTGTGCCCCTGCCTTATGCCTAGCCTGCACTTGTGCCCCTGCCTTATGCCTAGCCTGCACTTTTGCCCCTGCCTTATGCCTAGCCTGCACTTGTGCCCCTGCCTTATGCCTAGCCCGCACGTGTGCCCCTGCCTTATGCCAAGCCCGCACGTGTGCCCCTGCCTTATGCCTAGCCCGCACGTGTGCCCCTGCCTTATGCCAAGCCCGCACGTGTGCCCCTGCCTTATGCCAAGCCCGCACGTGTGCCCCTGCCTTATGCCTAGCCCGCACTTGTGCCCCTGCCTTATGCCTAGCCAGCACTTGTGCCCCTGCCTTATGCCTAGCCAGCACTTGTGCCCCTGCCTTATGCCTAGCCTGCACTTGTGCCCCTGCCTTATGCCTAGCCTGCACTTGTGCCCCTGCCTTATGCCTAGCCTGCACGTGTGCCCCTGCCTTATGCCTAGCCTGCACTTGTGCCCCTGCCTTATGCCTAGCTTGCATTTGGGCCCCTGCCTTATGCTTAGCCTGCACTTGTGCCCCTGCCTTATGCCTAGCCTGCATTTGTGCCCCTGCCTTATGCCTAGCCAGCACTTGTGCCCCTGCCTTATGCCTAGCCATCACTTGTGCCCCTGCCTTATGCCTAGCCAGCACTTGTGCCCCTGCCTTATGCCTAGCCAGCACTTGTGCCCCTGCCTTATGCCTAGCCAGCACTTGTGCCCCTGCCTTATGCCTAGCCAGCACTTGTGCCCCTGCCTTATGCCTAGCCAGCACTTGTGCCCCTGCCTTATGCCTAGCCAGCACTTGTGCCCCTGCCTTATGCCTAGCCAGCACTTGTGCCCCTGCCTTATGCCTAGCCAGCACTTGTGCCCCTGCCTTATGTCTAGCCAGCACTTGTGCCCCTGCCTTATGCCTAGCCAGCACTTGTGCCCCTGCCTTATGCCTAGCCAGCACTTGTGCCCCTGCCTTATGCCTAGCCAGCACTTGTGCCCTGCCTTATGCCTAGCCTGCACGTGTGCCCCTGCTTTATGCCTAGCCTGCACTTGTGCCCCTGCCTTATGCCTAGCCTGCACGTGTGCCCCTGTCTTATGCCTAGCCTGCACGTGTGCCCCTGTCTTATGCCTAGCCTGCACTTGTGCCCCTGCCTTATGCCTAGCCTGCATTTGTGCCCCTGCCTTATGCTTAGCCTGCACTTGTGCCCCTGCCTTATGCCTAGCCTGCACTTGTGCCCCTGCCTTATGCCTAGCCTGCACTTGTGCCCCTGCCTTATGCCTAGCCATCACTTGTGCCCCTGCCTTATGCCTAGCCAGCACTTGTGCCCCTGCCTTATGCCTAGCCAGCACTTGTGCCCCTGCCTTATGCCTAGCCAGCACTTGTGCCCCTGCCTTATGCCTAGCCAGCACTTGTGCCCCTGCCTTATGCCTAGCCAGCACTTGTGCCCCTGCCTTATGTCTAGCCAGCACTTGTGCCCCTGCCTTATGCCTAGCCAGCACTTGTGCCCCTGCCTTATGCCTAGCCAGCACTTGTGCCCCTGCCTTATGCCTAGCCAGCACTTGTGCCCCTGCCTTATGCCTAGCCAGCACTTGTGCCCTGCCTTATGCCTAGCCTGCACGTGTGCCCCTGCCTTATGCCTAGCCTGCACGTGTGCCCCTGCCTTATGCCTAGCCTGCACTTGTGCCCCTGCCTTATGCCCAGCCTGCACTTGTGCCCCTGCCTTATGCCCAGCCTGCACTTGTGCCCCTGCCTTATGCCCAGCCTGCACTTGTGCCCCTGCCTTATGCCCAGCCTGCACTTGTGCCCCTGCCTTATTCCTAGCCTGCACGTGTGCCCCTGCCTTATTCCTAGCCTGCACGTGTGCCCCTGCCTTATGCCTAGCCTGCACGTGTGCCCCTGCCTTATGCCTAGCCTGTACGTGTGCCCCTGCCTTATGCCTAGCCTGTACGTGTGCCCCTGCCTTATGCCTAGCCTGCACTTGTGCCCCTGCCTTATGCCCAGCCTGCACTTGTGCCCCTGCCTTATAGCCCAGCCTGCACTTGTGCCCCTGCCTTATGCCCAGCCTGCACTTGTGCCCCTGCCTTATGCCTAGCCTGCACTTGTGCCCCTGCCTTATGCCTAGCCTGCACTTGTGCCCCTGCCTTATGCCTAGCCTGCACTTGTGCCCCTGCCTTATGCCTAGCCTGCACTTGTGCCCCTGCCTTATGCCTAGCCTGCACTTGTGCCCCTGCCTTATGCCTAGCCTGCACTTGTGCCCCTGCCTTATGCCTAGCCTTCACGTGTGCCCCTGCCTTATGCCTAGCCCGCACTTGTGCCCCTGCCTTATGCCTAGCCCGCACTTGTGCCCCTGCCTTATGCCTAGCCCGCACTTGTGCCCCTGCCTTATGCCTAGCCCGCACTTGTGCCCCTGCCTTATGCCTAGCCCGCACTTGTGCCCCTGCCTTATGCCTAGCCTGCACTTGTGTCCCTGCCTTATGCCTAGCCTGCACTTGTGCCCCTGCCTTATGCCTAGCCTGCACTTTTGCCCCTGCCTTATGCCTAGCCAGCACTTGTGCCCCTTGCATTATTGTTTTTTTGTCTTTAGCTTCATGTTAGTTATGCACACAGGGCAGGCTTTACGCTCTTCGCTCTTGTCCCGTCTGAATGCACATGCACGACTGTAATTGGGGACGAAGGCATTACCCATTTACGGAGGACAGACAAGATGTGCCTGGTCGCTTGGAGCATGGGGGTTATGGAGTGGCTCCGCACTGTACAACAAAGTACAGAGTAGAGGGGTGAAAGCTAGCTCTTCACCCCTAAAGGTGCCTATCCCTTTATGCAAAGAGTGCAAAGAGTTAGCCGTATGCCTTATGTGTAGCCATCACTTGTGCCCCTGCCCTATGCCTAGCCTGCACTTGTGCACCTGCCTTATGCCTAGCCTGCACTTGTGCCCCTGCCATATGCCTAGCCTGCACTTGTGCCCCTGCCATATGCCTAGCCTGCACTTGTGCCCCTGCCTTATGCCTAGCCTGCACTTGTGCCCCTGCCTTATGCCTAGCCTGCACTTGTGCCCCTGCCTTATGCCTAGCCTGCACTTGTGCCCCTGCCTTATGCCTAGCCTGCATTTGTGCCCCTGCCTTATGCCTAGCCTGCATTTGTGCCCCTGCCTTATGCCTAGCCTGCATTTGTGCCCCTGCCTTATGCCTAGCCTGCACTTGTGCCCCTGCCATATGCCTAGCCTGCACTTGTGCCCCTGCCTTATGCCTAGCCTGCACGTGTGCCCTTGCCTTATGCCTAGCCTGCACGTGTGCCCTTGCCTTATGCCTAGCCTGCACGTGTGCCCTTGCCTTATGCCTAGCCTGCACGTGTGCCCTTGCCTTATGCCTAGCCTGCACGTGTGCCCCTGTCTTATGCCTAGCCAGCACGTGTGCCCCTGCCTTATGCCTAGCCTGCACGTGTGCCCCTGCCTTATGCCTAGCCAGCACTTGTGCCCCTGCCTTATGCCTAGCCAGCACTTGTGCCCCTGCCTTATGCCTAGCCAGCACCTGTGCCCCTGCCTTATGCCTAGCCTGCACTTGTGCACCTGCCTTATGCCTAGCCTGCACTTGTGCCCCTGCCTTATGCCTAGCCTGCACGTGTGCCCCTGCCTTATGCCTAGCCTGCACGTGTGCCCCTGCCTTATGCCTAGCCAGCACTTGTGCCCCTGCCTTATGCCTAGCCAGCACTTGTGCCCCTGCCTTATGCCTAGCCAGCACCTGTGCCCCTGCCTTATGCCTAGCCAGCACTTGTGCCCCTGCCTTATGCCTAGCCAGCACTTGTGCCCCTGCCTTATGCCTAGCCAGCACTTGTGCCCCTGCCTTATGCCTAGCCTGCACTTGTGCACCTGCCTTATGCCTAGCCTGCACTTGTGCACCTGCCTTATGCCTAGCCTGCACTTGTGCCCCTGCCTTATGCCTAGCCAGCACTTGTGCCCCTGCCTTATGCCTAGCCAGCACTTGTGCCCCTGCCTTATGCCTAGCCAGCACTTGTGCCCCTGCCTTATGCCTAGCCTGCACTTGTGCACCTGCCTTATGCCTAGCCTGCACTTGTGCACCTGCCTTATGCCTAGCCTGCATTTGTGCCCCTGCCTTATGCCTAGCCTGCACTTGTTCCCATGCCTTAAGCCTTAGCCAGCACTTGTGCCCATGCCTTAAGCCTTAGCCAGCACTTGTGCCCATGCCTTAAGCCTTAGCCAGCACTTGTGCCCATGCCTTAAGCCTTAGCCAGCACTTGTGCCCATGCCTTAAGCCTTAGCCAGCACTTGTGCCCCAGCCTTATGCCTAGCCTGCACTTGTGCCCCTGCCTTATGCCTAGCCTGCACTTGTGCCCCTGCCTTCTGCCTAGCCTGCACTTGTGCCCCTGCCTTCTGCCTAGCCTGCACTTGTGCCCCTGCCTTATGCCTAGCCTGCACTTGTGCCCCTGCCTTATGCCTTGCCAGCACGTGTGCCCCTGCCTTATGCCTTGCCAGCACTTGTGCCCCTGCCTTATGCCTTGCCAGCACTTGTGCCCCTGCCTTATGCCTAGCAAGCACTTGTGCCCCTGCCTTATGCCTAGCCAGCACTTGTGCCGCTGCCTTATGCCTAGCCAGCACTTGTGCCCCTGCCTTATGCCTAGCCAGCACTTGTGCCCCTGCCTTATGCCTAGCCAGCATTTGTGCCCCTGCCTTATGCCTAGCCAGCACTTGTGCCCCTGCCTTATGCCTAGCCAGCACTTGTGCCCCTGCCTTATGCCTAGCCAGCACTTGTGCCCCTGCCTTATGCCTAGCCAGCACTTGTGCCCCTGCCTTATGCCTAGCCAGCACTTGTGCCCCTGCCTTATGCCTAGCCAGCACTTGTGCCCCTGCCTTATGCCTAGCCAGCACTTGTGCCCCTGCCTTATGCCTAGCCTGCACTTGTGCACCTGCCTTATGCCTAGCCAGCACTTGTGCCCCTGCCTTATGCCTAGCCAGCACTTGTGCCCCTGCCTTATGCCTAGCCAGCACGTGTGCCCCTGCCTTATTCCTAGCCTGCACGTGTGCCCCTGCCTTATGCCTAGCCTGCACGTGTGCCCCTGCCTTATGTCTAGCCTGCACGTGTGCCCCTGCCTTATGCCTAGCCTGCACTTGTGCCCCTGCCTTATGCCTAGCCTGCACGTGTGCCCCTGCCTTATGCCTAGCCTGCACTTGTGCCCCTGCCTTATGCCTAGCCTGCACTTGTGCCCCTGCCTTATGCCTAGCCTGCACTTGTGCCCCTGCCTTATGCCTAGCCTGCACTTGTGCCCCTGCCTTATGCCTAGCCTGCACTTGTGCCCCTGCCTTATGCCTAGCCTGCACTTGTGCCCCTGCCTTATGCCTAGCCTGCACTTGTGCCCCTGCCTTATGCCTAGCCTGCACTTGTGCCCCTGCCTTATGCCTAGCCTGCACTTGTGCCCCTGCCTTATGCCTAGCCTGCACTTGTGCCCCTGCCTTATGCCTAGCCTGCACTTGTGCCCCTGCCTTATGCCTAGCCTGCACTTTTGCCCCTGCCTTATGCCTAGCCCGCACTTGTGCCCCTGCCTTATGCCTAGCCCGCACGTGTGCCCCTGCCTTATGCCAAGCCCGCACGTGTGCCCCTGCCTTATGCCTAGCCCGCACGTGTGCCCCTGCCTTATGCCAAGCCCGCACGTGTGCCCCTGCCTTATGCCAAGCCCGCACGTGTGCCCCTGCCTTATGCCTAGCCCGCACTTGTGCCCCTGCCTTATGCCTAGCCAGCACTTGTGCCCCTGCCTTATGCCTAGCCAGCACTTGTGCCCCTGCCTTATGCCTAGCCTGCACTTGTGCCCCTGCCTTATGCCTAGCCTGCACTTGTGCCCCTGCCTTATGCCTAGCCTGCACGTGTGCCCCTGCCTTATGCCTAGCCTGCACTTGTGCCCCTGCCTTATGCCTAGCTTGCATTTGGGCCCCTGCCTTATGCTTAGCCTGCACTTGTGCCCCTGCCTTATGCCTAGCCTGCATTTGTGCCCCTGCCTTATGCCTAGCCAGCACTTGTGCCCCTGCCTTATGCCTAGCCATCACTTGTGCCCCTGCCTTATGCCTAGCCAGCACTTGTGCCCCTGCCTTATGCCTAGCCAGCACTTGTGCCCCTGCCTTATGCCTAGCCAGCACTTGTGCCCCTGCCTTATGCCTAGCCAGCACTTGTGCCCCTGCCTTATGCCTAGCCAGCACTTGTGCCCCTGCCTTATGCCTAGCCAGCACTTGTGCCCCTGCCTTATGCCTAGCCAGCACTTGTGCCCCTGCCTTATGCCTAGCCAGCACTTGTGCCCCTGCCTTATGCCTAGCCAGCACTTGTGCCCCTGCCTTATGCCTAGCCAGCACTTGTGCCCCTGCCTTATGCCTAGCCAGCACTTGTGCCCCTGCCTTATGCCTAGCCAGCACTTGTGCCCTGCCTTATGCCTAGCCTGCACGTGTGCCCCTGTCTTATGCCTAGCCTGCACGTGTGCCCCTGTCTTATGCCTAGCCTGCATTTGTGCCCCTGCCTTATTCTTAGCCTGCACTTGTGCCCCTGCCTTATGCCTAGCCTGCACTTGTGCCCCTGCCTTATGCCTAGCCTGCACTTGTGCCCCTGCCTTATGCCTAGCCATCACTTGTGCCCCTGCCTTATGCCTAGCCAGCACTTGTGCCCCTGCCTTATGCCTAGCCAGCACTTGTGCCCCTGCCTTATGCCTAGCCAGCACTTGTGCCCCTGCCTTATGCCTAGCCAGCACTTGTGCCCCTGCCTTATGCCTAGCCAGCACTTGTGCCCCTGCCTTATGTCTAGCCAGCACTTGTGCCCCTGCCTTATGCCTAGCCAGCACTTGTGCCCCTGCCTTATGCCTAGCCAGCACTTGTGCCCCTGCCTTATGCCTAGCCAGCACTTGTGCCCCTGCCTTATGCCTAGCCAGCACTTGTGCCCTGCCTTATGCCTAGCCTGCACGTGTGCCCCTGCCTTATGCCTAGCCTGCACGTGTGCCCCTGCCTTATGCCTAGCCTGCACTTGTGCCCCTGCCTTATGCCCAGCCTGCACTTGTGCCCCTGCCTTATGCCCAGCCTGCACTTGTGCCCCTGCCTTATGCCCAGCCTGCACTTGTGCCCCTGCCTTATGCCCAGCCTGCACTTGTGCCCCTGCCTTATTCCTAGCCTGCACGTGTGCCCCTGCCTTATTCCTAGCCTGCACGTGTGCCCCTGCCTTATGCCTAGCCTGCACGTGTGCCCCTGCCTTATGCCTAGCCTGTACGTGTGCCCCTGCCTTATGCCTAGCCTGTACGTGTGCCCCTGCCTTATGCCTAGCCTGCACTTGTGCCCCTGCCTTATGCCCAGCCTGCACTTGTGCCCCTGCCTTATAGCCCAGCCTGCACTTGTGCCCCTGCCTTATGCCCAGCCTGCACTTGTGCCCCTGCCTTATGCCTAGCCTGCACTTGTGCCCCTGCCTTATGCCTAGCCTGCACTTGTGCCCCTGCCTTATGCCTAGCCTGCACTTGTGCCCCTGCCTTATGCCTAGCCTGCACTTGTGCCCCTGCCTTATGCCTAGCCTGCACTTGTGCCCCTGCCTTATGCCTAGCCTGCACTTGTGCCCCTGCCTTATGCCTAGCCTTCACGTGTGCCCCTGCCTTATGCCTAGCCCGCACTTGTGCCCCTGCCTTATGCCTAGCCCGCACTTGTGCCCCTGCCTTATGCCTAGCCCGCACTTGTGCCCCTGCCTTATGCCTAGCCCGCACTTGTGCCCCTGCCTTATGCCTAGCCCGCACTTGTGCCCCTGCCTTATGCCTAGCCTGCACTTGTGTCCCTGCCTTATGCCTAGCCTGCACTTGTGCCCCTGCCTTATGCCTAGCCTGCACTTTTGCCCCTGCCTTATGCCTAGCCAGCACTTGTGCCCCTTGCATTATTGTTTTTTTGTCTTTAGCTTCATGTTAGTTATGCACACAGGGCAGGCTTTACGCTCTTCGCTCTTGTCCCGTCTGAATGCACATGCACGACTGTAATTGGGGACGAAGGCATTACCCATTTACGGAGGACAGACAAGATGTGCCTGGTCGCTTGGAGCATGGGGGTTATGGACTGGCTCCGCACTGTACAACAAAGTACAGAGTAGAGGGGTGAAAGCTAGCTCTTCACCCCTAAAGGTGCCTATCCCTTTATGCAAAGAGTGCAAAGAGTTAGCCGTATGCCTTATGTGTAGCCATCACTTGTGCCCCTGCCCTATGCCTAGCCTGCACTTGTGCACCTGCCTTATGCCTAGCCTGCACTTGTGCCCCTGCCATATGCCTAGCCTGCACTTGTGCCCCTGCCATATGCCTAGCCTGCACTTGTGCCCCTGCCTTATGCCTAGCCTGCACTTGTGCCCCTGCCTTATGCCTAGCCTGCACTTGTGCCCCTGCCTTATGCCTAGCCTGCACTTGTGCCCCTGCCTTATGCCTAGCCTGCATTTGTGCCCCTGCCTTATGCCTAGCCTGCATTTGTGCCCCTGCCTTATGCCTAGCCTGCATTTGTGCCCCTGCCTTATGCCTAGCCTGCACTTGTGCCCCTGCCATATGCCTAGCCTGCACTTGTGCCCCTGCCTTATGCCTAGCCTGCACGTGTGCCCTTGCCTTATGCCTAGCCTGCACGTGTGCCCTTGCCTTATGCCTAGCCTGCACGTGTGCCCTTGCCTTATGCCTAGCCTGCACGTGTGCCCTTGCCTTATGCCTAGCCTGCACGTGTGCCCCTGTCTTATGCCTAGCCAGCACGTGTGCCCCTGCCTTATGCCTAGCCTGCACGTGTGCCCCTGCCTTATGCCTAGCCAGCACTTGTGCCCCTGCCTTATGCCTAGCCAGCACTTGTGCCCCTGCCTTATGCCTAGCCAGCACCTGTGCCCCTGCCTTATGCCTAGCCAGCACCTGTGCCCCTGCCTTATGCCTAGCCAGCACCTGCGCCCCTGCCTTATGCCTAGCCAGCACTTGTGCCCCTGCCTTATGCCTAGCCAGCACTTGTGCCCCTGCCTTATGCCTAGCCTGCACTTGTGCCCCTGCCTTATGCCTAGCCTGCACTTGTGCACCTGCCTTATGCCTAGCCTGCACTTGTGCCCCTGCCTTATGCCTAGCCTGCACTTGTGCCTTTGCCTTATGCCTAGCCTGCACTTGTGCCTTTGCCTTATGCCTAGCCTGCACTTGTGCACCTGCCTTATGCCTAGCCTGCACGTGTGCCCCTGCCTTATGCCTAGCCTGCACGTGTGCCCCTGCCTTATGCCTAGCCAGCACTTGTGCCCCTGCCTTATGCCTAGCCAGCACTTGTGCCCCTGCCTTATGCCTAGCCAGCACCTGTGCCCCTGCCTTATGCCTAGCCAGCACTTGTGCCCCTGCCTTATGCCTAGCCAGCACTTGTGCCCCTGCCTTATGCCTAGCCAGCACTTGTGCCCCTGCCTTATGCCTAGCCTGCACTTGTGCACCTGCCTTATGCCTAGCCTGCACTTGTGCACCTGCCTTATGCCTAGCCTGCACTTGTGCCCCTGCCTTATGCCTAGCCAGCACTTGTGCCCCTGCCTTATGCCTAGCCAGCACTTGTGCCCCTGCCTTATGCCTAGCCAGCACTTGTGCCCCTGCCTTATGCCTAGCCTGCACTTGTGCACCTGCCTTATGCCTAGCCTGCACTTGTGCACCTGCCTTATGCCTAGCCTGCATTTGTGCCCCTGCCTTATGCCTAGCCTGCACTTGTTCCCATGCCTTAAGCCTTAGCCAGCACTTGTGCCCATGCCTTAAGCCTTAGCCAGCACTTGTGCCCATGCCTTAAGCCTTAGCCAGCACTTGTGCCCATGCCTTAAGCCTTAGCCAGCACTTGTGCCCATGCCTTAAGCCTTAGCCAGCACTTGTGCCCCAGCCTTATGCCTAGCCTGCACTTGTGCCCCTGCCTTATGCCTAGCCTGCACTTGTGCCCCTGCCTTCTGCCTAGCCTGCACTTGTGCCCCTGCCTTCTGCCTAGCCTGCACTTGTGCCCCTGCCTTATGCCTAGCCTGCACTTGTGCCCCTGCCTTATGCCTTGCCAGCACGTGTGCCCCTGCCTTATGCCTTGCCAGCACGTGTGCCCCTGCCTTATGCCTTGCCAGCACTTGTGCCCCTGCCTTATGCCTTGCCAGCACTTGTGCCCCTGCCTTATGCCTAGCAAGCACTTGTGCCCCTGCCTTATGCCTAGCCAGCACTTGTGCCGCTGCCTTATGCCTAGCCAGCACTTGTGCCCCTGCCTTATGCCTAGCCAGCACTTGTGCCCCTGCCTTATGCCTAGCCAGCATTTGTGCCCCTGCCTTATGCCTAGCCAGCACTTGTGCCCCTGCCTTATGCCTAGCCAGCACTTGTGCCCCTGCCTTATGCCTAGCCAGCACTTGTGCCCCTGCCTTATGCCTAGCCAGCACTTGTGCCCCTGCCTTATGCCTAGCCAGCACTTGTGCCCCTGCCTTATGCCTAGCCAGCACTTGTGCCCCTGCCTTATGCCTAGCCAGCACTTGTGCCCCTGCCTTATGCCTAGCCTGCACTTGTGCACCTGCCTTATGCCTAGCCTGCACTTGTGCACCTGCCTTATGCCTAGCCTGCACTTGTGCCCCTGCCTTATGCCTAGCCAGCACTTGTGCCCCTGCCTTATGCCTAGCCAGCACTTGTGCCCTGCCTTATGCCTAGCCAGCACTTGTGCCCCTGCCTTATGCCTAGCCTGCACTTGTGCACCTGCCTTATGCCTAGCCTGCACTTGTGCACCTGCCTTATGCCTAGCCTGCATTTGTGCCCCTGCCTTATGCCTAGCCTGCACTTGTTCCCATGCCTTAAGCCTTAGCCAGCACTTGTGCCCATGCCTTAAGCCTTAGCCAGCACTTGTGCCCATGCCTTAAGCCTTAGCCAGCACTTGTGCCCATGCCTTAAGCCTTAGCCAGCACTTGTGCCCATGCCTTAAGCCTTAGCCAGCACTTGTGCCCCAGCCTTATGCCTAGCCTGCACTTGTGCCCCTGCCTTATGCCTAGCCTGCACTTGTGCCCCTGCCTTCTGCCTAGCCTGCACTTGTGCCCCTGCCTTCTGCCTAGCCTGCACTTGTGCCCCTGCCTTCTGCCTAGCCTGCACTTGTGCCCCTGCCTTCTGCCTAGCCTGCACTTGTGCCCCTGCCTTATGCCTAGCCTGCACTTGTGCCCCTGCCTTATGCCTAGCCTGCACTTGTGCCCCTGCCTTCTGCCTAGCCTGCACTTGTGCCCCTGCCTTCTGCCTAGCCTGCACTTGTGCCCCTGCCTTCTGCCTAGCCTGCACTTGTGCCCCTGCCTTATGCCTTGCCAGCACGTGTGCCCCTGCCTTATGCCTTGCCAGCACTTGTGCCCCTGCCTTATGCCTTGCCAGCACTTGTGCCCCTGCCTTATGCCTAGCAAGCACTTGTGCCCCTGCCTTATGCCTAGCCAGCACTTGTGCCCCTGCCTTATGCCTAGCCAGCACTTGTGCCCCTGCCTTATGCCTAGCCAGCACTTGTGCCCCTGCCTTATGCCTAGCCAGCATTTGTGCCCCTGCCTTATGCCTAGCCAGCACTTGTGCCCCTGCCTTATGCCTAGCCAGCACTTGTGCCCCTGCCTTATGCCTAGCCAGCACTTGTGCCCCTGCCTTATGCCTAGCCAGCACTTGTGCCCCTGCCTTATGCCTAGCCAGCACTTGTGCCCCTGCCTTATGCCTAGCCTGCACTTGTGCACCTGCCTTATGCCTAGCCTGCACTTGTGCACCTGCCTTATGCCTAGCCTGCACTTGTGCCCCTGCCTTATGCCTAGCCAGCACTTGTGCCCCTGCCTTATGCCTAGCCAGCACTTGTGCCCTGCCTTATGCCTAGCCAGCACTTGTGCCCCTGCCTTATGCCTAGCCTGCACTTGTGCACCTGCCTTATGCCTAGCCTGCACTTGTGCACCTGCCTTATGCCTAGCCTGCATTTGTGCCCCTGCCTTATGCCTAGCCTGCACTTGTTCCCATGCCTTAAGCCTTAGCCAGCACTTGTGCCCATGCCTTAAGCCTTAGCCAGCACTTGTGCCCATGCCTTAAGCCTTAGCCAGCACTTGTGCCCATGCCTTAAGCCTTAGCCAGCACTTGTGCCCATGCCTTAAGCCTTAGCCAGCACTTGTGCCCCAGCCTTATGCCTAGCCTGCACTTGTGCCCCTGCCTTATGCCTAGCCTGCACTTGTGCCCCTGCCTTCTGCCTAGCCTGCACTTGTGCCCCTGCCTTCTGCCTAGCCTGCACTTGTGCCCCTGCCTTCTGCCTAGCCTGCACTTGTGCCCCTGCCTTATGCCTTGCCAGCACGTGTGCCCCTGCCTTATGCCTTGCCAGCACTTGTGCCCCTGCCTTATGCCTTGCCAGCACTTGTGCCCCTGCCTTATGCCTAGCAAGCACTTGTGCCCCTGCCTTATGCCTAGCCAGCACTTGTGCCCCTGCCTTATGCCTAGCCAGCACTTGTGCCCCTGCCTTATGCCTAGCCAGCACTTGTGCCCCTGCCTTATGCCTAGCCAGCATTTGTGCCCCTGCCTTATGCCTAGCCAGCACTTGTGCCCCTGCCTTATGCCTAGCCAGCACTTGTGCCCCTGCCTTATGCCTAGCCAGCACTTGTGCCCCTGCCTTATGCCTAGCCAGCACTTGTGCCCCTGCCTTATGCCTAGCCAGCACTTGTGCCCCTGCCTTATGCCTAGCCAGCACTTGTGCCCCTGCCTTATGCCTAGCCAGCACTTGTGCCCCTGCCTTATGCCTAGCCAGCACATGTGCCCCTGCCTTATGCCTAGCCAGCACTTGTGCCCCTGCCTTATGCCTAGCCAGCACTTATGCCCCTGCCTTATGCCTAGCCTGCACTTGTGCACCTGCCTTATGCCTAGCCTGCACTTGTGCACCTGCCTTATGCCTAGCCTGCACTTGTGCACCTGCCTTATGCCTAGCCAGCACTTGTGCCCCTGCCTTATGCCTAGCCAGCACTTGTGACCCTGCCTTATGCCTAGCCAGCACTTGTGCCCCTGCCTTATGCCTAGCCTGCACTTGTGCACCTGCCTTATGCCTAGCCTGCACTTGTGCACCTGCCTTATGCCTAGCCTGCATTTGTGCCCCTGCCTTATGCCTAGCCTGCACTTGTTCCCATGCCTTAAGCCTAGCCTGCACTTGTTCCCATGCCTTAAGCCTTAGCCAGCACTTGTGCCCATGCCTTAAGCCTTAGCCAGTACTTGTGCCCATGCCTTAAGCCTTAGCCAGCACTTGTGCCCATGCCTTAAGCCTTAGCCAGCACTTGTGCCCATGCCTTAAGCCTTAGCCAGCACTTGTGCCCATGCCTTAAGCCTTAGCCAGCACTTGTGCCCCTGCCTTATGCCTAGCCTGCACTTGTGCCCCTGCCTTATGCCTAGCCTGCACTTGTGCCTTTGCCTTATGCCTAGCCTGCACTTGTGCCTTTGCCTTATGCCTAGCCTGCACTTGTGCACCTGCCTTATGCCTAGCCTGCACTTGTGCCTTTGCCTTATGCCTAGCCTGCACTTGTGCACCTGCCTTATGCCTAGCCTGCACTTGTGCCTTTGCCTTATGCCTAGCCTGCACTTGTGCCCCTGCCTTATGCCTAGCCTGCACTTGTGCCCCTGCCTTATGCCTAGCCTGCACTTGTGCCTTTGCCTCATGCCTAGCCTGCACTTGTGCCTTTGCCTTATGCCTAGCCTGCACTTGTGCACCTGCCTTATGCCTAGCCTGCACTTGTGCCTTTGCCTTATGCCTAGCCTGCACTTGTGCACCTGCCTTATGCCTAGCCTGCACGTGTGCCCCTGCCTTATGCCTAGCCTGCACGTGTGCCCCTGCCTTATGCCTAGCCAGCACTTGTGCCCCTGCCTTATGCCTAGCCAGCACTTGTGCCCCTGCCTTATGCCTAGCCAGCACCTGTGCCCCTGCCTTATGCCTAGCCAGCACCTGTGCCCCTGCCTTATGCCTAGCCAGCACTTGTGCCCCTGCCTTATGCCTAGCCAGCACTTGTGCCCCTGCCTTATGCCTAGCCTGCACTTGTGCACCTGCCTTATGCCTAGCCTGCACTTGTGCACCTGCCTTATGCCTAGCCTGCACTTGTGCACCTGCCTTATGCCTAGCCTGCACTTGTGCACCTGCCTTATGCCTAGCCAGCACTTGTGCCCCTGCCTTATGCCTAGCCAGCACTTGTGCCCCTGCCTTATGCCTAGCCAGCACTTTTGCCCCTGCCTTATGCCTAGCCTGCACTTGTGCACCTGCCTTATGCCTAGCCTGCACTTGTGCACCTGCCTTATGCCTAGCCTGCATTTGTGCCCCTGCCTTATGCCTAGCCTGCACTTGTTCCCATGCCTTAAGCCTTAGCCAGCACTTGTGCCCATGCCTTAAGCCTTAGCCAGCACTTGTGCCCATGCCTTAAGCCTTAGCCAGCACTTGTGCCCAATGCCTTAAGCCTTAGCCAGCACTTGTGCCCATGCCTTAAGCCTTAGCCAGCACTTGTGCCCCAGCCTTATGCCTAGCCTGCACTTGTGCCCCTGCCTTATGCCTAGCCTGCACTTGTGCCCCTGCCTTCTGCCTAGCCTGCACTTGTGCCCCTGCCTTCTGCCTAGCCTGCACTTGTGCCCCTGCCTTATGCCTAGCCTGCACGTGTGCCCCTGCCTTATGCCTAGCCTGCACTTGTGCCCCTGCCTAATGCCTAGCCTGCATTTGTGCCCCTGCCTTATGCTTAGCCTGCACTTGTGCCCCTGCCTTATGCCTAGCCTGCACTTGTGCCCCTGCCTTATGCCTAGCCAGCACTTGTGCCCCTGCCTTATGCCTAGCCATCACTTGTGCCCCTGCCTTATGCCTAGCCAGCACTTGTGCCCCTGCCTTATGCCTAGCCAGCACTTGTGCCCCTGCCTTATTCCTAGCCTGCACGTGTGCCCCTGCCTTATTCCTAGCCTGCACGTGTGCCCCTGCCTTATGCCTAGCCTGCACGTGTGCCCCTGCCTTATGCCTAGCCTGCACTTGTGCACCTGCCTTATGCCTAGCCTGCACTTGTGCCCCTGCCTTATGCCTAGCCAGCACTTGTGCCCCTGCCTTATGCCTAGCCAGCACTTGTGCCCCTGCCTTATGCCTAGCCAGCACTTGTGCCCCTGCCTTATGCCTAGCCAGCACTTGTGCCCCTGCCTTATGCCTAGCCAGCAATTGTGCCCCTGCCTTATGCCTAGCCTGCACTTGTGCACCTGCCTTATGCCTAGCCTGCACTTGTGCACCTGCCTTATGCCTAGCCTGCACGTGTGCCCCTGCCTTATGCCTAGCCTGCACGTGTGCACCTGCCTTATGCCTAGCCTGCACTTGTGCACCTGCCTTATGCCTAGCCTGCACTTGTGCCCCTGCCTTATGCCTAGCCTGCACTTGTGCACCTGCCTTATGCCTAGCCTGCACTTGTGCCCCTGCCTTCTGCCTAGCCTGCACTTGTGCCCCTGCCTTATGCCTAGCCTGCACTTGTGCCCCTGCCTTATGCCTAGCCTGCACTTGTGCCCCTGCCTTATGCCTTGCCAGCACGTGTGCCCCTGCCTTATGTCTTGCCAGCACTTGTGCCCCTGCCTTATGCCTTGCCAGCACTTGTGCCCCTGCCTTATGCCTAGCCAGCACTTGTGCCCCTGCCTTATGCCTAGCCAGCACTTGTGCCCCTGCCTTATGCCTAGCCAGCACTTGTGCCCCTGCCTTATGCCTAGCCAGCACTTGTGCCCCTGCCTTATGCCTAGCCAGCACTTGTGCCCCTGCCTTATGCCTAGCCAGCACTTGTGCCCCTGCCTTATGCCTAGCCAGCACTTGTGCCCCTGCCTTATGCCTAGCCAGCACTTGTGCCCCTGCCTTATGCCTAGCCAGCACTTGTGCCCCTGCCTTATGCCTAGCCAGCACTTGTGCCCCTGCCTTATGCCTAGCCAGCACTTGTGCCCCTGCCTTATGCCTAGCCAGCACTTGTGCCACTGCCTTATGCCTAGCCAGCACTTGTGCCCCTGCCTTATGCCTAGCCAGCACTTGTGCCCCTGCCTTATGCCTAGCCAGCACTTGTGCCCCTGCCTTATGCCTAGCCAGCACTTGTGCCCCTGCCTTATGCCTAGCCAGCACTTGTGCCCCTGCCTTATGCCTAGCCAGCACTTGTGCCCCTGCCTTATGCCTAGCCAGCACTTGTGCCCCTGCCTTATGCCTAGCCAGCACTTGTGGCCCTGCCTTATGCCTAGCCAGCACTTGTGCCCCTGCCTTATGCCTAGCCAGCACTTGTGCCCCTGCCTTATGCCTAGCCAGCACTTGTGCCCCTGCCTTATGCCTAGCCAGCACTTGTGCCCCTGCCTTATGCCTAGCCAGCACTTGTGCCCCTGCCTTATGCCTAGCCAGCACTTGTGCCCCTGCCTCATGCCTAGCCAGCACTTGTGCCCCTGCCTCATGCCTAGCCAGCACTTGTGCCCCTGCCTTATGCCTAGCCTGCACTTGTGCCCCTGCCTTATGCCTTGCCAGCACGTGTGCCCCTGCCTTATGCCTTGCCAGCACTTGTGCCCCTGCCTTATGCCTTGCCAGCACTTGTGCCCCTGCCTTATGCCTAGCCAGCACTTGTGCCCCTGCCTTATGCCTAGCCAGCACTTGTGCCCCTGCCTTATGCCTAGCCAGCACTTGTGCCCCTGCCTTATGCCTAGCCAGCACTTGTGCCCCTGCCTTATGCCTAGCCAGCACTTGTGCCCCTGCCTTATGCCTAGCCAGCACTTGTGCCCCTGCCTTATGCCTAGCCTGCACGTGTGCCCCTGCCTTATGCCTAGCCTGCACGTGTGCCCCTGCCTTATGCCTAGCCTGCACGTGTGCCCCTGCCTTATTCCTAGCCTGCACGTGTGCCCCTGCCTTATGCCTAGCCTGCACGTGTGCCCCTGCCTTATGCCTAGCCTGCACTTGTGCCCCTGCCTTATGCCTAGCCTGCACGTGTGCCCCTGCCTTATGCCTAGCCTGCACGTGTGCCCCTGCCTTATCCCTAGCCTGCACGTGTGCCCCTGCCTTATGCCTAGCCTGCACGTGTGCCCCTGCCTTATGCCTAGCCTGCACTTGTGCCCCTGCCTTATGCCTAGCCTGCACTTGTGCCCCTGCCTTATGTCTAGCCTGCACGTGTGCCCCTGCCTTATGCCTAGCCAGCACTTGTGCCCCTGCCTTATGCCTAGCCAGCACTTGTGCCCCTGCCTTATGCCTAGCCAGCACCTGTGCCCCTGCCTTATGCCTAGCCAGCACTTGTGCCCCTGCCTTATGCCTAGCCAGCACTTGTGCCCCTGCCTTATGCCTAGCCAGCACTTGTGCCCCTGCCTTATGCCTAGCCTGCACTTGTGCACCTGCCTTATGCCTAGCCTGCACTTGTGCACCTGCCTTATGCCTAGCCTGCACTTGTGCACCTGCCTTATGCCTAGCCAGCACTTGTGCCCCTGCCTTATGCCTAGCCAGCACTTGTGCCCCTGCCTTATGCCTAGCCAGCACTTGTGCCCCTGCCTTATGCCTAGCCTGCACTTGTGCACCTGCCTTATGCCTAGCCTGCACTTGTGCACCTGCCTTATGCCTAGCCTGCATTTGTGCCCCTGCCTTATGCCTAGCCTGCACTTGTTCCCATGCCTTAAGCCTTAGCCAGCACTTGTGCCCATGCCTTAAGCCTTAGCCAGCACTTGTGCCCATGCCTTAAGCCTTAGCCAGCACTTGTGCCCAATGCCTTAAGCCTTAGCCAGCACTTGTGCCCATGCCTTAAGCCTTAGCCAGCACTTGTGCCCCAGCCTTATGCCTAGCCTGCACTTGTGCCCCTGCCTTATGCCTAGCCTGCACTTGTGCCCCTGCCTTCTGCATAGCCTGCACTTGTGCCCCTGCCTTCTGCCTAGCCTGCACTTGTGCCCCTGCCTTATGCCTAGCCTGCACGTGTGCCCCTGCCTTATGCCTAGCCTGCACTTGTGCCCCTGCCTAATGCCTAGCCTGCATTTGTGCCCCTGCCTTATGCTTAGCCTGCACTTGTGCCCCTGCCTTATGCCTAGCCTGCACTTGTGCCCCTGCCTTATGCCTAGCCAGCACTTGTGCCCCTGCCTTATGCCTAGCCAGCACTTGTGCCCCTGCCTTATGCCTAGCCATCACTTGTGCCCCTGCCTTATGCCTAGCCAGCACTTGTGCCCCTGCCTTATGCCTAGCCAGCAATTGTGCCCCTGCCTTATTCCTAGCCTGCACGTGTGCCCCTGCCTTATTCCTAGCCTGCACGTGTGCCCCTGCCTTATGCCTAGCCTGCACGTGTGCCCCTGCCTTATGCCTAGCCTGCACTTGTGCACCTGCCTTATGCCTAGCCTGCACTTGTGCCCCTGCCTTATGCCTAGCCTGCACTTGTGCCCCTGCCTTATGCCTAGCCAGCACTTGTGCCCCTGCCTTATGCCTAGCCAGCACTTGTGCCCCTGCCTTATGCCTAGCCAGCACTTGTGCCCCTGCCTTATGCCTAGCCAGCACTTGTGCCCCTGCCTTATGCTTAGCCTGCACTTGTGCACCTGCCTTATGCCTAGCCTGCACTTGTGCACCTGCCTTATGCCTAGCCTGCACGTGTGCCCCTGCCTTATGCCTAGCCTGCACGTGTGCACCTGCCTTATGCCTAGCCTGCACTTGTGCACCTGCCTTATGCCTAGCCTGCACTTGTGCCCCTGCCTTATGCCTAGCCTGCACTTGTGCACCTGCCTTATGCCTAGCCTGCACTTGTGCCCCTGCCTTCTGCCTAGCCTGCACTTGTGCACCTGCCTTATGCCTAGCCTGCACTTGTGCCCCTGCCTTCTGCCTAGCCTGCACTTGTGCCCCTGCCTTATGCCTAGCCTGCACTTGTGCCCCTGCCTTATGCCTAGCCTGCACTTGTGCCCCTGCCTTATGCCTAGCCTGCACGTGTGCCCCTGCCTTATGCCTAGCCTGCACTTGTGCCCCTGCCTAATGCCTAGCCTGCATTTGTGCCCCTGCCTTATGCTTAGCCTGCACTTGTGCCCCTGCCTTATGCCTAGCCTGCACTTGTGCCCCTGCCTTATGCCTAGCCTGCACTTGTGCCCCTGCCTTATGCCTAGCCAGCACTTGTGCCCCTGCCTTATGCCTAGCCAGCACTTGTGCCCCTGCCTTATGCCTAGCCAGCACTTGTGCCCCTGCCTTATGCCTAGCCAGCACTTGTGCCCCTGCCTTAAGCCTAGCCAGCAATTGTGCCCCTGCCTTATTCCTAGCCTGCACGTGTGCCCCTGCCTTATTCCTAGCCTGCACGTGTGCCCCTGCCTTATGCCTAGCCTGCACGTGTGCCCCTGCCTTATGCCTAGCCTGCACTTGTGCACCTGCCTTATGCCTAGCCAGCACTTGTGCCCCTGCCTTATTCCTAGCCTGCACGTGTGCCCCTGCCTTATTCCTAGCCTGCACGTGTGCCCCTGCCTTATGCCTAGCCTGCACGTGTGCCCCTGCCTTATGCCTAGCCTGCACTTGTGCACCTGCCTTATGCCTAGCCAGCACTTGTGCCCCTGCCTTATGCCTAGCCAGCACTTGTGCCCCTGCCTTATGCCTAGCCAGCACTTGTGCCCCTGCCTTATGCCTAGCCAGCACTTGTGCCCCTGCCTTATGCCTAGCCCGCACTTGTGCCCCTGCCTTATGCCTAGCCCGCACTTGTGCCCCTGCCTTATGCCTAGCCCGCACTTGTGCCCCTGCCTTATGCCTAGCCCGCACTTGTGCCCCTGCCTTATGCCTAGCCCGCACTTGTGCCCCTGCCTTATGCCTAGCCCGCACTTGTGCCCCTGCCTTATGCCTAGCCCGCACTTGTGCCCCTGCCTTATGCCTAGCCCGCACTTGTGCCCCTGCCTTATGCCTAGCCCGCACTTGTGCCCCTGCCTTATGCCTAGCCCGCACTTGTGCCCCTGCCTTATGCCTAGCCCGCACTTGTGCCCCTGCCTTATGCCTAGCCCGCACTTGTGCCCCTGCCTTATGCCTAGCCCGCACTTGTGCCCCTGCCTTATTCCTAGCCCGCACGTGTGCCCCTGCCTTATGCCTAGCCCGCACGTGTGCCCCTGCCTTATGCCTAGCCCGCACGTGTGCCCCTGCCTTATGCCTAGCCCGCACGTGTGCCCCTGCCTTATGCCTAGCCTGCACGTGTGCCCCTGCCTTATGCCTAGCCTGCACGTGTGCCCCTGCCTTATGCCTAGCCTGCACTTGTGCCCCTGCCTTATGCCTAGCCTGCACTTGTGCCCCTGCCTTATGTCTAGCCCGCACTTGTGCCCCTGCCTTATGCCTAGCCCGCACTTGTGCCCCTGCCTTATGCCTAGCCCGCACTTGTGCCCCTGCCTTATGCCTAGCCCGCACTTGTGCCCCTGCCTTATGCCTAGCCCGCACTTGTGCCCCTGCCTTATGCCTAGCCCGCACGTGTGCCCCTGCCTTATGCCAAGCCCGCACGTGTGCCCCTGCCTTATGCCTAGCCCGCACTTGTGCCCCTGCCTTATGCCTAGCCCGCACTTGTGCCCCTGCCTTATGCCTAGCCCGCACTTGTGCCCCTGCCTTATGCCTAGCCCGCACTTGTGCCCCTGCCTTATGCCTAGCCCGCACTTGTGCCCCTGCCTTATTCCTAGCCCGCACGTGTGCCCCTGCCTTATGCCTAGCCCGCACGTGTGCCCCTGCCTTATGCCTAGCCTGCACGTGTGCCCCTGCCTTATGCCTAGCCTGCACTTGTGCCCCTGCCTTATGCCCAGCCTGCACTTGTGCCCCTGCCTTATGCCCAGCCTGCACTTGTGCCCCTGCCTTATGCCCAGCCTGCACTTGTGCCCCTGCCTTATGCCCAGCCTGCACTTGTGCCCCTGCCTTATGCCTAGCCTGCATTTGTGCCCCTGCCTTATGCCTAGCCTGCACTTGTGCCCCTGCCTTATGCCTAGCCTGCACTTGTGCCCCTGCCTTATGCCTAGCCCGCACTTGTGCCCCTGCCTTATGCCTAGCCCGCACTTGTGCCCCTGCCTTATGCCTAGCCCGCACTTGTGCCCCTGCCTTATGCCTAGCCCGCACTTGTGCCCCTGCCTTATGCCTAGCCCGCACTTGTGCCCCTGCCTTATGCCTAGCCCGCACTTGTGCCCCTGCCTTATGCCTAGCCCGCACTTGTGCCCCTGCCTTATGCCTAGCCCGCACTTGTGCCCCTGCCTTATGCCTAGCCCGCACTTGTGCCCCTGCCTTATGCCTAGCCCGCACTTGTGCCCCTGCCTTATGCATAGCCCGCACTTGTGCCCCTGCCTTATGCCTAGCCCGCACTTGTGCCCCTGCCTTATGCCTAGCCCGCACTTGTGCCCCTGCCTTATGCCTAGCCAGCACTTGTGCCCCTTGCATTATTGTTTTTTTGTCTTTAGCTTCATGTTAGTTATGCACACAGGGC
Source organism: Ranitomeya imitator (assembly GCF_032444005.1). Lineage (NCBI taxonomy): Eukaryota > Metazoa > Chordata > Amphibia > Anura > Dendrobatidae > Ranitomeya > Ranitomeya imitator. The sequence continues at coordinate 561,940,135 of NC_091282.1, read as the reverse complement.
AGGCTTTACGCTCTTCGCTCTTGTCCCGTCTGAATGCACATGCACGACTGTAATTGGGGACGAAGGCATTACCCATTTACGGAGGACAGACAAGATGTGTCTGGTCGCTTGGAGCATGGGGGTTATGGAGTGGCTCCGCACTGTACAACAAAGTACAGAGTAGAGGGGTGAAAGCTAGCTCTTCACCCCTAAAGGTGCCTATTCCTTTATGCAAAGAGTGCAAAGAGTTAGCCGTATGCCTTATGTGTAGCCATCACTTGTGCCCCTGCCTTATGCCTAGCCTGCACTTGTGCACCTGCCTTATGCCTAGCCTGCACTTGTGCCCCTGCCATATGCCTAGCCTGCACTTGTGCCCCTGCCTTATGCCTAGCCTGCACTTGTGCCCCTGCCTTATGCCTAGCCTGCACTTGTGCCCCTGCCTTATGCCTAGCCTGCACTTGTGCCCCTGCCTTATGCCTAGCCTGCATTTGTGCCCCTGCCTTATGCCTAGCCTGCATTTGTGCCCCTGCCTTATGCCTAGCCTGCACTTGTGCCCCTGCCTTATGCCTAGCCTGCACTTGTGCCCCTGCCTTATGCCTAGCCTGCACGTGTGCCCCTGCCTTATGCCTAGCCTGCACGTGTGCCCTTGCCTTATACCTAGCCTGCACGTGTGCCCCTGCCTTATGCCTAGCCTGCACGTGTGCCCCTGCCTTATGCCTAGCCTGCACGTGTGCCCCTGCCTTATGCCTAGCCTGCACGTGTGCCCCTGCCTTATGCCTAGCCTGCACGTGTGCCCCTGCCTTATGCCTAGCCTGCACGTGTGCCCCTGCCTTATGCCTAGCCAGCACTTGTGCCCCTGCCTTATGCCTAGCCAGCACTTGTGCCCCTGCCTTATGCCTAGCCAGCACCTGTGCCCCTGCCTTATGCCTAGCCAGCACTTGTGCCCCTGCCTTATGCCTAGCCAGCACTTGTGCCCCTGCCTTATGCCTAGCCTGCACTTGTGCACCTGCCTTATGCCTAGCCTGCACTTGTGCACCTGCCTTATGCCTAGCCTGCATTTGTGCCCCTGCCTTATGCCTAGCCTGCACTTGTGCCTTTGCCTTATGCCTAGCCTGCACTTGTGCCTTTGCCTTATGCCTAGCCTGCACTTGTGCCTTTGCCTTATGCTTAGCCTGCACTTGTGCACCTGCCTTATGCCTAGCCTGCACGTGTGCCCCTGCCTTATGCCTAGCCTGCACGTGTGCCCCTGCCTTATGCCTAGCCAGCACTTGTGCCCCTGCCTTATGCCTAGCCAGCACTTGTGCCCCTGCCTTATGCCTAGCCAGCACTTGTGCCCCTGCCTTATGCCTAGCCAGCACCTGTGCCCCTGCCTTATGCCTAGCCTGCATTTGTGCCCCTGCCTTATGCCTAGCCTGCACTTGTGCACCTGCCTTATGCCTAGCCTGCACTTGTGCACCTGCCTTATGCCTAGCCTGCACTTGTGCCCCTGCCTTATGCCTAGCCTGCACTTGTTCCCATGCCTTAAGCCTTAGCCAGCACTTGTGCCCATGCCTTAAGCCTTAGCGAGCACTTGTGCCCATGCCTTAAGCCTTAGCCAGCACTTGTGCCCATGCCTTAAGCCTTAGCCAGCACTTGTGTCCATGCCTTAAGCCTTAGCCTGCACTTGTGCCCATGCCTTAAGCCTTAGCCAGCACTTGTGCCCCAGCCTTATGCCTAGCCTGCACTTGTGCCCCTGCCTTCTGCCTAGCCTGCACTTGTGCCCCTGCCTTCTGCCTAGCCTGCACTTGTGCCCCTGCCTTCTGCCTAGCCTGCACTTGTGCCCCTGCCTTATGCCTAGCCTGCACTTGTGCCCCTGCCTTATGCCTAACCTGCACGTGTGCCCCTGCCTTATGCCTAGCCTGCACGTGTGCCCCTGCCTTATGCCTAGCCTGCACGTGTGCCCCTGCCTTATGACTAGCCTGCACGTGTGCCCCTGCCTTATGCCTAGCCAGCACTTGTGCCCCTGCCTTATGCCTAGCCTGCACGTGTGCCCCTGCCTTATGCCTAGCCTGCACGTGTGCCCCTGCCTTATGCCTAACCTGCACGTGTGCCCCTGCCTTATGCCTAGCCTGCACTTGTGCCCCTGCCTTATGCCTAGCCTGCACGTGTGCCCCTGCCTTATGCCTAGCCTGCACTTGTGCCCCTGCCTTATGCCTAGCCTGCACTTGTGCCCCTGCCTTATGCCTAGCCTGCACTTGTGCCCCTGCCTTATGCCTAGCCAGCACTTGTGCCCCTGCCTTATGCCTAGCCTGCACGTGTGCCCCTGCCTTATGCCTAGCCTGCACGTGTGCCCCTGCCTTATGCCTAGCCTGCACGTGTGCCCCTGCCTTATGCCTAGCCTGCACGTGTGCCCCTGACTTATGCCTAGCCTGCACTTGTGCCCCTGCCTTATGCCTAGCCTGCACGTGTGCCCCTGCCTTATGCCTAGCCTGCACTTGTGCCCCTGCCTTATGCCTAGCCTGCACTTGTGCCCCTGCCTTATGCCTAGCCTGCACTTGTGCCCCTGCCTTATGCCTAGCCTGCACTTGTGCCCCTGCCTTATGCCTAGCCTGCACTTGTGCCCCTGCCTTATGCCTAGCCTGCACTTGTGCCCCTGCCTTATGCCTAGCCTGCACTTGTGCCCCTGCCTTATGCCTAGCCCGCACGTGTGCCCCTGCCTTATGCCAAGCCCGCACGTGTGCCCCTGCCTTATGCCTAGCTCGCACTTGTGCCCCTGCCTTATGCCTAGCCCGCACTTGTGCCCCTGCCTTATGCCTAGCCCGCACTTGTGCCCCTGCCTTATGCCTAGCCCGCACTTGTGCCCCTGCCTTATGCCTAGCCTGCACTTGTGCCCCTGCCTTATGCCTAACCTGCACGTGTGCCCCTGCCTTATGCCTAGCCTGCACGTGTGCCCCTGCCTTATGCCTAGCCTGCACGTGTGCCCCTGCCTTATGACTAGCCTGCACGTGTGCCCCTGCCTTATGCCTAGCCAGCACTTGTGCCCCTGCCGTATGCCTAGCCTGCACGTGTGCCCCTGCCTTATGCCTAGCCTGCACGTGTGCCCCTGCCTTATGCCTAGCCTGCACGTGTGCCCCTGCCTTATGCCTAGCCTGCACTTGTGCCCCTGCCTTATGCCTAGCCTGCACGTGTGCCCCTGCCTTATGCCTAGCCTGCACTTGTGCCCCTGCCTTATGCCTAGCCTGCACTTGTGCCCCTGCCTTATGCCTAGCCTGCACTTGTGCCCCTGCCTTATGCATAGCCTGCACTTGTGCCCCTGCCTTATGCCTAGCCTGCACTTGTGCCCCTGCCTTATGCCTAGCCTGCACTTGTGCCCCTGCCTTATGCCTAGCCTGCACTTGTGCCCCTGCCTTATGCCTAGCCCGCACTTGTGCCCCTGCCTTATGCCTAGCCTGCACTTGTGCCCCTGCCTTATGCCTAGCCTGCACTTGTGCCCCTGCCTTATGCCTAGCCTGCACTTGTGCCCCTGCCTTATGCCTAGCCTGCACTTGTGCCCCTGCCTTATGCCTAGCCCGCACGTGTGCCGCTGCCTTATGCCAAGCCCGCACGTGTGCCCCTGCCTTATGCCTAGCTCGCACTTGTGCCCCTGCCTTATGCCTAGCCCGCACTTGTGCCCCTGCCTTATGCCTAGCCCGCACTTGTGCCCCTGCCTTATGCCTAGCCCGCACTTGTGCCCCTGCCTTATGCCTAGCCAGCACTTGTGCCCCTGCCTTATGCCTAGCCAGCACTTGTGCCCCTGCCTTATGCCTAGCCAGCACTTGTGCCCCTGCCTTATGCCTAGCCTGCACTTGTGCCCCTGCCTTATGCCTAGCCTGCACTTGTGCCCCTGCCTTATGCCTAGCCTGCACGTGTGCCCCTGCCTTATGCCTAGCCTGCACTTGTGCCCCTGCCTTATGCCTAGCCTGCATTTGTGCCCCTGCCTTATGCTTAGCCTGCACTTGTGCCCCTGCCTTATGCCTAGCCTGCACTTGTGCCCCTGCCTTATGCCTAGCCAGCACTTGTGCCCCTGCCTTATGCCTAGCCAGCACTTGTGCCCCTGCCTTATGCCTAGCCAGCACTTGTGCCCCTGCCTTATGCCTAGCCAGCACTTGTGCCCCTGCCTTATGCCTAGCCAGCACTTGTGCCCCTGCCTTATGCCTAGCCAGCACTTGTGCCCCTGCCTTATGCCTAGCCAGCACTTGTGCCCCTGCCTTATGCCTAGCCAGCACTTGTGCCCCTGCCTTATGCCTAGCCAGCACTTGTGCCCCTGCCTTATGCCTAGCCAGCACTTGTGCCCCTGCCTTATGCCTAGCCAGCACTTGTGCCCCTGCCTTATGCCTAGCCAGCACTTGTGCCCTGCCTTATGCCTAGCCTGCACGTGTGCCCCTGCCTTATGCCTAGCCTGCACTTGTGCCCCTGCCTTATGCCTAGCCTGCACGTGTGCCCCTGCCTTATGCCTAGCCTGCACTTGTGCCCCTGCCTTATGCCTAGCCTGCATTTGTGCCCCTGCCTTATGCTTAGCCTGCACTTGTGCCCCTGCCTTATGCCTAGCCTGCACTTGTGCCCCTGCCTTATGCCTAGCCTGCAGGTGTGCCCCTGCCTTATGCCTAGCCTGCACTTGTGCCCCTGCCTTATGCCTAGCCTGCATTTGTGCCCCTGCCTTATGCTTAGCCTGCACTTGTGCCCCTGCCTTATGCCTAGCCAGCACTTGTGCCTCTGCCTTATGCCTAGCCAGCACTTGTGCCCCTGCCTTATGCCTAGCCAGCACTTGTGCCCCTGCCTTATGCCTAGCCAGCACTTGTGCCCCTGCCTTATGCCTAGCCAGCACATGTGCCCCTGCCTTATGCCTAGCCAGCACTTGTGCCCCTGCCTTTTGCCTAGCCAGCACTTGTGCCCCTGCCTTATGCCTAGCCAGCACTTGTGCCCCTGCCTTATGTCTAGCCAGCACTTGTGCCCCTGCCTTATGCCTAGCCAGCTCTTGTGCCCCTGCCTTATGCCTAGCCAGCACTTGTGCCCCTGCCTTATGCCTAGCCAGCACTTGTGCCCCTGCCTTATGCCTAGCCAGCACTTGTGCCCTGCCTTATGCCTAGCCTGCACGTGTGCCCCTGCCTTATTCCTAGCCTGCACGTGTGCCCCTGCCTTATTCCTAGCCTGCACGTGTGCCCCTGCCTTATGCCTAGCCTGCACGTGTGCCCCTGCCTTATGCCTAGCCTGCACGTGTGCCCCTGCCTTATGCCTAGCCTGCACTTGTGCCCCTGCCTTATGCCCAGCCTGCACTTGTGCCCCTGCCTTATGCCCAGCCTGCACTTGTGCCCCTGCCTTATGCCCAGCCTGCACTTGTGCCCCTGCCTTATGCCCAGCCTGCACTTGTGCCCCTGCCTTATGCCTAGCCTGCACTTGTGCCCCTGCCTTATGCCTAGCCTGCACTTGTGCCCCTGCCTTATGCCTAGCCTGCACTTGTGCCCCTGCCTTATGCCTAGCCTGCACTTGTGCCCCTGCCTTATGCCTAGCCTGCACTTGTGCCCCTGCCTTATGCCTAGCCTGCACTTGTGCCCCTGCCTTATGCCTAGCCTGCACTTGTGCCCCTGCCTTATGCCTAGCCTTCACGTGTGCCCCTGCCTTATGCCTAGCCCGCACTTGTGCCCCTGCCTTATGCCTAGCCCGCACTTGTGCCCCTGCCTTATGCCTAACCCGCACTTGTGCCCCTGCCTTATGCCTAGCCCGCACTTGTGCCCCTGCCTTATGCCTAGCCCGCACTTGTGCCCCTGCCTTATGCCTAGCCCGCACTTGTGCCCCTGTCTTATGCCTAGCCAGCACTTGTGCCCCTGCCTTATGCCTAGCCAGCACTTGTGCCCCTGCCTTATGCCTAGCCAGCACTTGTGCCCCTGCCTTATGTCTAGCCAGCACTTGTGCCCCTGCCTTATGCCTAGCCAGCACTTGTGCCCCTGCCTTATGCCTAGCCAGCACTTGTGCCCCTGCCTTATGCCTAGCCAGCACTTGTGCCCCTGCCTTATGCCTAGCCTGCACGTGTGCCCCTGCCTTATGCCTAGCCTGCACGTGTGCCCCTGCCTTATGCCTAGCCTGCACTTGTGCCCCTGCCTTATGCCCAGCCTGCACTTGTGCCCCTGCCTTATGCCCAGCCTGCACTTGTGCCCCTGCCTTATTCCTAGCCTGCACTTGTGCCCCTGCCTTATGCCTAGCCTGCACTTGTGCCCCTGCCTTATGCCTAGCCTGCACTTGTGCCCCTGCCTTATGCCTAGCCTGCACTTGTGCCCCTGCCTTATGCCTAGCCTGCACTTGTGCCCCTGCCTTATGCCTAGCCTGCACTTGTGCCCCTGCCTTATGCCTAGCCTGCACGTGTGCCCCTGCCTTATGCCTAGCCTGCTCGTGTGCCCCTGCCTTATGCCTAACCCGCACTTGTGCCCCTGCCTTATGCCTAGCCCGCACTTGTGCCCCTGCCTTATGCCTAGCCCGCACTTGTGCCCCTGCCTTATGCCTAGCCCGCACTTGTGCCCCTGCCTTATGCCTAGCCTGCACGTGTGCCCCTGCCTTATGCCTAGCCTGCACTTGTGCCCCTGCCTTATGCCCAGCCTGCACTTGTGCCCCTGCCTTATGCCCAGCCTGCACTTGTGCCCCTGCCTTATGCCCAGCCTGCACTTGTGCCCCTGCCTTATGCCTAGCCTGCACTAGTGCCCCTGCCTTATGCCTAGCCTGCACTTGTGCCCCTGCCTTATGCCTAGCCTGCACTTGTGCCCCTGCCTTATGCCTAGCCTGCACTTGTGCCCCTGCCTTATGCCTAGCCTGCACTTGTGCCCCTGCCTTATGCCTAGCCTGCACTTGTGCCCCTGCCTTATGCCTAGCCAGCACTTGTGCCCCTGCCTTATGCCTAGCCTGCACTTGTGCCCCTGCCTTATGCCTAGCCTGCACTTGTGCCCCTGCCTTATGCCTAGCCTGCACTTGTGCCCCTGCCTTATGCCTAGCCTGCACTTGTGCCCCTGCCTTATGCCTAGCCTGCACTTGTGCCCCTGCCTTATGCCTAGCCTGCACGTGTGCCCCTGCCTTATGCCTAGCCTGCTCGTGTGCCCCTGCCTTATGCCTAACCCGCACTTGTGCCCCTGCCTTATGCCTAGCCCGCACTTGTGCCCCTGCCTTATGCCTAGCCCGCACTTGTGCCCCTGCCTTATGCCTAGCCCGCACTTGTGCCCCTGCCTTATGCCTAGCCCGCACTTGTGCCCCTGCCTTATGCCTAGCCTGCACTTGTGCCCCTGCCTTATGCCTAGCCTGCACTTGTGCCCCTGCCTTATGCCTAGCCTGCACTTGTGCCCCTGCCTTATGCCTAGCCTGCACTTGTGCCCCTGCCTTATGCCTAGCCTGCACTTGTGCCCCTGCCTTATGCTTAGCCTGCACTTGTGCCCCTGCCTTATGCCTAGCCTGCACTTGTGCCCCTGCCTTATTCCTAGCCTGCATTTGTGCCCCTGCCTTATGCCTAGCCTGCACTTGTGCTCCTGCCTTATGCCTAGCCTGCATGTGTGCCCCTGCCTTATGCCTAGCTAGCACTTGTGCCCCTGCCTTATGCCTAGCCAGCACTTGTGCCCCTGCCTTATGCCTAGCCAGCACTTGTGCCCCTGCCTTATGCCTAGCCAGCACTTGTGCCCCTGCCTTATGCCTAGCCAGCACTTGTGCCCCTGCCTTATGCCTAGCCAGCACATGTGCCACTGCCTTATGCCTAGCCAGCACTTGTGCCCCTGCCTTATGCCTAGCCTGCTATTGTGCCCCTGCCTTATGCCTAGCCTGCATTTGTGCCCCTGCCTTATGCCTAGCCTGCATTTGTGCCCCTGCCTTATGCCTAGCCTGCACGTGTGCCCCTGCCTTATGCCTAGCCAGCACTTGTGCCCCTGCCTTATGCCTAGCCAGCACTTGTGCCCCTGCCTTATGCCTAGCCAGCACCTGTGCCCCTGCCTTATGCCTAGCCAGCACTTGTGCCCCTGCCTTATGCCTAGCCAGCACTTGTGCCCCTGCCTTATGCCTAGCCAGCACTTGTGCCCCTGCCTTATGCCTTGCCAGCACGTGTGCCTCTGCCTTATGCCTTGCCAGCACTTGTGCCCCTGCCTTATGCCTAGCCAGCACTTGTGCCCCTGCCTTATGCCTAGCCAGCACTTGTGCCCCTGCCTTATGCCTAGCCAGCACTTGTGCCCCTGCCTTATGCCTAGCCAGCACTTGTGCCCCTGCCTTATGCCTAGCCAGCACTTGTGCCCCTGCCTTATGCCTAGCCAGCACTTGTGCCCCTGCCTTATGCCTAGCCAGCACTTGTGCCCCTGCCTTATGCCTAGCCAGCACTTGTGCCCCTGCCTTATGCCTAGCCTGCACTTGTGCCCCTGCCTTATGCCTAGCCTGCACTTGTGCCCCTGCCTTATGCCTAGCCAGCACTTGTGCCCCTGCCTTATGCCTAGCCAGCACTTGTGCCCCTGCCTTATGCCTAGCCGGCACTTGTGCCCCTGCCTTATGCCTAGCAGGCACTTGTGCCCCTGCCTTATGCCTAGCCTGCACGTGTGCCCCTGCCTTATTCCTAGCCTGCACGTGTGCCCCTGCCTTATGCCTAGCCTGCACGTGTGCCCCTGCCTTATGCCTAGCCTGCACTTGTGCCCCTGCCTTATGCCTAGCCTGCACTTGTGCCCCTGCCTTATGCCTAGCCTGCACTTGTGCCCCTGCCTTATGCCTAGCCTGCACTTGTGCCCCTGCCTTATGCCTAGCCTGCACTTGTGCCCCTGCCTTATGCCTAGCCTGCACTTGTGCCCCTGCCTTATGCCTACCCTGCACTTGTGCCCTGCCTTATGCCTAGCCTGCACTTGTGCCCCTGCCTTATGCCTACCCTGCACTTGTGCCCCTGCCTTATGCCCAGCCTGCACTTGTGCCCCTGCCTTATGCCTAGCCTGCACTTGTGCCCCTGCCTTATGCCTAGCCTGCACTTGTGCCCCTGCCTTATGCCTAGCCTGCACTTGTGCCCCTGCCTTATGCCTAGCCTGCACTTGTGCCCCTGCCTTATGCCTAGCCTGCACTTGTGCCCCTGCCTTATGCCTAGCCTGCACTTGTGCCCCTGCCTTATGCCTAGCCTGCACTTGTGCCCCTGCCTTATGCCTAGCCTTCACGTGTGCCCCTGCCTTATGCCTAGCCCGCACTTGTGCCCCTGCCTTATGCCTAGCCCGCACTTGTGCCCCTGCCTTATGCCTAACCCGCACTTGTGCCCCTGCCTTATGCCTAGCCCGCACTTGTGCCCCTGCCTTATGCCTAGCCCGCACTTGTGCCCCTGCCTTATGCCTAGCCCGCACTTGTGCCCCTGTCTTATGCCTAGCCAGCACTTGTGCCCCTGCCTTATGCCTAGCCAGCACTTGTGCCCCTGCCTTATGCCTAGCCAGCACTTGTGCCCCTGCCTTATGTCTAGCCAGCACTTGTGCCCCTGCCTTATGCCTAGCCAGCACTTGTGCCCCTGCCTTATGCCTAGCCAGCACTTGTGCCCCTGCCTTATGCCTAGCCAGCACTTGTGCCCCTGCCTTATGCCTAGCCTGCACGTGTGCCCCTGCCTTATGCCTAGCCTGCACGTGTGCCCCTGCCTTATGCCTAGCCTGCACTTGTGCCCCTGCCTTATGCCCAGCCTGCACTTGTGCCCCTGCCTTATGCCCAGCCTGCACTTGTGCCCCTGCCTTATTCCTAGCCTGCACTTGTGCCCCTGCCTTATGCCTAGCCTGCACTTGTGCCCCTGCCTTATGCCTAGCCTGCACTTGTGCCCCTGCCTTATGCCTAGCCTGCACTTGTGCCCCTGCCTTATGCCTAGCCTGCACTTGTGCCCCTGCCTTATGCCTAGCCTGCACTTGTGCCCCTGCCTTATGCCTAGCCTGCACGTGTGCCCCTGCCTTATGCCTAGCCTGCTCGTGTGCCCCTGCCTTATGCCTAACCCGCACTTGTGCCCCTGCCTTATGCCTAGCCCGCACTTGTGCCCCTGCCTTATGCCTAGCCCGCACTTGTGCCCCTGCCTTATGCCTAGCCCGCACTTGTGCCCCTGCCTTATGCCTAGCCTGCACGTGTGCCCCTGCCTTATGCCTAGCCTGCACTTGTGCCCCTGCCTTATGCCCAGCCTGCACTTGTGCCCCTGCCTTATGCCCAGCCTGCACTTGTGCCCCTGCCTTATGCCCAGCCTGCACTTGTGCCCCTGCCTTATGCCTAGCCTGCACTAGTGCCCCTGCCTTATGCCTAGCCTGCACTTGTGCCCCTGCCTTATGCCTAGCCTGCACTTGTGCCCCTGCCTTATGCCTAGCCTGCACTTGTGCCCCTGCCTTATGCCTAGCCTGCACTTGTGCCCCTGCCTTATGCCTAGCCTGCACTTGTGCCCCTGCCTTATGCCTAGCCAGCACTTGTGCCCCTGCCTTATGCCTAGCCTGCACTTGTGCCCCTGCCTTATGCCTAGCCTGCACTTGTGCCCCTGCCTTATGCCTAGCCTGCACTTGTGCCCCTGCCTTATGCCTAGCCTGCACTTGTGCCCCTGCCTTATGCCTAGCCTGCACTTGTGCCCCTGCCTTATGCCTAGCCTGCACGTGTGCCCCTGCCTTATGCCTAGCCTGCTCGTGTGCCCCTGCCTTATGCCTAACCCGCACTTGTGCCCCTGCCTTATGCCTAGCCCGCACTTGTGCCCCTGCCTTATGCCTAGCCCGCACTTGTGCCCCTGCCTTATGCCTAGCCCGCACTTGTGCCCCTGCCTTATGCCTAGCCCGCACTTGTGCCCCTGCCTTATGCCTAGCCTGCACTTGTGCCCCTGCCTTATGCCTAGCCTGCACTTGTGCCCCTGCCTTATGCCTAGCCTGCACTTGTGCCCCTGCCTTATGCCTAGCCTGCACTTGTGCCCCTGCCTTATGCCTAGCCTGCACTTGTGCCCCTGCCTTATGCTTAGCCTGCACTTGTGCCCCTGCCTTATGCCTAGCCTGCACTTGTGCCCCTGCCTTATTCCTAGCCTGCATTTGTGCCCCTGCCTTATGCCTAGCCTGCACTTGTGCTCCTGCCTTATGCCTAGCCTGCATGTGTGCCCCTGCCTTATGCCTAGCTAGCACTTGTGCCCCTGCCTTATGCCTAGCCAGCACTTGTGCCCCTGCCTTATGCCTAGCCAGCACTTGTGCCCCTGCCTTATGCCTAGCCAGCACTTGTGCCCCTGCCTTATGCCTAGCCAGCACTTGTGCCCCTGCCTTATGCCTAGCCAGCACATGTGCCACTGCCTTATGCCTAGCCAGCACTTGTGCCCCTGCCTTATGCCTAGCCTGCTATTGTGCCCCTGCCTTATGCCTAGCCTGCATTTGTGCCCCTGCCTTATGCCTAGCCTGCATTTGTGCCCCTGCCTTATGCCTAGCCTGCACGTGTGCCCCTGCCTTATGCCTAGCCAGCACTTGTGCCCCTGCCTTATGCCTAGCCAGCACTTGTGCCCCTGCCTTATGCCTAGCCAGCACCTGTGCCCCTGCCTTATGCCTAGCCAGCACTTGTGCCCCTGCCTTATGCCTAGCCAGCACTTGTGCCCCTGCCTTATGCCTAGCCAGCACTTGTGCCCCTGCCTTATGCCTTGCCAGCACGTGTGCCTCTGCCTTATGCCTTGCCAGCACTTGTGCCCCTGCCTTATGCCTAGCCAGCACTTGTGCCCCTGCCTTATGCCTAGCCAGCACTTGTGCCCCTGCCTTATGCCTAGCCAGCACTTGTGCCCCTGCCTTATGCCTAGCCAGCACTTGTGCCCCTGCCTTATGCCTAGCCAGCACTTGTGCCCCTGCCTTATGCCTAGCCAGCACTTGTGCCCCTGCCTTATGCCTAGCCAGCACTTGTGCCCCTGCCTTATGCCTAGCCAGCACTTGTGCCCCTGCCTTATGCCTAGCCTGCACTTGTGCCCCTGCCTTATGCCTAGCCTGCACTTGTGCCCCTGCCTTATGCCTAGCCAGCACTTGTGCCCCTGCCTTATGCCTAGCCAGCACTTGTGCCCCTGCCTTATGCCTAGCCGGCACTTGTGCCCCTGCCTTATGCCTAGCAGGCACTTGTGCCCCTGCCTTATGCCTAGCCTGCACGTGTGCCCCTGCCTTATTCCTAGCCTGCACGTGTGCCCCTGCCTTATGCCTAGCCTGCACGTGTGCCCCTGCCTTATGCCTAGCCTGCACTTGTGCCCCTGCCTTATGCCTAGCCTGCACTTGTGCCCCTGCCTTATGCCTAGCCTGCACTTGTGCCCCTGCCTTATGCCTAGCCTGCACTTGTGCCCCTGCCTTATGCCTAGCCTGCACTTGTGCCCCTGCCTTATGCCTAGCCTGCACTTGTGCCCCTGCCTTATGCCTACCCTGCACTTGTGCCCTGCCTTATGCCTAGCCTGCACTTGTGCCCCTGCCTTATGCCTACCCTGCACTTGTGCCCCTGCCTTATGCCTAGCCTGCACTTGTGCCCCTGCCTTATGCCTAGCCAGCACTTGTGCCCCTGCCTTATGCCTAGCCTGCATTTGTGCCCCTGCCTTATGCCTAGCCAGCACTTGTGCCCCTGCCTTATGCCTAGCCAGCACTTGTGCCCCTGCCTTATGCCTAGCCCGCACTTGTGCCCCTGCCTTAAGCCTAGCCCGCACTTGTGCCCCTGCCTTATGCCTAGCCCGCACTTGTGCCCCTGCCTTATGCCTAGCCCGCACTTGTGCCCCTGCCTTATGCCTAGCCCGGACTTGTGCCCCTGCCTTATGCCTAGCCCGCACTTGTGCCCCTGCCTTATGCCTAGCCTGCACTTGTGCCCCTGCCTTATGCCTAGCCTGCACTTGTGCCCCTGCCTTATGCCTAGCCTGCACTTGTGCCCCTGCCTTATGCCTAGCCTGCACTTGTGCCCCTGCCTTATGCCTAGCCTGCACTTGTGCCCCTGCCTTATGCCTAGCCTGCACTTGTGCCCCTGCCTTATGCCTAGCCTGCACTTTTGCCCCTTGCATTATTGTTTTTTTTGTCTTTAGCTTCATGTTAGTTATGCACACAGGGCAGGCTTTACGCTCTTCGCTCTTGTCCCGTCTGAATGCACATGCCCGACTGTAATTGGGGACGAAGGCATTACCCATTTACGGAGGACAGACAAGATGTGCCTGGTCGCTTGGAGCATGGGGGTTATGGAGTGGCTCCGCACTGTACAACAAAGTACAGAGTAGAGGGGTGAAAGCTAGCTCTTCACCCCTAAGGGTGCATATCCCTTTATGCAAAGAGTGCAAAGAGTTAGCCGTATGCCTTATGTGTAGCCATCACTTGTGTCCCTGCCTTATGCCTAGCCTGCACTTGTGCACCTGCCTTATGCCTAGCCTGCACTTGTGCCCCTGCCTTATGCCTAGCCTGCACTTGTGCCCCTGCCTTATGCCTAGCCTGCACTTGTGCCCCTGCCTTATGCCTAGCCTGCACTTGTGCCCCTGCCTTATGCCTAGCCTGCATTTGTGCCCCTGCCTTATGCCTAGCCTGCATTTGTGCCCCTGCCTTATGCCTAGCCTGCACTTGTGCCCCTGCCTTATGCCTAGCCTGCACTTGTGCCCCTGCCTTATGCCTAGCATGCATTTGTGCCCCTGCCTTATGCCTAGCCTGCACGTGTGCCCCTGCCTTATGCCTAGCCTGCACGTGTGCCCCTGCCTTATGCCTAGCCTGCATGTGTGCCCCTGCCTGATGCCTAGCCTGCACGTGTGCCCCTGCCTTATGCCTAGCCAGCACCTGTGCCCCTGCCTTATGCCTAGCCAGCACCTGTGCCCCTGCCTTATGCCTAGCCCGCACTTGTGCCCCTGCCTTAAGCCTAGCCCGCACTTGTGCCCCTGCCTTATGCCTAGCCCGCACTTGTGCCCCTGCCTTATGCCTAGCCCGCACTTGTGCCCCTGCCTTATGCCTAGCCCGGACTTGTGCCCCTGCCTTATGCCTAGCCTGCACTTTTGCCCCTTGCATTATTGTTTTTTTTGTCTTTAGCTTCATGTTAGTTATGCACACAGGGCAGGCTTTACGCTCTTCGCTCTTGTCCCGTCTGAATGCACATGCCCGACTGTAATTGGGGACGAAGGCATTACCCATTTACGGAGGACAGACAAGATGTGCCTGGTCGCTTGGAGCATGGGGGTTATGGAGTGGCTCCGCACTGTACAACAAAGTACAGAGTAGAGGGGTGAAAGCTAGCTCTTCACCCCTAAGGGTGCATATCCCTTTATGCAAAGAGTGCAAAGAGTTAGCCGTATGCCTTATGTGTAGCCATCACTTGTGTCCCTGCCTTATGCCTAGCCTGCACTTGTGCACCTGCCTTATGCCTAGCCTGCACTTGTGCCCCTGCCTTATGCCTAGCCTGCACTTGTGCCCCTGCCTTATGCCTAGCCTGCACTTGTGCCCCTGCCTTATGCCTAGCCTGCACTTGTGCCCCTGCCTTATGCCTAGCCTGCATTTGTGCCCCTGCCTTATGCCTAGCCTGCATTTGTGCCCCTGCCTTATGCCTAGCCTGCACTTGTGCCCCTGCCTTATGCCTAGCCTGCACTTGTGCCCCTGCCTTATGCCTAGCATGCATTTGTGCCCCTGCCTTATGCCTAGCCTGCACGTGTGCCCCTGCCTTATGCCTAGCCTGCACGTGTGCCCCTGCCTTATGCCTAGCCTGCATGTGTGCCCCTGCCTGATGCCTAGCCTGCACGTGTGCCCCTGCCTTATGCCTAGCCAGCACCTGTGCCCCTGCCTTATGCCTAGCCAGCACCTGTGCCCCTGCCTTATGCCTATCCAGCACTTGTGCCCCTGCCTTATGCCTAGCCAGCACGTGTGCCCCTGCCTTATGCCTTGCCAGCACGTGTGCCCCTTCCTTATGCCTAGCAAGCACTTGTGCCCCTGCCTTATGCCTAGCCAGCACTTGTGCCCCTGCCTTATGCCTAGCCAGCACATGTGCCCCTGCCTTATGCCTAGCCAGCACTTGTGCCCCTGCCTTATGCCTAGCCAGCACTTGTGCCCCTGCCTTATGCCTAGCCAGCACTTGTGCCCCTGCCTTATGCCTAGCCAGCACTTGTGCCCCTGCCTTATGCCTAGCCAGCACTTGTGCCCCTGCCTTATGCCTAGCCAGCACTTGTGCCCCTGCCTTATGCCTAGCCAGCACTTGTGCCCCTGCCTTATGCCTAGCCAGCACTTGTGCCCCTGCCTTATGCCTAGCCAGCACTTGTGCCCCTGCCTTATGCCTAGCCAGCACTTGTGCCCCTTGCATTATTGTTTTTTTGTCTTTAGCTTCATGTTAGTTATGCACACAGGGCAGGCTTTACGCTCTTCGCTCTTGTCCCATCTGGATGCACATGCACGACTGTAATTGGGGACGAAGGCATTACCCATTTACGGAGGACAGACAAGATGTGCCTGGTCGCTTGGAGCATGGGGGTTATGGAGTGGCTCCGCACTGTACAACAAAGTACAGAGTAGAGGGGTGAAAGCTAGCTCTTCACCCCTAAGGGTGCCTATCCCTTTATGCAAAGAGTGCAAAGAGTTAGCCGTATGCCTTATGTGTAGCCATCACATGTGCCCCTGCCTTATGCCTAGCCTGCACTTGTGCTCCTGCCTTATGCCTAGCCTGCACTTGTGCCCCTGCCTTATGCCTAGCCTGCACTTGTGCCCCTGCCTTATGCCTAGCCTGCACTTGTGCCCCTGCCTTATGCCTAGCCTGCACTTGTGCCCCTGCCTTATGCCTAGCCTGCACTTGTGCCCCTGCCTTATGCCTAGCCTGCATTTGTGCCCCCGCCTTATGCCTAGCCTGCATTTGTGCCCCTGCCTTATGCCTAGCCTGCATTTGTGCCCCTGCCTTATGCCTAGCCTGCACTTGTGCCCCTGCCTTATGCCTAGCCTGCACTTGTGCCCCTGCCTTATGCCTAGCCTGCACTTGTGCCCCTGCCTTATGCCTAGCCTGCACGTGTGCCCCTGCCTTATGCCTAGCCTGCACGTGTGCCCCTGCCTTATGCCTAGCCTGCATGTGTGCCCCTGCCTTATGCCTAGCCTGCACGTGTGCCCCTGCCTTATGCCTAGCCTGCACGTGTGCCCCTGCCTTATGCCTAGCCAGCACTTGTGCCCCTGCCTTATGCCTAGCCAGCACTTGTGCCCCTGCCTTATGCCTAGCCAGCACCTGTGCCCCTGCCTTAATAATAATAATAATAATAATAATCTTTATTTTTATATAGCGCTAACATATTCCGCAGCGCTTTACAGTTTGCACACATTGTCATTACTGTCCCCAATGGGGCTCACAATCTAGAATCCCTATCAGTATGTCTTTGGAGTGTGGGAGGAAACCGGAGTGCCCGGAGGAAACCCACGCAAACACGGAGAGAACATACAAACTCTTTGCAGATGTTGTCCTGGGTGGGATTAGAACCCAGGACCCCAGCGCTGCAAGGCTGCAGTGCTAACCACTGCGCCACCGTGCTGCTGCCACCGTGCTGCCTTATGCCTAGCCAGCACTTGTGCCCCTGCCTTATGCCTAGCCAGCACTTGTGCCCCTGCCTTATGCCTAGCCAGCACTTGTGCCCCTGCCTTATGCCTAGCCAGCACTTGTGCCCCTGCCTTATGCCTTCCCAGCACTTGTGCCCCTGCCTTATGCCTAGCAAGCACTTGTGCCCCTGCCTTATGCCTAGCCAGCACTAGTGCCCCTGCCTTATGCCTAGCCAGCACTTGTGCCCCTGCCTTATGCCTAGCCAGCACTTGTGCCCCTGCCTTATGCCTAGCCAGCACTTGTGCCCCTGCCTTATGCCTAGCCAGCACTTGTGCCCCTGCCTTATGCCTAGCCAGCACTTGTGCCCCTGCCTTATGCCTAGCCAGCACTTATGCCTAGCCAGCACTTGTGCCCCTGCCTTATGCCTAGCCAGCACTTGTGCCCCTGCCTTATGCCTAGCCAGCACTTGTGCCCCTGCCTTATGCCTAGCCAGCACTTGTGCCCCTGCCTTATGCCTAGCCAGCACTTGTGCCCCTGCCTTATGCCTAGCCAGCACTTGTGCCCCTGCCTTATGCCTAGCCTGCACGTGTGCCCCTGCCTTATTCCTAGCCTGCACGTGTGCCCCTGCCTTATGCCTAGCCTGCACTTGTGCACCTGCCTTATGCCTAGCCTGCACTTGTGCCCCTGCCTTATGCCTAGCCTGCACTTGTGCCCCTGCCTTATGCCTAGCCTGCACTTGTGCCCCTGCCTTATGCCTAGCCTGCACTTGTGCCCCTGCCTTATGCCTAGCCTGCATTTGTGCCCCTGCCTTATGCCTAGCCTGCACTTGTGCCCCTGCCTTATGCCTAGCCTGCACTTGTGCCCCTGCCTTATGCCTAGCATGCACTTGTGCCCCTGCCTTATGCCTAGCCTGCACGTGTGCCCCTGCCTTATGCCTAGCCTGCACGTGTGCCCCTGCCTTATGCCTAGCCTGCACGTGTGCCCCTGCCTTATGCCTAGCCTGCACGTGTGCCCCTGCCTTATGCCTAGCCTGCACGTGTGCCCAGCCTGCACGTGTGCCCCTGCCTTATGCCTAGCCAGCACTTGTGCCCCTGCCTTATGCCTAGCCAGCACCTGTGCCCCTGCCTTATGCCTAGCCAGCACCTGTGCCCCTGCCTTATGCCTATCCAGCACCTGTGCCCCTGCCTTATGCCTAGCCAGCACGTGTGCCCCTTTCTTATGCCTTGCCAGCACGTGTGCCCCTTCCTTATGCCTAGCAAGCACTTGTGCCCCTGCCTTATGCCTAGCCAGCACTTGTGCCCCTGCCTTATGCCTAGCCAGCACTTGTGCCCCTGCCTTATGCCTAGCCAGCACTTGTGCCCCTGCCTTATGCCTAGCCAGCACTTGTGCCCCTGCCTTATGCCTAGCCAGCACTTGTGCCCCTGCCTTATGCCTAGCCAGTACTTGTGCCCCTGCCTTATGCCTAGCCAGCACTTGTGCCCCTGCCTTATGCCTAGCCAGCACTTATGCCTAGCCAGCACTTGTGCCCCTGCCTTATGCCTAGCCAGCACTTGTGCCCCTGCCTTATGCCTAGCCAGCACTTGTGCCCCTGCCTTATGCCTAGCCAGCACTTGTGCCCCTGCCTTATGCCTAGCCAGCACTTGTGCCCCTGCCTTATGCCTAGCCTGCACGTGTGCCCCTGCCTTATTCCTAGCCTGCACGTGTGCCCCTGCCTTATTCCTAGCCTGCACGTGTGCCCCTGCCTTATGCCTAGCCTGCACGTGTGCCCCTGCCTTATGCCTAGCCTGCACTTGTGCCTCTGCCTTATGCCTAGCCTGCACTTGTGCCCCTGCCTTATGCCTAGCCAGCACTTGTGCCCCTGCCTTATGCCTAGCCAGCACTTGTGCCCCTGCCTTATGCCTAGCCAGCACTTGTGCCCCTGCCTTATGCCTAGCCAGCACTTGTGCCCCTGCCTTATGCCTAGCCAGCACTTGTGCCCCTGCCTTATGCACAGCCTGCACGTGTGCCCCTGCCTTACGCCTAGCCTGCACGTGTGCCCCTGCCTTATGCCTAGCCTGCACGTGTGCCCCTGCCTTATGCCTAGCCTGCACGTGTGCCCCTGCCTTATGCCTAGCCTGCACGTGTGCCCCTGCCTTATGCCTAGCCTGCACGTGTGCCCCTACCTTATGCCTAGCCAGCACTTGTGCCCCTGCCTTATGCCTAGCCAGCACCTGTGCCCCTGCCTTATGCCTAGCCAGCACCTGTGCCCCTGCCTTATGCCTATCCAGCACCTGTGCCCCTGCCTTATGCCTAGCCAGCACGTGTGCCCCTGTCTTATGCCTTGCCAGCACGTGTGCCCCTTCCTTATGCCTAGCAAGCACTTGTGCCCCTGCCTTATGCCTAGCCAGCACTTGTGCCCCTGCCTTATGCCTAGCCAGCACTTGTGCCCCTGCCTTATGCCTAGCCAGCACTTGTGCCCCTGCCTTATGCCTAGCCAGCACTTGTGCCCCTGCCTTATGCCTAGCCAGCACTTGTGCCCCTGCCTTATGCCTAGCCAGCACTTGTGCCCCTGCCTTATGCCTAGCCAGCACTTGTGCCCCTGCCTTATGCCTAGCCAGCACTTATGCCTAGCCAGCACTTGTGCCCCTGCCTTATGCCTAGCCAGCACTTGTGCCCCTGCCTTATGCCTAGCCAGCACTTGTGCCCCTGCCTTATGCCTAGCCAGCACTTGTGCCCCTGCCTTATGCCTAGCCTGCACGTGTGCCCCTGCCTTATTCCTAGCCTGCACGTGTGCCCCTGCCTTATGCCCAGCCTGCACGTGTGCCCCTGCCTTATGCCTAGCCTGCACTTGTGCCCCTGCCTTATGCCTAGCCTGCACTTGTGCCCCTGCCTTATGCCTAGCCAGCACTTGTGCCCCTGCCTTATGCCTAGCCAGCACTTGTGCCCCTGCCTTATGCCTAGCCAGCACTTGTGCCCCTGCCTTATGCCTAGCCAGCACTTGTGCCCCTGCCTTATGCCTAGCCAGCACTTGTGCCCCTGCCTTATGCCTAGCCAGCACTTGTGCCCCTGCCTTATGCACAGCCAGCACTTGTGCCCCTGCCCTATGCCTAGCCAGCACTTGTGCAACTGCCCTATGCCTAGCCAGCACTTGTGCCCTGCCCTATGCCTAGCCAGCACTTGTGCCACTGCCTTATGCCTAGCCCGCACTTGTGCCCCTGCCTTATGCCTAGCCCGCACTTGTGCCCCTGCCTTATGCCTAGCCCGCACTTGTGCCCCTGCCTTATGCCTAGCCCACACTTGTGCCCCTGCCTTATGCCTAGCCCGCACTTGTGCCCCTGCCTTATGCCTAGCCCGCACTTGTGCCCCTGCCTTATGCCTAGCCCGCACTTGTGCCCCTGCCTTATGCCTAGCCCGCACTTGTGCCCCTGCCTTATGCCTAGCCCGCACTTGTGCCCCTGCCTTATGCCTAGCCCGCACTTGTGCCCCTGCCTTAAGCCTAGCCCGCACTTGTGCCCCTGCCTTAAGCCTAGCCCGCACTTGTGCCCCTGCCTTATGCCTAGCCCGCACTTGTGCCCCTGCCTTATGCCTAGCCCGCTCTTGTGCCCCTGCCTTATGCCTAGCCCGCACTTGTGCCCCTGCCTTATGCCTAGCCAGCACTTGTGCCCCTGCCTTATGCCTAGCCAGCACTTGTGCCCCTGCCTTATGCCTAGCCAGCACTTGTGCCCCTGCCTTATGCCTAGCCTGCACTTGTGCCCCTGCCTTATGCCTAGCCAGCACTTGTGCCCCTGCCTTATGCCTAGCCAGCACTTGTGCCCCTGCCTTATGCCTAGCCAGCACTCGTGCCCCTGCCTTATGCCTAGCCAGCCCTTGTGCCCCTGCCTTATGCCTAGCCAGCCCTTGTGCCCCTGCCTTATGCCTAGCCAGCCCTTGTGCCCCTGTCTTATGCCTAGCCAGCCCTTGTGCCCCTGCCTTATGCCTAGCCAGCACTTGTGCCCCTGCCTTATGCCTAGCCAGCACTTGTGCCCCTGCCTTATGCCTAGCCAGCACTTGTGCCCCTGCCTTATGCCTAGCCAGCACTTGTGCCCCTGCCTTATGCCTAGCCAGCACTTGTGCCCCTGCCTTATGCCTAGCCAGCACTTGTGCCCCTGCCCTATGCCTAGCCAGCACTTGTGCCCCTGCCCTATGCCTAGCCAGCACTTGTGCAACTGCCCTATGCCTAGCCAGCACTTGTGACCCTGCCCTATGCCTAGCCAGCACTTGTGCCCCTGCCCTATGCCTAGCCAGCACTTGTGCCCCTGCCTTATGCCTAGCCAGCACTTGTGCCCCTGCCTTATGCCTAGCCAGCACTTGTGCCCCTGCCTTATGCCTAGCCAGCACTTGTGCCCCTGCCTTATGCCTAGCCTGCACGTGTGCCCCTGCCTTATGCCTAGCCTGCAAGTGTGCCCCTGCCTTATGCCTAGCCAGCACTTGTGCCCCTGCCTTATGCCTAGCCTGCACGTGTGCCACTGCCTTATGCCTAGCCTGCACTTGTGCCCCTGCCTTATGCCTAGCTGGCACTTGTGCCCCTGCCTTATGCCTAGCCTGCACTTGTGCCCCTGCCTTATGCCTAGCCTGCACTTGTGCCCCTGCCTTATGCCTAGCCTGCACTTGTGCCCCTTGCATTATTGTTTTTTTGTCTTTAGCTTCATGTTGGTTATGCACACAGGGCAGGCTTTACGCTCTTCGCTCTTGTCCCGTCTGAATGCACATGCACGACTGTAATTCGGGACGAAGGCATTACCCATTTACGGAGGACAGACAAGATGTGCCTGGTCGCTTGGAGCATGGGGGTTATGGAGTGGCTCCGCACTGTACAACAAAGTACAGAGTAGAGGGGTGAAAGCTAGCTCTTCACCCCTAAGGGTGCCTATCCCTTTATGCAAAGAGTGCAAAGAGTTAGCCGTATGCCTTATGTGTAGCCATCACTTGTGCCCCTGCCTTAAGCCTAGCCTGCATAGGTGCCCCTGCCTTATGCCTAGCATGCACTTGTGCCTCTGCCTTATGCCTAGCCAGCACTTGTGCCCCTGCATTATGCCTATCCAGCACTTGTGCCCCTGCATTATGCCTATCCAGCACTTGTGCCCCTGAATTATGCCTAGCCAGCACTTGTGCCCCTGCCTTATGCCTAGCCAGCACTTGTGCCCCTGCCTTATACCTAGCCAGCACTTGTGCCCCTGCCTTATGCCTAGCCAGCACTTGTGCCCCTGCCTTATGCCTAGCCAGCACTTGTGCCCCTGCCTTATGCCTAGCCAGCACTTGTGCCCCTGCCTTATGCCTAGCCAGCACTTATGCCTAGCCAGCACTTGTGCCCCTGCCTTATGCCTAGCCAGCACTTGTGCCCCTGCCTTATGCCTAGCCAGCACTTGTGCCCCTGCCTTATGCCTAGCCAGCACTTGTGCCCCTGCCTTATGCCTAGCCTGCACGTGTGCCCCTGTCTTATTCCTAGCCTGCACGTGTGCCCCTGCCTTATGCCTAGTTTGCACGTGTGCCCCTGCCTTATGCCTAGCCTGCACTTGTGCCCCTGCCTTATGCCTAGCCTGCACTTGTGCCCCTGCCTTATGCCTAGCCAGCACTTGTGCCCCTGCCTTATGCCTAGCCAGCACTTGTGCCCCTGCCTTATGCCTAGCCAGCACTTGTGCCCCTGCCTTATGCCTAGCCAGCACTTGTGCCCCTGCCATATGCCTAGCCAGCACTTGTGCCCCTGCCTTATGCACAGCCTGCACGTGTGCCCCTGCCTTATGCCTAGCCTGCACGTGTGCCCCTGCCTTATGCCTAGCCTGCACGTGTGCCCCTGCCTTATGCCTAGCCTGCACGTGTGCCCCTGCCTTATGCCTAGCCTGCACGTGTGCCCCTGCCTTATGCCTAGCCTGCACGTGTGCCCCTGCCTTATGCCTAGCCTGCACGTGTGCCCCTGCCTTATGCCTAGCCAGCACTTGTGCCCCTGCCTTATGCCTAGCCAGCACCTGTGCCCCTGCCTTATGCGTAGCCAGCACCTGTGCCCCTGCCTTATGCCTATCCAGCACCTGTGCCCCTGCCTTATGCCTAGCCAGCACGTGTGCCCCTGTCTTATGCCTTGCCAGCACGTGTGCCCCTGTCTTATGCCTTGCCAGCACTTGTGCCCCTGCCTTATGCCTAGCCAGCACTTGTGCCCCTGCCTTATGCCTAGCCAGCACTTGTGCCCCTGCCTTATGCCTAGCCAGCACTTGTGCCCCTGCCTTATGCCTAGCCAGCACTTGTGCCCCTGCCTTATGCCTAGCCAGCACTTGTGCCCCTGCCTTATGCCTAGCCAGCACTTGTGCCCCTGCCTTATGCCTAGCCAGCACTTGTGCCCCTGCCTTATGCCTAGCCAGCACTTGTGCCCCTGCCTTATGCCTAGCCAGCACTTGTGCCCCTGCCTTATGCCTAGCCAGCACTTGTGCCCCTGCCTTATGCCTAGCCAGCACTTGTGCCCCTGCCTTATGCCTAGCCAGCACGTGTGCCCCTGCCTTATTCCTAGCCTGCACGTGTGCCCCTGCCTTATGCCTAGCCTGCACGTGTGCCCCTGCCTTATGCCTAGCCTGCACTTGTGCCCCTGCCTTATGCCTAGCCTGCACTTGTGCCCCTGCCTTATGCCTAGCCAGCACTTGTGCCCCTGCCTTATGCCTAGCCAGCACTTGTGCCCCTGCCTTATGCCTAGCCAGCACTTGTGCCCCTGCCTTATGCCTAGCCAGCACTTGTGCCCCTGCCTTATGCCTAGCCAGCACTTGTGCCCCTGCCTTATGCCTAGCCCGCACTTGTGCCCCTGCCTTATGCCTAGCCCGCACTTGTGCCCCTGCCTTATGCCTAGCCCGCACTTGTGCCCCTGCCTTATGCCTAGCCCGCACTTGTGCCCCTGCCTTATGCCTAGCCCGCACTTGTGCCCCTGCCTTATGCCTAGCCCGCACTTGTGCCCCTGCCTTATGCCTAGCCCGCACTTGTGCCCCTGCCTTATGCCTAGCCCGCACTTGTGCCCCTGCCTTATGCCTAGCCCGCACTTGTGCCCCTGCCTTAAGCCTAGCCCGCACTTGTGCCCCTGCCTTAAGCCTAGCCCGCACTTGTGCCCCTGCCTTATGCCTAGCCCGCACTTGTGCCCCTGCCTTATGCCTAGCCCGCTCTTGTGCCCCTGCCTTATGCCTAGCCCGCACTTGTGCCCCTGCCTTATGCCTAGCCAGCACTTGTGCCCCTGCCTTATGCCTAGCCAGCACTTGTGCCCCTGCCTTATGCCTAGCCTGCACTTGTGCCCCTGCCTTATGCCTAGCCAGCACTTGTGCCCCTGCCTTATGCCTAGCCAGCACTCGTGCCCCTGCCTTATGCCTAGCCAGCCCTTGTGCCCCTGCCATATGCCTAGCCAGCCCTTGTGCCCCTGCCTTATGCCTAGCCAGCCCTTGTGCCCCTGCCTTATGCCTAGCCAGCCCTTGTGCCCCTGCCTTATGCCTAGCCAGCCCTTGTGCCCCTGCCTTATGCCTAGCCAGCACTTGTGCCCCTGCCTTATGCCTAGCCAGCACTTGTGCCCCTGCCTTATGCCTAGCCAGCACTTGTGCCCCTGCCTTATGCCTAGCCAGCACTTGTGCCCCTGCCTTATGCCTAGCCAGCACTTGTGCCCCTGCCTTATGCCTAGCCAGCACTTGTGCCCCTGCCCTATGCCTAGCTAGCACTTGTGCCCCTGCCCTATGCCTAGCCAGCACTTGTGCCCCTGCCCTATGCCTAGCCAGCACTTGTGACCCTGCCCTATGCCTAGCCAGCACTTGTGCCCCTGCCCTATGCCTAGCCAGCACTTGTGCCCCTGCCTTATGCCTAGCCAGCACTTGTGCCCCTGCCTTATGCCTAGCCAGCACTTGTGCCCCTGCCTTATGCCTAGCCAGCACTTGTGCCCCTGCCTTATGCCTAGCCTGCACGTGTGCCCCTGCCTTATGCCTAGCCTGCAAGTGTGCCCCTGCCTTATGCCTAGCCAGCACTTGTGCCCCTGCCTTATGCCTAGCCTGCACGTGTGCCACTGCCTTATGCCTAGCCTGCACTTGTGCCCCTGCCTTATGCCTAGCCTGCACTTGTGCCCCTGCCTTATGCCTAGCCTGCACTTGTGCCCCTGCCTTATGCCTAGCCTGCACTTGTGCCCCTGCCTTATGCCTAGCCTGCACTTGTGCCCCTGCCTTATGCCTAGCCTGCACTTGTGCCCCTTGCATTATTGTTTTTTTGTCTTTAGCTTCATGTTGGTTATGCACACAGGGCAGGCTTTACGCTCTTCGCTCTTGTCCCGTCTGAATGCACATGCACGACTGTAATTCGGGACGAAGGCATTACCCATTTACGGAGGACAGACAAGATGTGCCTGGTCGCTTGGAGCATGGGGGTTATGGAGTGGCTCCGCACTGTACAACAAAGTACAGTGTAGAGGGGTGAAAGCTAGCTCTTCACCCCTAAGGGTGCCTATCCCTTTATGCAAAGAGTGCAAAGAGTTAGCCGTATGCCTTATGTGTAGCCATCACTTGTGCCCCTGCCTTAAGCCTAGCCTGCATAGGTGCCCCTGCCTTATGCCTAGCATGCACTTGTGCCTCTGCCTTATGCCTAGCCAGCACTTGTGCCCCTGCATTATGCCTATCCAGCACTTGTGCCCCTGAATTATGCCTAGCCAGCACTTGTGCCCCTGCCTTATGCCTAGCCAGCACTTGTGCCCCTGCCTTATACCTAGCCAGCACTTGTGCCCCTGCCTTATGCCTAGCCAGCACTTGTGCCCCTGCCTTTTGCCTAGCCAGCACTTGTGCCCCTGCCTTATGCCTAGCCAGCACTTGTGCCCCTGCCCTATGCCTAGCCAGCACTTGTGCCCCTGCCCTATGCCTAGCCAGCACTTGTGCCCCTGCCCTATGCCTAGCCAGCACTTGTGCCCCTGCCTTATGCCTAGCCCGCACTTGTGCCCCTGCCTTATGCCTAGCCCGCACTTGTGCCCCTGCCTTATGCCTAGCCCGCACTTGTGCCCCTGCCTTATGCCTAGCCCGCACTTGTGCCCCTGCCTTATGCCTAGCCCGCACTTGTGCCCCTGCCTTATGCCTAGCCCGCACTTGTGCCCCTGCCTTATGCCTAGCCAGCACTTGTGCCCCTGCCTTATGCCTAGCCAGCACTTGTGCCCCTGCCTTATGCCTAGCCAGCACTTGTGCCCCTGCCTTATGCCTAGCCAGCACTTGTGCCCCTGCCTTATGCCTAGCCAGCACTTGTGCCCCTGCCTTATGCCTAGCCAGCACTTGTGCCCCTGCCTTATGCCTAGCCAGCACTTGTGCCCCTGCCTTATTCCTAGCCAGCACTTGTGCCCCTGCCTTATGCCTAGCCAGCACTTGTGCCCCTGCCTTATGCCTAGCCAGCACTTGTGCCCCTGCCTTATGCCTAGCCAGCACTTGTGCCCCTGCCTTATGCCTAGCCAGCACTTGTGCCCCTGTCTTATGCCTAGCCAGCACTTGTGCCCCTGCCTTATGCCTAGCCAGCACTTGTGCCCCTGCCTTATGCCTAGCCAGCACTTGTGCCCCTGCCTTATGCCTAGCCAGCACTTGTGCCCCTGCCTTATGCCTAGCCAGCACTTGTGCCCCTGCCTTATGCCTAGCCAGCACTTGTGCCCCTGCCTTATGCCTAGCCAGCACTTGTGCCCCTGCCTTATGCCTAGCCTGCACTTGTGCCCCTGCCTTATGCCTAGCCTGCACTTGTGCCCCTGCCTTATGCCTAGCCAGCACTTGTGCCCCTGCCTTATGCCTAGCCAGCACTTGTGCCCCTGCCTTATGCCTAGCCAGCACTTGTGCCCCTGCCTTATGCCTAGCCAGCACTTGTGCCCCTGCCTTATGCCTAACCAGCACTTGTGCCCCTGCCTTATGCCTAGCCAGCACTTGTGCCCCTGCCCTATGCCTAGCCAGCACTTGTGCCCCTGCCCTATGCCTAGCCAGCACTTGTGCCCCTGCCCTATGCCTAGCCAGCACTTGTGCCCCTGCCCTATGCCTAGCCAGCACTTGTGCCCCTGCCTTATGCCTAGATAGCACTTGTGCCCCTGCCTTATGCCTAGCCAGCACTTGTGCCCCTGCCTTATGCCTAGCCAGCACTTGTGCCCCTGCCTTATGCCTAGCCAGCACTTGTGCCCCTGCCTTATGCCTAGCCAGCACTTGTGCCCCTGCCTTATGCCTAGCCTGCACTTGTGCCCCTGCCTTATGCCTAGCCTGCACTTGTGCCCCTGCCTTATGCCTAGCCTGCACGTGTGCCCCTGCCTTATGCCTAGCCTGCACTTGTGCCCCTGCCTTATGCCTAGCCTGCACTTGTGCCCCTGCCTTATGCCTAGCCTGCACGTGTGCCCCTGCCTTATGCCTAGCCTGCACGTGTGCCCCTGCCTTATGCCTAGCCTGCACTTGTGCCCCTGCCTTATGCCTAGCCTGCACTTGTGCCCCTGCCTTATGCCTAGCCTGCACTTGTGCCCCTGCCTTATGCCTAGCCTGCACTTGTGCCCCTGCCTTATGCCTAGCCTGCACTTGTGCCCCTTGCATTATTGTTTTTTTGTCTTTAGCTTCATGTTAATCATGCACACAGGGCAGGCTTTACGCTCTTCGCTCTTGTCCCGTCTGAATGCACATGCACGACTGTAATTGGGGACGAAGGCATTACCCATTTACGGAGGACAGACAAGATGTGCCTGGTCGCTTGGAGCATGGGGGTTATGGAGTGGCTCCGCACTGTACAACAAAGTACAGAGTAGAGGGGTGAAAGCTAGCTCTTCACCCCTAAGGGTGCCTATCCCTTTATGCAAAGAGCGCAAAGAGTTAGCCGTATGCCTTATGTATAGCCATCACTTGTGCCCCTGCCTTAAGCCTAGCCTGCATAGGTGCCCCTGCCTTATGCCTAGCTTGCACTTGTGCCTCTGCCTTATGCCTAGCCAGCACTTGTGCCCCTGCCTTATGCCTAGCCAGCACTTGTGCCCCTGCCTTATGCCTAGCCAGCACTTGTGCCCCTGCCTTATGCCTAGCCAGCACTTGTGCCCCTGCCTTATGCCTAGCCAGCACTTGTGCCCCTGCCTTATGCCTAGCCAGCACTTGTGCCCCTGCCTTATGCCTAGCCAGCACTTGTGCCCCTGCCTTATGCCTAGCCAGCACTTGTGCCCCTGCCTTATGCCTAGCCAGCACTTGTGCCCCTGCCTTATGCCTAGCCAGCACTTGTGCCCCTGCCTTATGCCTAGCCAGCACTTGTGCCCCTGCCTTATGCCTAGCCAGCACTTGTGCCCCTGCCTTATGCCTAGCCAGCACTTGTCCCCCTGAATTATGCCTAGCCAGCACTTGTGTCCCTGCCTTATGCCGAGCCAGCACTTGTGCCCCTGCCTTATGCATAGCCAGCACTTGTGCCCCTGCCTTATGCCTAGCCAGCATTTGTGCCCCTGCCTTATGCCTAGCCAGCACTTGTGCCCCTGCCTTATGCCTAGCCAGCACTTGTGCCCCTTCCTTATGCCTAGCCAGCACTTGTGCCCCTGCCTTATGCCTAGCCAGCACTTGTGCCCCTGCCTTATGCCTAGCCAGCACTTGTGCCCCTGCCTTATGCCTAGCCTGCACTTGTGCCCCTGCCTTATGCCTAGCCTGCACTTGTGCCCCTGCCTTATGCCTAGCCTGCACTTGTGCCCCTGCCTTATGCCTAGCCT
Organism: Ranitomeya imitator; assembly: GCF_032444005.1. NCBI lineage: Eukaryota > Metazoa > Chordata > Amphibia > Anura > Dendrobatidae > Ranitomeya > Ranitomeya imitator. The sequence goes on along the minus strand of NC_091282.1, from coordinate 561,912,021 downwards.
GCACTTGTGCCCCTGCCTTATGCCTAGCCTGCACTTGTGCCCCTGCCTTATGCCTAGCCTGCACTTGTGCCCCTGCCTTATGGCTAGCCCGCACTTGTGCCCCTGCCTTATGCCTAGCCCGCACGTGTGCCCCTGCCTTATGCCTAGCCCGCACGTGTGCCCCTGCCTTTTGCCTAGCCCGCACGTGTACCCCTGCCTTATGCCTAGCCAGCACTTGTGCCCCTGCCTTATGCCTAGCCAGCACTTGTGCCCCTGCCTTATGCCTAGCCAGCACCTGTGCCCCTGCCTTATGCCTAGCCAGCACCTGTGCCCCTGCCTTATGCCTAGCCAGCACCTGTGCCCCTGCCTTATGCCTAGCCCGCACCTGTGCCCCTGCCTTATGCCTAGCCCGCACTTGTGCCCCTGCCTTATGCCTAGCCCGCACTTGTGCCCCTGCCTTATGCCTAGCCCGCACTTGTGCCCCTGCCTTATGCCTAGCCCGCACTTGTGCCCCTGCCTTATGCCTAGCCCGCACTTGTGCCCCTGCCTTATGCCTAGCCAGCACTTGTGCCCCTGCCTTATGCCTAGCCAGCACTTGTGCCCCTGCCTTATGCCTAGCCAGCACTTGTGCCCCTGCCTTATGCCTAGCCAGCACTTGTGCCCCTGCCTTATGCCTAGCCAGCACTTGTGCCCCTGCCTTATGCCTAGCCAGCACTTGTGCCCCTGCCATATGCCTAGCCAGCACTTGTGCCCCTGCCTTATTCCTAGCCAGCACTTGTGCCCCTGCCTTATGCCTAGCCAGCACTTGTGCCCCTGCCTTATGCCTAGCCAGCACTTGTGCCCCTGCCTTATGCCTAGCCAGCACTTGTGCCCCTGCCTTATGCCTAGCCTGCACTTGTGCCCCTGCCTTATGCCTAGCCAGCACTTGTGACCCTACCTTATGCCTAGCCAGCACTTGTGCCACTGCCATATGCCTAGCCAGCACTTGTGCCCCTGCCTTATGCCTAGCCTGCACTTGTGCCCCTGCCTTATGCCTAGCCCGCACTTGTGCCCCTGCCTTATGCCTAGCCAGCACTTGTGCCCCTGCCTTATGCCTAGCCAGCACTTGTGCCCCTGCCTTATGCCTAGCCCGCACTTGTGCCCCTGCCTTATGCCTAGCCAGCACTTGTGCCCCTGCCTTATGCCTAGCCCGCACTTGTGCCCCTACCTTATGCCTAGCCCGCACTTGTGTCCCTGCCTTATGCCTAGCCAGCACTTGTGCCCCTGCCTTATGCCTAGCCAGCACTTGTGCCCCTGCCTTATGCCTAGCCAGCACTTGTGCCCCTGCCCTATGCCTAGCCAGCACTTGTGCCCCTGCCCTATGCCTAGCCAGCACTTGTGCCCCTGCCCTATGCCTAGCCAGCACTTGTGCCCCTGCCCTATGCCTAGCCAGCACTTGTGCCCCTGCCCTATGCCTAGCCAGCACTTGTGCCCCTGCCCTATGCCTAGCCAGCACTTGTGCCCCTGCCTTATGCCTAGCCAGCACTTGTGCCACTGCCTTATGCCTAGCCCGCACTTGTGCCCCTGCCTTATGCCTAGCCCGCACTTGTGCCCCTGCCTTATGCCTAGCCCGCACTTGTGCCCCTGCCTTATGCCTAGCCCGCACTTGTGCCCCTGCCTTATGCCTAGCCCGCACTTGTGCCCCTGCCTTATGCCTAGCCCGCACTTGTGCCCCTGCCTTATGCCTAGCCCGCACTTGTGCCCCTGCCTTGTGCCTAGCCCGCACTTGTGCCCCTGCCTTGTGCCTAGCCCGCACTTGTGCCCCTGCCTTAAGTCTAGCCCGCACTTGTGCCCCTGCCTTAAGCCTAGCCCGCACTTGTGCCCCTGCCTTATGCCTAGCCCGCTCTTGTGCCCCTGCCTTATGCCTAGCCAGCACTTGTGCCCCTGCCTTATGCCTAGCCAGCACTTGTGCCCCTGCCTTATGCCTAGCCAGCACTTGTGCCCCTGCCTTATGCCTAGCCAGCACTTGTGCCCCTGCCTTATGCCTAGCCAGCACTTGTGCCCCTGCCTTATGCCTAGCCAGCCCTTGTGCCCCTGCCTTATGCCTAGCCAGCCCTTGTGCCCCTGCCTTATGCCTAGCCAGCCCTTGTGCCCCTGCCTTATGCCTAGCCAACACTTGTGCCCCTGCCTTATGCCTAGCCAGCACTTGTGCCCCTGCCTTATGCCTAGCCAGCACTTGTGCCCCTGCCTTATGCCTAGCCAGCACCTGTGCCCCTGCCTTATGCCTAGCCAGCACCTGTGCCCCTGCCTTATGCCTAGCCCGCACTTGTGCCCCTGCCTTATGCCTAGCCCGCACATGTGCCCCTGCCTTATGCCTAGCCCGCACTTGTGCCCCTGCCTTATGCCTAGCCCGCACTTGTGCCCCTGCCTTATGCCTAGCCCGCACTTGTGCCCCTGCCTTATGCCTAGCCCGCACTTGTGCCCCTGCCTTATGCCTAGCCCGCACTTGTGCCCCTGCCTTATGCCTAGCCAGCACTTGTGCCCCTGCCTTATGCCTAGCCAGCACTTGTGCCCCTGCCTTATGCCTAGCCTGCACTTGTGCCCCTGCCTTATGCCTAGCCAGCACTTGTGCCCCTACCTTATGCCTAGCCAGCACTTGTGCCACTGCCATATGCCTAGCCAGGACTTGTGCCCCTGCCTTATTCCTAGCCAGCACTTGTGCCCCTGCCTTATGCCTAGCCAGCACTTGTGCCCCTGCCTTATGCCTAGCCAGCACTTGTGCCCCTGCCTTATGCCTAGCCCGCACTTGTGCCCCTGCCTTATGCCTAGCCAGCACTTGTGCCCCTGCCTTATGCCTAGCCAGCACTTGTGCCCTTGCCTTATGCCTAGCCTGCACGTGTGCCCCTGCCTTATGCCTATCCTGCAAGTGTGCCCCTGCCTTATGCCTAGCCGGCACTTGTGCCCCTGCCTTATGCCTAGCCGGCACGTGTGCCCCTGCCTTATGCCTAGCCTGCACGTGTGCCCCTGCCTTATGCCTAGCCTGCACGTGTGCCCCTGCCTTATGCCTAGCCTGCACTTGTGCCCCTGCCTTATGCCTAGCCTGCACTTGTGCCCCTGCCTTATGCCTAGCCTGCACTTGTGCCCCTTGCATTATTGTTTTTTGTCTTTAGCTTCATGTTGGTTATGCACACAGGGCAGGCTTTACGCTCTTCGCTCTTGTCCCGTCTGAATGCACATGCACGACTGTAATTGGGGACGAAGGCATTACCCATTTACGGAGGACAGACAAGATGTGCCTGGTCGCTTGGAGCATGGGAGTTATGGAGTGGCTCCGCACTGTACAACAAAGTACAGAGTAGAGGGGTGAAAGCTAGCTCTTCACCCCTAAGGGTGCCTATCCCTTTATGCAAAGAGTGCAAAGAGTTAGCCGTATGCCTTATGTGTAGCCATCACTTGTGCCCCTGCCTTAAGCCTAGCCTGCATAGGTGCCCCTGCCTTATGCCTAGCTTGCACTTGTGCCTCTGCCTTATGCCTAGCCAGCACTTGTGCCCCTGCATTATGCCTAGCCAGCACTTGTGCCCCTGAATTATGCCTAGCCAGCACTTGTGCCCCTGCCTTATGCCTAGCCAGCACTTGTGCCCCTGCCTTATGCCTAGCCAGCACTTGTGCCCCTGCCTTATGCCTAGCCAGCACTTGTGCCCCTGCCTTATGCCTAGCCAGCACTTGTGCCCCTGCCTTATGCCTAGCCAGCACTTGTGCCCCTGCCTTATGCCTAGCCAGCACTTGTGCCCCTGCCCTATGCCTAGCCAGCACTTGTCCTCCTGCCCTATGCCTAGCCAGCACTTGTGCCCCTGCCTTATGCCTAGCCAGCACTTGTGCCCCTGCCTTATGCCTAGCCCGCACTTGTGCCCCTGCCTTATGCCTAGCCCGCACTTGTGCCCCTGCCTTATGCCTAGCCCGCACTTGTGCCCCTGCCTTATGCCTAGCCCGCACTTGTGCCCCTGCCTTATGCCTAGCCCGCACTTGTGCCCCTGCCTTATGCCTAGCCCGCACTTGTGCCCCTGCCTTATGCCTAGCCCGCACTTGTGCCCCTGCCTTATGCCTAGCCCGCACTTGTGCCCCTGCCTTATGCCTAGCCCGCACTTGTGCCCCTGCCTTATGCCTAGCCCGCACTTGTGCCCCTGCCTTATGCCTAGCCTGCACTTGTGCCCCTGCCTTATGCCTAGCCTGCACTTGTGCCCCTGCCTTATGCCTAGCCTGCACTTGTGACCCTGCCTTATGCCTAGCCTGCACTTGTGCCCCTGCCTTATGCCTAGCCTGCACTTGTGCCCCTGCCTTATGCCTAGCCAGCACTTGTGCCCCTGCATTATGCCTAGCCAGCACTTGTGCCCCTGCCTTATGCCTAGCCAGCACTTGTGCCCCTGCCTTATGTCTAGCCAGCACTTCTGCCCCTGCCTTATGCCTAGCCAGCACTTGTGCCCCTGCCTTATGCCTAGCCAGCACTTGTGCCCCTGCCTTATGCCTAGCCCGCACTTGTGCCCCTGCCTTATGCCTAGCCCGCACTTGTGCCCCTGCCTTATGCCTAGCCCGCACTTGTGCCCCTGCCTTATGCCTAGCCCGCACTTGTGCCCCTGCCTTATGCCTAGCCTGCACTTGTGCCCCTGCCTTATGCCTAGCCTGCACTTGTGCCCCTTGCATTATTGTTTTTTTGTCTTTAGCTTCATGTTGGTTATGCACACAGGGCAGGCTTTACGCTCTTCGCTCTTGTCCCGTCTGAATGCACATGCACGACTGTAATTGGGGACGAAGGCATTACCCATTTACGGAGGACAGACAAGATGTGCCTGGTCGCTTGGAGCATGGGAGTTATGGAGTGGCTCCGCACTGTACAACAAAGTACAGAGTAGAGGGGTGAAAGCTAGCTCTTCACCCCTAAGGGTGCCTATCCCTTTATGCAAAGAGTGCAAAGAGTTAGCCGTATGCCTTATATGTAGCCATCACTTGTGCCCCTGCCTTAAGCCTAGCCTGCATAGGTGCCCCTGCCTTATGCCTAGCTTGCACTTGTGCCTCTGCCTTATGCCTAGCCAGCACTTGTGCCCCTGCATTATGCCTAGCCAGCACTTGTGCCCCTGAATTATGCCTAGCCAGCACTTGTGCCCCTGCCTTATGCCTAGTCAGCACTTGTGCCCCTGCCTTATGCCTAGCCAGCACTTGTGCCCCTGCCTTATGCCAAGCCAGCACTTGTGCCCCTGCCTTATGCCTAGCCAGCACTTGTGCCCCTGCCTTATGCCTAGCCAGCACTTGTGCCCCTGCCTTATGCCTAGCCAGCACTTGTGCCCCTGCCTTATGCCTAGCCAGCACTTGTGCCCCTGCCTTATGCCTAGCCAGCACTTGTGCCCCTGCCCTATGCCTAGCCAGCACTTGTCCTCCTGCCCTATGCCTAGCCAGCACTTGTGCCCCTGCCTTATGCCTAGCCAGCACTTGTGCCCCTGCCTTATGCCTAGCCCGCACTTGTGCCCCTGCCTTATGCCTAGCCCGCACTTGTGCCCCTGCCTTATGCCTAGCCAGCACTTGTGCCCCTGCCTTATGCCTAGCCCGCACTTGTGCCCTTGCCTTATGCCTAGCCCGCACTTGTGCCCCTGCCTTATGCCTAGCCAGCACTTGTGCCCCTGCCTTATGCCTAGCCAGCACTTGTGCCACTGCCATATGCCTAGCCAGCACTTGTGCCCCTGCCTTATGCCTAGCCAGGACTTGTGCCCCTGCCTTATGCCTAGCCAGCACTTGTGCCCCTGCCTTATGCCTAGCCAGCACTTGTGCCCCTGCCTTATGCCTAGCCAGCACTTGTGCCCCTGCCTTATGCCTAGCCAGCACTTGTGCCCCTGCCCTATGCCTAGCCAGCACTTGTGCCCCTGCCCTATGCCTAGCCAGCACTTGTGCCCCTGCCTTATGCCTAGCCAGCACTTGTGCCCCTGCCTTATGCCTAGCCAGCACTTGTGCCCCTGCCTTATGCCTAGCCAGTACTTGTGCCCCTGCCTTATGCCTAGCCAGCACTTGTGCCCCTGCCTTATGCCTAGCCAGCACTTGTGCCCCTGCCTTATGCCTAGCCAGCACTTGTGCCCCTGCCTTATGCCTAGCCTGCACGTGTGCCCCTGCCTTATGCCTATCCTGCAAGTGTGCCCCTGCCTTATGCCTAGCCGGCACTTGTGCCCCTGCCTTATGCCTAGCCGGCACGTGTGCCCCTGCCTTATGCCTAGCCTGCACGTGTGCCCCTGCCTTATGCCTAGCCTGCACTTGTGCCCCTGCCTTATGCCTAGTCTGCACTTGTGCCCCTGCCTTATGCCTAGCCTGCACTTGTGCCCCTGCCTTATGCCTAGCCTGCACTTGTGCCCCTGCCTTATGCCTAGCCTGCACTTGTGCCCCTTGCATTATTGTTTTTTTGTCTTTAGCTTCATGTTGGTTATGCACACAGGGCAGGCTTTACGCTCTTCGCTCTTGTCCCGTCTGAATGCACATGCACGACTGTAATTGGGGACGAAAGCATTACCCATTTACGGAGGACAGAAAAGATGTGCCTGGTCGCTTGGAGCATGGGGGTTATGGAGTGGCTCCGCACTGTACAACAAAGTACAGAGTAGAGGGGTGAAAGCTAGCTCTTCACCCCTAAGGGTGCCTATCCCTTTATGCAAAGAGTGCAAAGAGTTAGCCGTATGCCTTATGTGTAGCCATCACTTGTGCCCCTGCCTTAAGCCTAGCCTGCATAGGTGCCCCTGCCTTATGCCTAGCTTGCACTTGTGCCTCTGCCTTATGCCTAGCCAGCACTTGTGCCCCTGCATTATGCCTAGCCAGCACTTGTGCCCCTGAATTATGCCAAGCCAGCACTTGTGCCCCTGCCTTATGCCTAGCCAGCACTTGTGCCCCTGCCTTATGCCTAGCCAGCACTTGTGCCCCTGCCTTATGCCTAGCCAGCACTTGTGCCCCTGCCTTATGCCTAGCCAGCACTTGTGCCCCTGCCTTATGCCTAGCCAGCACTTGTGCCCCTGCCCTATGCCTAGCCAGCACTTGTCCTCCTGCCCTATGCCTAGCCAGCACTTGTGCCCCTGCCTTATGCCTAGCCAGCACTTGTGCCCCTGCCTTATGCCTAGCCAGCACTTGTGCCCCTGCCTTATGCCTAGCCCGCACTTGTGCCCCTGCCTTATGCCTAGCCCGCACTTGTGCCCCTGCCTTATGCCTATCCCGCACTTGTGCCCCTGCCTTATGCCTAGCCCGCACTTGTGCCCCTGCCTTATGCCTAGCCTGCACTTGTGCCCCTGCCTTATGCCTAGCCCGCACTTGTGCCCCTGCCTTATGCCTAGCCCGCACTTGTGCCCCTGCCTTATGCCTAGCCCGCACTTGTGCCCCTGCCTTATGCCTAGCCAGCACTTGTGCCCCTGCCTTATGCCTAGCCAGCACTTGTGCCCCTGCCTTATGCCTAGCCAGCACTTGTGCCCCTGCCTTATGCCTAGCCAGCACTTGCGCCCCTGCCTTATGCCTAGCCAGCACTTGTGCCCCTGCCTTATGCCTAGCCAGCACTTGTGCCCCTGCCTTATGCCTAGCCAGCACTTGTGCCCCTGCCTTATGCCTAGCCAGCACTTGTGCCCCTGCCTTATGCCTAGCCAGCACTTGTGCCCCTGCCTTATGCCTAGCCAGCACTTGTGCCCCTGCCTTATGCCTAGCCAGCACTTGTGCCCCTGCCTTATGCCTAGCCAGCACTTGTGCCCCTGCCTTATGCCTAGCCAGCACTTGTGCCCCTGCCTTATGCCTAGCCAGCACTTGTGCCCCTGCCTTATGCCTAGCCTGCACGTGTGCCCCTGCCTTATGCCTATCCTGCAAGTGTGCCCCTGCCTTATGCCTAGCCGGCACTTGTGCCCCTGCCTTATGCCTAGCCGGCACGTCTGCCCCTGCCTTATGCCTAGCCTGCACGTGTGCCCCTGCCTTATGCCTAGCCTGCACTTGTGCCCCTGCCTTATGCCTAGCCTGCACTTGTGCCCCTGCCTTATGCCTAGCCTGCACTTGTGCCCCTGCCTTATGCCTAGCCTGCACTTGTGCCCCTGCCTTATGCCTAGCCTGCACTTGTGCCCCTGCCTTATGCCTAGCCTGCACTTGTGCCCCTGCCTTATGCCTAGCCTGCACTTGTGCCCCTTGCATTATTGTTTTTTTGTCTTTAGCTTCATGTTGGTTATGCACACAGGGCAGGCTTTACGCTCTTCGCTCTTGTCCCGTCTGAATGCACATGCACGACTGTAATTGGGGACGAAGGCATTACCCATTTACGGAGGACAGACAAGATGTGCCTGGTCGCTTGGAGCATGGGGGTTATGGAGTGGCTCCGCACTGTACAACAAAGTACAGAGTAGAGGGGTGAAAGCTAGCTCTTCACCCCTAAGGGTGCCTATCCCTTTATGCAAAGAGTGCAAAGAGTTAGCCGTATGCCTTATGTGTAGCCATCACTTGTGCCCCTGCCTTAAGCCTAGCCTGCATAGGTGCCCCTGCCTTATGCCTAGCTTGCACTTGTGCCCCTGCCTTATGCCTAGCTTGCACTTGTGCCCCTGCATTATGCCTAGCCAGTACTTGTGCCCCTGAATTATGCCTAGCCAGCACTTGTGCCCCTGCCTTATGCCTAGCCAGCACTTGTGCCCCTGCCTTATGCCTAGCCAGCACTTGTGCCCCTGCCTTATGCCTTGCCAGCACTTGTGCCCCTGCCTTATGCCTAGCCAGCACTTGTGCCCCTGCCTTATGCCTAGCCAGCACTTGTGCCCCTGCCCTATGCCTAGCCAGCACTTGTCCTCCTGCCCTATGCCTAGCCAGCACTTGTGCCCCTGCCTTATGCCTAGCCAGCACTTGTGCCCCTGCCTTATGCCTAGCCCGCACTTGTGCCCCTGCCTTATGCCTAGCCCGCACTTGTGCCCCTGCCTTATGCCTAGCCCGCACTTGTGCCCCTGCCTTATGCCTAGCCCGCACTTGTGCCCCTGCCTTATGCCTAGCCCGCACTTGTGCCCCTGCCTTATGCCTAGCCCGCACTTGTGCCCCTGCCTTATGCCTAGCCCGCACTTGTGCCCCTGCCTTATGCCTAGCCCGCACTTGTGCCTCTGTCTTATGCCTAGCCTGCACTTGTGCCCCTGCCTTATGCCCAGCCTGCACTTGTGACCCTGCCTTATGCCTAGCCTGCACTTGTACCCCTGCCTTATGCCTAGCCTGCACTTGTGCCCCTGCCTTATGCCTAGCCAGCGCTTGTGCCCCTGCCTTATGCCTAGCCAGCGCTTGTGCCCCTGCCTTATGCCTAGCCAGCGCTTGTGCCCCTGCCTTATGCCTAGCCAGCACTTGTGCCCCTGCCTTATGTCTAGCCAGCACTTGTGCCCCTGACTTATGCCTAGCCAGCACTTGTGCCCCTGCCTTATGCCTAGCCTGCACTTGTGCCCCTGCCTTATGCCTAGCCTGCACTTGTGACCCTGCCTTATGCCTAGCCTGCACTTGTGCCCCTGCCTTATGCCTAGCCAGCACTTGTGCCCCTGCCTTATGCCTAGCCAGCACTTGTGCCCCTGCCTTATGCCTAGCCAGCATTTGTGCCCCTGCCTTATGCCTAGCCAGCATTTGTGCCCCTGCCTTATGCCTAGCCAGCACTTGTGCCCCTGCCCTATGCCTAGCCAGCACTTGTGCCCCTGCCCTATGCCTAGCCAGCACTTGTGCCCCTGCCCTATGCCTAGCCAGCACTTGTGCCCCTGCCTTATGCCTAGCCAGCACTTGTGCCCCTGCATTATGCCTAGCCAGCACTTGTGCCCCTGAATTATGCCTAGCCAGCACTTGTGCCCCTGCCTTATGCCTAGCCAGCACTTGTGCCCCTGCCTTATGCCTAGCCAGCACTTGTGCCCCTGCCTTATGCCTAGCCAGCACTTGTGCCCCTGCCTTATGCCTAGCCAGCACTTGTGCCCCTGCCCTATGCCTAGCCAGCACTTGTCCTCCTGCCCTATGCCTAGCCAGCACTTGTGCCCCTGCCTTATGCCTAGCCCGCACTTGTGCCCCTGCCTTATGCCTAGCCCGCACTTGTGCCCCTGCCTTATGCCTAGCCCGCACTTGTGCCCCTGCCTTATGCCTAGCCCGCACTTGTGCCCCTGCCTTATGCCTAGCCCGCACTTGTGCCCCTGCCTTATGCCTAGCCCGCACTTGTGCCCCTGCCTTATGCCTAGCCCGCACTTGTGCCCCTGCCTTATGCCTAGCCCGCACTTGTGCCCCTGCCTTATGCCTAGCCCGCACTTGTGCCCCTGCCTTATGCCTAGCCAGCACTTGTGCCCCTGCCTTATGCCTAGCCAGCATTTGTGCCCCTGCCTTATGCCTAGCCAGCACTTGTGCCCCTGCCTTATGCCTAGCCAGCACTTGTGCCCCTGCCTTATGCCTAGCCTGCACGTGTGCCCCTGCCTTATGCCTATCCTGCAAGTGTGCCCCTGCCTTATGCCTAGCCGGCACTTGTGCCCCTGCCTTATGCCTAGCCTGCACGTGTGCCCCTGCCTTATGCCTAGCCTGCACTTGTGCCCCTGCCTTATGCCTAGCCTGCACTTGTGCCCCTGCCTTATGCCTAGCCTGCACTTGTGCCCCTGCCTTATGCCTAGCCTGCACTTGTGCCCCTGCCTTATGCCTAGCCTGCACTTGTGCCCCTGCCTTATGCCTAGCCTGCACTTGTGCCCCTGCCTTATGCCTAGCCTGCACGTGTGCCCCTGCCTTATGCCTATCCTGCAAGTGTGCCCCTGCCTTATGCCTATCCTGCAAGTGTGCCCCTGCCTTATGCCTAGCCAGCACTTGTGCCCCTGCCTTATGCCTAGCCAGCACTTGTGCCCCTGCCTTATGCCTTGCCAGCACTTGTGCCCCTGCCTTATGCCTAGCCAGCACTTGTGCCCCTGCCTTATGCCTAGCCAGCACTTGTGCCCCTGCCCTATGCCTAGCCAGCACTTGTCCTCCTGCCCTATGCCTAGCCAGCACTTGTGCCCCTGCCTTATGCCTAGCCAGCACTTGTGCCCCTGCCTTATGCCTAGCCCGCACTTGTGCCCCTGCCTTATGCCTAGCCCGCACTTGTGCCCCTGCCTTATGCCTAGCCCGCACTTGTGCCCCTGCCTTATGCCTAGCCCGCACTTGTGCCCCTGCCTTATGCCTAGCCCGCACTTGTGCCCCTGCCTTATGCCTAGCCCGCACTTGTGCCCCTGCCTTATGCCTAGCCCGCACTTGTGCCCCTGCCTTATGCCTAGCCCGCACTTGTGCCTCTGTCTTATGCCTAGCCTGCACTTGTGCCCCTGCCTTATGCCCAGCCTGCACTTGTGACCCTGCCTTATGCCTAGCCTGCACTTGTGCCCCTGCCTTATGCCTAGCCTGCCCTTGTGCCCCTGCCTTATGCCTAGCCAGCGCTTGTGCCCCTGCCTTATGCCTAGCCAGCGCTTGTGCCCCTGCCTTATGCCTAGCCAGCGCTTGTGCCCCTGCCTTATGCCTAGCCAGCACTTGTGCCCCTGCCTTATGTCTAGCCAGCACTTGTGCCCCTGCCTTATGCCTAGCCAGCACTTGTGCCCCTGCCTTATGCCTAGCCTGCACTTGTGCCCCTGCCTTATGCCTAGCCTGCACTTGTGACCCTGCCTTATGCCTAGCCTGCACTTGTGCCCCTGCCTTATGCCTAGCCAGCACTTGTGCCCCTGCCTTATGCCTAGCCAGCACTTGTGCCCCTGCCTTATGCCTAGCCAGCACTTGTGCCCCTGCCTTATGCCTAGCCAGCACTTGTGCCCCTGCCTTATGCCTAGCCAGCACTTGTGCCCCTGCCTTATGCCTAGCCAGCACTTGTGCCCCTGCCCTATGCCTAGCCAGCACTTGTGCCCCTGCCCTATGCCTAGCCAGCACTTGTGCCCCTGCCCTATGCCTAGCCAGCACTTGTGCCCCTGCCTTATGCCTAGCCAGCACTTGTGCCCCTGCATTATGCCTAGCCAGCACTTGTGCCCCTGAATTATGCCTAGCCAGCACTTGTGCCCCTGCCTTATGCCTAGCCAGCACTTGTGCCCCTGCCTTATGCCTAGCCAGCACTTGTGCCCCTGCCTTATGCCTAGCCAGCACTTGTGCCCCTGCCTTATGCCTAGCCAGCACTTGTGCCCCTGCCCTATGCCTAGCCAGCACTTGTCCTCCTGCCCTATGCCTAGCCAGCACTTGTGCCCCTGCCTTATGCCTAGCCAGCACTTGTGCCCCTGCCTTATGCCTAGCCCGCACTTGTGCCCCTGCCTTATGCCTAGCCCGCACTTGTGCCCCTGCCTTATGCCTAGCCCGCACTTGTGCCCCTGCCTTATGCCTAGCCCGCACTTGTGCCCCTGCCTTATGCCTAGCCCGCACTTGTGCCCCTGCCTTATGCCTAGCCCGCACTTGTGCCCCTGCCTTATGCCTAGCCCGCACTTGTGCCCCTGCCTTATGCCTAGCCCGCACTTGTGCCCCTGCCTTATGCCTAGCCAGCACTTGTGCCCCTGCCTTATGCCTAGCCAGCATTTGTGCCCCTGCCTTATGCCTAGCCAGCACTTGTGCCCCTGCCTTATGCCTAGCCAGCACTTGTGCCCCTGCCTTATGCCTAGCCTGCACGTGTGCCCCTGCCTTATGCCTATCCTGCAAGTGTGCCCCTGCCTTATGCCTAGCCGGCACTTGTGCCCCTGCCTTATGCCTAGCCTGCACGTGTGCCCCTGCCTTATGCCTAGCCTGCACTTGTGCCCCTGCCTTATGCCTAGCCTGCACTTGTGCCCCTGCCTTATGCCTAGCCTGCACTTGTGCCCCTGCCTTATGCCTAGCCTGCACTTGTGCCCCTGCCTTATGCCTAGCCTGCACTTGTGCCCCTGCCTTATGCCTAGCCTGCACTTGTGCCCCTTGCATTATTATTTTTTTGTCTTTAGCTTCTTGTTGGTTATGCACACAGGGCAGGCTTTACGCTCTTCGCTCTTGTCCCGTCTGAATGCACATGCACGACTGTAATTGGGGACGAAGGCATTACCCATTTACGGAGGACAGACAAGATGTGCCTGGTCGCTTGGAGCATGGGGGTTATGGAGTGGCTCCGCACTGTACAACAAAGTACAGAGTAGAGGGGTGAAAGCTAGCTCTTCACCCCTAAGGGTGCCTATCCCTTTATGCAAAAAGTGCAAAGAGTTAGCCGTATGCCTTATGTGTAGCCATCACTTGTGCCCCTGCCTTAAGCCTAGCCTGCATAGGTGCCCCTGCCTTATGCCTAGCTTGCACTTGTGCCTCTGCCTTATGCCTAGCCAGCACTTGTGCCCCTGCATTATGCCTAGCCAGCACTTGTGCCCCTGCCTTATGCCTAGCCAGCACTTGTGCCCCTGCCTTATGCCTAGCCAGCACTTGTGCCCCTGCCTTATGCCTAGCCAGCACTTGTGCCCCTGCCTTATGCCTAGCCAGCACTTGTGCCCCTGCCTTATGCCTAGCCAGCACTTGTGCCCCTGCCTTATGCCTAGCCAGCACTTGTGCCCCTGCCCTATGCCTAGCCAGCACTTGTCCTCAAGCCCTATGCCTAGCCAGCACTTGTGCCCCTGCCTTATGCCTAGCCAGCACTTGTGCCCCTGCCTTATGCCTAGCCCGCACTTGTGCCCCTGCCTTATGCCTAGCCCGCACTTGTGCCCCTGCCTTATGCCTAGCCCGCACTTGTGCCCCTGCCTTATGCCTAGCCCGCACTTGTGCCCCTGCCTTATGCCTAGCCCGCACTTGTGCCCCTGCCTTATGCCTAGCCCGCACTTGTGCCCCTGCCTTATGCCTAGCCCGCACTTGTGCCCCTGCCTTATGCCTAGCCCGCACTTGTGCCCCTGCCTTATGCCTAGCCCGCACTTGTGCCTCTGCCTTATGCCTAGCCCGCACTTGTGCCCCTGCCTTATGCCTAGCCCGCACTTGTGACCCTGCCTTATGCCTAGCCCGCACTTGTACCCCTGCCTTATGCCTAGCCCGCACTTGTGCCCCTGCCTTATGCCTAGCCAGCACTTGTGCCCCTGCCTTATGCCTAGCCAGCACTTGTGCCCCTGCCTTATGTCTAGCCAGCACTTGTGCCCCTGCCTTATGCCTAGCCAGCACTTGTGCCCCTGCCTTATGCCTAGCCAGCACTTGTGCCCCTGCGTTATGCCTAGCCAGCACTTGTGCCCCTGCCCTATGCCTAGCCAGCACTTGTGCCCCTGCCCTATGCCTAGCCAGCACTTGTGCCCCTGCCCTATGCCTAGCCAGCACTTGTGCCCCTGCCCTATGCCTAGCCAGCACTTGTGCCCCTGCCCTATGCCTAGCCAGCACTTGTGCCACTGCCTTATGCCTAGCCCGCACTTGTGCCCCTGCCTTATGCCTAGCCCGCACTTGTGCCCCTGCCTTATGCCTAGCCCGCACTTGTGCCCCTGCCTTATGCCTAGCCCGCACTTGTGCCCCTGCCTTATGCCTAGCCCGCACTTGTGCCTCTGCCTTATGCCTAGCCCGCACTTGTGCCCCTGCCTTATGCCTAGCCCGCACTTGTGACCCTGCCTTATGCCTAGCCCGCACTTGTACCCCTGCCTTATGCCTAGCCCGCACTTGTGCCCCTGCCTTATGCCTAGCCAGCACTTGTGCCCCTGCCTTATGCCTAGCCAGCACTTGTGCCCCTGCCTTATGTCTAGCCAGCACTTGTGCCCCTGCCTTATGCCTAGCCAGCACTTGTGCCCCTGCCTTATGCCTAGCCAGCACTTGTGCCCCTGCGTTATGCCTAGCCAGCACTTGTGCCCCTGCCCTATGCCTAGCCAGCACTTGTGCCCCTGCCCTATGCCTAGCCAGCACTTGTGCCCCTGCCCTATGCCTAGCCAGCACTTGTGCCCCTGCCCTATGCCTAGCCAGCACTTGTGCCCCTGCCCTATGCCTAGCCAGCACTTGTGCCACTGCCTTATGCCTAGCCCGCACTTGTGCCCCTGCCTTATGCCTAGCCCGCACTTGTGCCCCTGCCTTATGCCTAGCCCGCACTTGTGCCCCTGCCTTATGCCTAGCCCGCACTTGTGCCCCTGCCTTATGCCTAGCCCGCACTTGTGCCCCTGCCTTATGCCTAGCCCGCACTTGTGCCCCTGCCTTATGCCTAGCCCGCACTTGTGCCCCTGCCTTATGCCTAGCCCGCACTTGTGCCCCTGCCTTATGCCTAGCCCGCACTTGTGCCCCTGCCTTATGCCTAGCCCGCACTTGTGCCCCTGCCTTAAGTCTAGCCCGCACTTGTGCCCCTGCCTTAAGCCTAGCCCGCACTTGTGCCCCTGCCTTATGCCTAGCCCGCTCTTGTGCCCCTGCCGTATGCCTAGCCAGCACTTGTGCCCCTGCCTTATGCCTAGCCCGCACTTGTGCCCCTGCCTTATGCCTAGCCAGCACTTGTGCCCCTGCCTTATGCCTAGCCAGCACTTGTGCCCCTGCCTTATGCCTAGCCAGCACTTGTGCCCCTGCCTTATGCCTAGCCAGCACTTGTGCCCCTGCCTTATGCCTAGCCAGCACTTGTGCCCCTGCCTTATGCCTAGCCAGCACTTGTGCCCCTGCATTATGCCTAGCCAGCACTTGTGCCCCTGCCTTATGCCTAGCCAGCCCTTGTGCCCCTGCCTTATGCCTAGCCAGCGCTTGTGCCCCTGCCTTATGCCTAGCCAGCACTTGTGCCCCTGCCTTATGCCTAGCCAGCACTTGTGCCCCTGCCTTATGCCTAGCCAGCACCTGTGCCCCTGCCTTATGCCTAGCCAGCACCTGTGCCCCTGCCTTATGCCTAGTCCGCACCTGTGCCCCTGCCTTATGCCTAGCCCGCACCTGTGCCCCTGCCTTATGCCTAGCCCGCACTTGTGCCCCTGCCTTATGCCTAGCCCGCACTTGTGCCCCTGCCTTATGCCTAGCCCGCACTTGTGCCCCTGCCTTATGCCTAGCCCGCACTTGTGCCCCTGCCTTATGCCTAGCCAGCACTTGTGCCCCTGCCTTATGCCTAGCCAGCACTTGTGCCCCTGCCTTATGCCTAGCCAGCACTTGTGCCCCTGCCTTATGCCTAGCCAGCACTTGTGCCCCTGCCTTATGCCTAGCCAGCACTTGTGCCCCTGCCTTATGCCTAGCCAGCACTTGTGCCCCTGCCATATGCCTAGCCAGCACTTGTGCCCCTGCCTTATTCCTAGCCAGCACTTGTGCCCCTGCCTTATGCCTAGCCAGCACTTGTGCCCCTGCCTTATGCCTAGCCAGCACTTGTGCCCCTGCCTTATGCCTAGCCAGCACTTGTGCCCCTGCCTTATGCCTAGCCAGCACTTGTGCCCCTGCCTTATGCCTAGCCAGCACTTGTGCCCCTACCTTATGCCTAGCCAGCACTTGTGCCACTGCCATATGCCTAGCCAGCACTTGTGCCCCTGCCTTATGCCTAGCCAGGACTTGTGCCCCTGCCTTATGCCTAGTCAGCACTTGTGCCCCTGCCTTATGCCTAGCCAGCACTTGTGCCCCTGCCTTATGCCTAGCCAGCACTTGTGCCCCTGCCTTATGCCTAGCCAGCACTTGTGCCCCTGCCCTATGCCTAGCCAGCACTTGTGCCCCTGCCCTATGCCTAGCCAGCACTTGTGCCCCTGCCTTATGCCTACCAAGCACTTGTGCCCCTGCCTTATGCCTAGCCAGCACTTGTGCCCCTGCCTTATGCCTAGCCAGCACTTGTGCCCCTGCCTTATGCCTAGCCAGCACTTGTGCCCCTGCCTTATGCCTAGCCAGCACTTGTGCCCCTGCCTTATGCCTAGCCAGCACTTGTGCACCTGCCTTATGCCTAGCCAGCAGTTGTGCCCCTGCCTTATGCCTAGCCTGCACGTGTGCCCCTGCCTTATGCCTATCCTGCAAGTGTGCCCCTGCCTTATGCCTAGCCGGCACTTGTGCCCCTGCCTTATGCCTAGCCGGCACGTGTGCCCCTGCCTTATGCCTAGCCGGCACGTGTGCCCCTGCCTTATGCCTAGCCTGCACGTGTGCCCCTGCCTTATGCCTAGCCTGCACTTGTGCCCCTGCCTTATGCCTAGCCTGCACTTGTGCCCCTGCCTTATGCCTAGCCTGCACTTGTGCCCCTGCCTTATGCCTAGCCTGCACTTGTGCCCCTGCCTTATGCCTAGCCTGCACTTGTGCCCCTTGCATTATTGTTTTTTTGTCTTTAGCTTCATGTTGGTTATGCACACAGGGCAGGCTTTACGCTCTTCGCTCTTGTCCCGTCTGAATGCACATGCACGACTGTAATTGGGGACGAAGGCATTACCCATTTACGGAGGACAGACAAGATGTGCCTGGTCGCTTGGAGCATGGGGGTTATGGAGTGGCTCCGCACTGTACAACAAAGTACAGAGTAGAGGGGTGAAAGCTAGCTCTTCACCCCTAAGGGTGCCTATCCCTTTATGCAAAGAGTGCAAAGAGTTAGCCGTATGCCTTATGTGTAGCCATCACTTGTGCCCCTGCCTTAAGCCTAGCCTGCATAGGTGCCCCTGCCTTATGCCTAGCTTGCACTTGTGCCTCTGCCTTATGCCTAGCCAGCACTTGTGCCCCTGCATTATGCCTAGCCAGCACTTGTGCCCCTGAATTATGCCTAGCCAGCACTTGTGCCCCTGCCTTATGCCTAGCCAGCACTTGTGCCCCTGCCTTATGCCTAGCCAGCACTTGTGCCCCTGCCTTATGCCTAGCCAGCACTTGTGCCCCTGCCTTATGCCTAGCCAGCACTTGTGCCCCTGCCTTATGCCTAGCCAGCACTTGTGCCCCTGCCCTATGCCTAGCCAGCACTTGTCCTCCTGCCCTATGCCTAGCCAGCACTTGTGCCCCTGCCTTATGCCTAGCCAGCACTTGTGCCCCTGCCTTATGCCTAGCCCGCACTTGTGCCCCTGCCTTATGCCTAGCCCGCACTTGTGCCCCTGCCTTATGCCTAGCCCGCACTTGTGCCCCTGCCTTATGCCTAGCCCGCACTTGTGCCCCTGCCTTATGCCTAGCCCGCACTTGTGCCCCTGCCTTATGCCTAGCCCGCACTTGTGCCCCTGCCTTATGCCTAGCCCGCACTTGTGCCCCTGCCTTATGCCTAGCCAGCACTTGTGCCCCTGCCTTATGCCTAGCCAGCACTTGTGCCCCTGCCTTATGCCTAGCCTGCACTTGTGCCACTGCCTTATGCCTAGCCAGCACTTGTGCCCCTGCCTTATGCCTAGCCAGCACTTGTGCCCCTGCCTTATGCCTAGCCAGCACTTGAGCCCCTGCCTTATGCCTAGCCAGCACTTGTGCCCCTGCCTTATGCCTAGCCAGCACTTGTGCCCCTGCCTTATGCCTAGCCCGCACTTGTGCCCCTGCCTTATGCCTAGCCCGCACTTGTGCCCCTGCCTTATGGCTAGCCCGCACTTGTGTCCCTGCCTTATGCCTAGCCCGCACTTGTGCCCCTGCCTTATGCCTAGCCCGCACTTGTGCCCCTGCCTTATGCCTAGCCCGCACTTGTGCCCCTGCCTTATGCCTAGCCCGCACTTGTGCCCCTGCCTTATGCCTAGCCCGCACATGTGCCCCTGCCTTATGCCTAGCCCGCACTTGTGCCCCTGCCTTATGCCTAGCCCGCACTTTTGCCCCTGCCTTATGCCTAGCCAGCACTTGTGCCCCTGCCTTATGCCTAGCCAGCACTTGTGCCCATGCCTTATGCCTAGCCAGCACTTGTGCCCCTGCCTTATGCCTAGCCAGCACTTGTGCCCCTGCCTTATGCCTAGCCAGCACTTGTGCCCCTGCCTTATGCCTAGCCAGCACTTGTGCCCCTGCCTTATGCCTAGCCAGCACTTGTGCCCCTGCCTTATGCCTAGCCAGCACTTGTGCCCCTGCCTTATGCCTAGCCAGCACTTGTGCCCCTGCCTTATGCCTAGCCAGCACTTGTGCCCCTGCCTTATGCCTAGCCAGCACTTGTGCCCCTGCCTTATGCCTAGCCAGCACTTGTGCCCCTGCCTTATGCCTAGCCAGCACTTGTGCCCCTGCCTTATGCCTAGCCAGCACTTGTGCCCCTGCCTTATGCCTAGCCAGCACTTGTGCCCCTGCCTTATGCCTAGCCTGCACTTGTGCCACTGCCTTATGCCTAGCCAGCACTTGTGCCCCTGCCTTATGCCTAGCCTGCACGTGTGCCCCTGCCTTATGCCTAGCCTGCACGTGTGCCCCTGCCTTATGCCTAGCCAGCACTTGTGCCCCTGCCTTATGCCTAGCCTGCACGTGTGCCCCTGCCTTATGCCTAGCCTGCACGTGTGCCCCTGCCTTATGCCTAGCCTGCACGTGTGCCCCTGCCTTATGCCTAGCCTGCACTTGTGCCCCTGCCTTATGCCTAGCCTGCACTTGTGCCCCTGCCTTATGCCTAGCCTGCACTTGTGCCCCTGCCTTATGCCTAGCCTGCACTTGTGCCCCTGCCTTATGCCTAGCCTGCACTTGTGCCCCTGCCTTATGCCTAGCCTGCACTTGTGCCCCTTGCATTATTGTTTTTTTGTCTTTAGCTTCATGTTGGTTATGCACACAGGGCAGGCTTTACGCTCTTCGCTCTTGTCCCGTCTGAATGCACATGCACGACTGTAATTGGGGACGTATTCATTACCCATTTACGGAGGACAGACAAGATGTGTCTGGTCGCTTGGAGCATGGGGGTTATGGGGTGGCTCCGCACTGTACAACAAAGTACAGAGTAGAGGGGTGAAAGCTAGCTCTTCACCCCTAAGGGTGCCTATCCCTTTATGCAAAGAGTGCAAAGAGTTAGCCGTATGCCTTATGTGTAGCCATCACTTGTGCCCCTGCTTTAAGCCTAGCCTGCATAGGTGCCCCTGCCTTATGCCTAGCTTGCACTTGTGCCTCTGCCTTATGCCTAGCCAGCACTTGTGCCCCTGCATTATGCCTAGCCAGCACTTGTGCCCCTGAATTATGCCTAGCCAGCACTTGTGCCCCTGCCTTATGCCTAGCCAGCACTTGTGCCCCTGCCTTATGCCTAGCCAGCACTTGTGCCCCTGCCTTATGCCTATCCAGCACTTGTGCCCCTGCCTTATGCATAGCCAGCACTTGTGCCCCTGCCTTATGCCTAGCCAGCCCTTGTGCCCCTGCCTTATGCCTAGCCAGCACTTGTGCCCCTGCCTTATGCCTAGCCAGCACTTGTGCCCCTGCCTTATGCCTAGCCAGCACTTGTGCCCCTGCCTTATGCCTAGCCAGCACTTGTGCCCCTGCCTTATGCCTAGCCAGCACTTGTGCCCCTGCCTTATGCCTAGCCAGCACTTGTGCCCCTGCCTTATGCCTAGCCAGCACTTGTGCCCCTGCCTTATGCCTAGCCAGCACTTGTGCCCAGGCCTTAAGCCTAGCCCGCACTTGTGCCCAGGCCTTAAGCCTAGCCAGCTCTTGTGCCCAGGCCTTAAGCCTAGCCCGCACGTGTGCCCAGGCCTTAAGCCTAGCCCGCACTTGTGCCCAGGCCTTAAGCCTAGCCTGCACTTTTGAGCCCCTTGAATGCTTGTTTGTTTGTTTTTGTCTTCAGCTTCATGTTGGTTATGCACATAGGGCCAGCTTTACGCTCTTCGCTCTTGTCCCGTCTGAATGCGCATGCACGACTGTAATTGGGGAAGAAGGCATTACCCATTTACGGAGGACAGACAAGATGTGTCTGGTCGCTTGGAGCATGGGGTTATGGAGAGGCTCCGCACTGTACAACAAAGGATCTAGTCCTAAATGTCCAAGTACAGAGTAGAGGGGTGAAAGCTAGCTCTTCACCCCTATGGGTGCCTAACCCTTTATGCAAAGAGTGCAAAGAGTTAGCTGTATGCCTTAAGCCTAGCCAGCACTTGTGCCCATGCCTTAAGCCTAGCCAGCACTTGTGCCCCCCTGCCTTGATCCTAGCCAGCACTGCACTTGTGCCCATGCCTTAAGCCTAGCCCGCACTTGTGCCCAGGCCTTAAAAATAGCTGGCACTTGTGCCCATGCCTTAAGCCTAGCCAGCACTTGTGCCCCCTGCCTTGATCCTAGCCAGTACTGCACTTGTGCCCAAGCCTTAAGCCTAGCCCGCACTTGTGACCCGGCCTTAAGCCTAGCCCGCACTTGTGCCCCGGACTTAAGCCTAGCCCGCACTTGTGCTCATGCCTTAAGCCTAGCCAGCACTTGTGCCCCCCTGCCTTGATCCTAGCCAGCACTGCACTTGTGCCCATGCCTTAAGCCTAGCCCGCACTTGTGCCCAGGCCTTAAGCCTAGCCTGCACTTGTGCCCAGGCCTTAAAAATAGCTGGCACTTGTGCCCATGCCTTAAGCCTAGCCAGCACTTGTGCCCCCTGCCTTGATCCTAGCCAGTACTGCACTTGTGCCCAGGCCTTAAGCCTAGCCCGCACTTGTGACCCGGCCTTAAGCCTAGCCCACACTTGTGCCCCAGCCTTAAGCCTAGCCCGCACTTGTGCCCCGGCCTTAAGCCTAGCCCGCACTTGTGCCCCGGGCTTAAGCCTAGCCCGCACTTGTGCCCCGGCCTTAAGCCTAGCCCGCACTTGTGCCCCGGCCATAAGCCTAGCCCGCACTTGTGCCCCGGCCTTAAGCCTAGCCCGCACTTGTGCCCCGGCCTTAAGCCTAGCCCGCACTTGTGTCAAGGCCTTGATCCTAGCCAGCACTCTCTGTCTATTTCTCTCTGTTATCAGCCATTCCCCGTCCTGCTGTCAGTCTATTTCTCTCTGTTATCAGCCATTCCCCGTCCTGATGTCAGTCTATTCTCTGTTATCAGCCATTCCCCATCCCGCTGTCAGTCTATTTCTCTCTGTTATTAGCCATTCCCCATCCCGCTGTCAGTCTATTTCTCTCTGTTATCAACCATTCCCCATCTTGCTGTCAGTCTATTTCTCTGCTATCAGCCATTCTCCTATCCTGCTGTCAGTCTATTGCTCTCTTTTATCAGCCAATCCCCGTCCTGCTGTCAGTCTATTCTCTCTGTTATCAGCCATTCCCGTCCTGTGTTCAGTCTATTTCTCTCTGTTATCAGACATTCTCCTGTCCTGCTGTCAGTCTATTTCTCTCTTTTATCAGCCAATCCCCTGTCCTGTTGTCAGTCTATTTCTCTCTTTTATCAGCCATTCCCCTGTCCTGCTGTCAGTCTATTTCTCTCTGTTATCAGCCATTCCCCTGTCCTGCTGTCAGTCTATTTCTCTCTGTTATCAGCCATTCCCCTGTTCTGCTGTCAGCCTATTCTCTCTGTTATCAGCCATTCCCCTGTCCTTCTGTCATTCTATTTCTCTCTGTTATCAGCCAATCCCGGTCCTGCTGTCAGTCTATTTCTCTCTGTTATCAGCCATTCCCCCGTCCTGCTGTCAGTCTATTTCTCTTTGTTATCAGCCATTCCCCGTCCTTCTGTCAGTCTATTTCTCTCTGTTATCAGCCAATCCTTGTCCTGCTGTCAGTCTATTTCTCTCTGTTATCAGCCATTCCCCTGTCCTGCTGTCAGTCTATTTCTCTCTGCTATCAGCCATTCCCCTGTCCTGCTGTCAGTCTATTTCTCTCTGTTATCAGCCAATCCCCGTCCTGCTGTCAGTCTATTTCTCTCTGTTATCAGCCATTCCCTCGTCCTGCTCTCAGTCTATTTCTCTCTGTTATCAGCCATTCCCCATCCCGCTGTCTGTCTATTTCTCTCTGTTATCAGCCATTCCCCATCCCGCTGTCAGTCTATTTCTCTCTGTTATCAGCCATTCCCCATCCCGCTGTCATTCTATTTCTCTCTGTTATCAGGCATTCTCCTGTCCTGTTGTCAGTCTATTTCTCTCTTTTATCAGCCATTCCCCGTCCTGCTGTCAGTCTATTCTCTCTGTTATCAGCCATTCCCCCGTCCTGTTGTCAGTCTATTTCTCTCTATCAGCCATTCCCCATCCTGCTGTCAGTCTATTTCTATCTGTTATCAGCCATTCCCCTGTCCTGTTGTCAGTCTATTTCTCTCTGTTATCAGCCATTCCCCTGTCCTGCTGTCAGTCTATTTCTCTCTCATCAGCCAGTCCCCGTCCTGCTGTCAGTCTATTGCTCTCTGTTATCAGCCATTTCCCCGTCCTGCGGTCAGTCTATTTCTCTCTGTTAACAGCCAATCCCCATCCTACTGTCAGTCTATTTCTCTCTGTTATCAGCCATTCCCCCGTCCTGCTGTCAGTTTATTTCTCTCTGTTATCAGCCATTCCCCTGTCCTGCTGTTAGTCTATTTCTCTCTGTTATCAGCCATTCCCCTTCCCGCTGTCAGTCTATTTCTCTCTGTTAACAGCCAATCCGTATCCTGCTGTCAGTCTATTTCTCTCTGTTATCAGCCATTTCCCCGTCATGCTGTTAGTCTATTTCTCTCTGTTAATAGCCATTCCCCATCCCGCTGTCAGTCTATTTCTCTCTGTTATCAGCCATTCCCCATCCCGCTGTTAGTCTATTTCTCTCTGTTATCAGCCATTCCCCATCCCGCTGTTAGTCTATTTCTCTCTGTTAATAGCCATTCCCCATCCCGCTGTCAGTCTATTTCTCTCTGTTAATAGC
Source organism: Ranitomeya imitator (assembly GCF_032444005.1). Taxonomy (NCBI): domain Eukaryota; kingdom Metazoa; phylum Chordata; class Amphibia; order Anura; family Dendrobatidae; genus Ranitomeya; species Ranitomeya imitator. The sequence continues at coordinate 561,888,547 of NC_091282.1, read as the reverse complement.
CATTCCCCATCCCGCTGTTAGTCTATTTCTCTCTGTTATCAGCCATTCCCCGTCCTGCTGTCAGTCTATTTCTCTCTGTTATCAGCCATTCTCCGTCCTGCTGTCAGGCTATTTATCCCTGTTATCAGCCATTCCCCCGTCATGCTGTCAGTCTATTCTCTCTGTTATCAGCCATTCCCTGTCCTGCTCTCAGTCTATTTCTCTGTTATCAGCCATTCCCCGTCCTGCTGTCAGTCTAATTCTCTCTGTTATCAGCCATTCCCCGTTCTGCTGTTTGTCTATTCTCTCTGTTATCAGCCATTCCCCATCCCGCTGTCAGTCTATTTCTCTCTGTTATCAGCCATTCCCCATCTTGCTGTCAGTCTATTTCTCTGTTATCAGCCATTCTCCTGTCCTGCTGTCAGTCTATTCTCTCTGTTATCAGCCATTCCCCTGTCCTGTGTTCAGTCTATTTCTCTCTGTTATCAACCATTCCCCTGTCCTGCTGTCAGTATTCTCTCTGTTATCAGCCATTCCCCATCCCGCTGTCAGTCTATTTCTCTCTGTTATCAGCCATTCTCCTGTCCTGCTGTCAGTCTATTTCTCTCTTTTATCAGCCAATCCCCGTCCTGCTGTCAGTCTATTCTCTCTGTTATCAGCCATTCCTCTGTCCTGCTGTCAGTCTATTCTCTCTGTTATCAGCCATTCCCCCGTCCTGCTGTCAGTCTATTCTCTCTGTTATCAGCCATTCCTCCGTCCTGTTGTCAGTCTATTTCTCTCTGTTGTCAGCCATTCCCCATCCCGCTGTCAGTCTATTTCTCTCTGTTATCAGCCATTCCCCATCCCGCTGTCAGTCTATTTCTCTCTGTTATCAGCCATTCCCCATCCCGCTGTCATTCTATTTCTCTCTGTTATCAGGCATTCTCCTGTCCTGTTGTCAGTCTATTTCTCTCTTTTATCAGCCATTCCCCGTCCTGCTGTCAGTCTATTCTCTCTGTTATCAGCCATTCCCCCGTCCTGTTGTCAGTCTATTTCTCTCTATCAGCCATTCCCCATTCTGCTGTCAGTCTATTTCTATCTGTTATCAGCCATTCCCCTGTCCTGTTGCCAGTCTATTTCTCTCTGTTATCAGCCATTCCCCTGTCCTGCTGTCAGTCTATTTCTCTCTCATCAGCCAGTCCCCGTCCTGCTGTCAGTCTATTGCTCTCTGTTAACAGCCAATCCCCATCCTACTGTCAGTCTATTTCTCTCTGTTATCAGCCATTCCCCCGTCCTGCTGTCAGTTTATTTCTCTCTGTTATCAGCCATTCCCCTGTCCTGCTGTTAGTCTATTTCTCTCTGTTATCAGCCATTCCCCTTCCCGCTGTCAGTCTATTTCTCTCTGTTAACAGCCAATCCGTATCCTGCTGTCAGTCTATTTCTCTCTGTTATCAGCCATTTCCCCGTCATGCTGTTAGTCTATTTCTCTCTGTTAATAGCCATTCCCCATCCCGCTGTCAGTCTATTTCTCTCTGTTATCAGCCATTCCCCGTCCTGCTGTCAGTCTATTTCTCTCTGTTATCAGCCATTCTCCGTCCTGCTGTCAGGCTATTTATCCCTGTTATCAGCCATTCCCCCGTCATGCTGTCAGTCTATTCTCTCTGTTATCAGCCATTCCCCATCCTGATGTCAGTCTATTTCTCTCTGCTATCAGCCATTCCCTCGTCCTGCTCTCAGTCTATTTCTCTGTTATCAGCCATTCCCCGTCCTGCTGTCAGTCTAATTCTCTCTGTTATCAGCCATTCCCCGTTCTGCTGTTTGTCTATTCTCTCTGTTATCAGCCATTCCCCATCCCGCTGTCAGTCTATTTCTCTCTGTTATCAGCCATTCCCCATCTTGCTGTCAGTCTATTTCTCTGTTATCAGCCATTCTCCTGTCCTGCTGTCAGTCTATTCTCTCTGTTATCAGCCATTCCCCTGTCCTGTGTTCAGTCTATTTCTCTCTGTTATCAACCATTCCCCTGTCCTGCTGTCAGTATTCTCTCTGTTATCAGCCATTCCCCATCCCGCTGTCAGTCTATTTCTCTCTGTTATCAGCCATTCTCCTGTCCTGCTGTCAGTCTATTTCTCTCTTTTATCAGCCAATCCCCGTCCTGCTGTCAGTCTATTCTCTCTGTTATCAGCCATTCCTCTGTCCTGCTGTCAGTCTATTCTCTCTGTTATCAGCCATTCCCCCGTCCTGCTGTCAGTCTATTCTCTCTGTTATCAGCCATTCCCCCGTCCTGTTGTCAGTCTATTTCTCTCTGTTATCAGCCAT